>NC_069398.1:27735454-28038484 GCF_027475565.1 Acinonyx jubatus
GTATTAAAATAAAAAGATCTTAGCTCTGTCCAAGTGTAAGCTACCCCTATCTGCTCACCATAAACATGAGGATATAAAAATCCGTCTGTGACAAAATTGACAGATGAAGCCATCTAGACTGACGCAGTAAAATCCTAACTTATTTATGAATCAAAATGTAAATCTGCTCTCCTACTGCCATGACATTGACGATAAAGCCAAAGGCCACTTTCAATTAGGACAACGATCAGAGACGATAAGAGAACCAGGAAGAGAGATTAATCCTCCGAACTTGTCTGTTGGTCCTCCTTTTAAGTAATACACCAGAGGGAACCACGGAAACCAGTCCTGAAGGAAACTGCACCGCGCTCACCGTGTCCAGGCGCGGACTGCCCTGGTGGCCTTCCTCAACCATCCACCGTTACCTCCTACATGCAGGTGAAATCTGTCCATTTCCTCTAATCTCACTCCTGCCGCCTGAAACCAAAGGACCTCATCTCTCGCACCCCAGATCCCCTCGGGACACCTCTGTAATCTGCTGTCCTACCCGTATAGTCGGGATGACTTTTTTGTTACACGCATCTGATCGTGGCATTTCCATGCTCACGAGCCATGCTTGGTTTCTCGGTCAGACAAAGTCCAGAATCCTTCACATAACCTACCAGGCCCCCACCTGCCTTTGCAGCTGGGTGACCATACTGGTGTGTGACCTTTACTCGGGCGTTAACTATTAGCGCCCCCTTGACCCGTGAACCCAGCGCCCCCTAAACCAGTGTCTTGGTTTAGATGACATTACTGCCCTCTCCTCGTGCTCGCCAAGCTGGGACCCTGCCCAGTCCTTCCCAATCTACACTTCATGCCCAATGGGCTCTGTCTCCAAAGTTGTCACACCCACGCTACAATGACTATGTGTGTGATTACTTTTAATGCCCACATTCCCAGCACCCTCTGAAGCCCATGAGAACGGGAAGCCATGTGGCTGATTTGCTCCCGGCTCTACCCCTGGGACTCAGCATGGTTCCTGCGATACAGGGAGGGGCCAGCTTTTGAGGTGCTGACCCACTGACTCATCAGTGGGAGGTGGGGCGGGGGAGGTCACAGCAGTGCGGAAAGAGAGTGCTCTGGCTGAAGTAAGCAGGGTATTTCCGATAAAAAGCAGCTTAAGATACTCTTCGAGTTGACCAGAGAATGCAGAACAGTCTGGTGGCAAATGAGGAAGAAAGCAAAGATGGGGGTCCTAACTATTTTAACCGTTCGGCGGAATCCGCAGGACAATTACATATTTAAAAGTTTATTCCGTGTCTTTAGCACGAATGAACTTTGGGGAAGAGAAATAACATGATCTGGGATTCGGGATGTCGAAGATGAACAAGAAGGAAGAACCAGGGCTCCGATGTTACTTCTCCCCCAGAGCTGGGCGACACCACTGCACGAGAGGGGGGCAGGAGGGGGAGGGGGTGGGCACAGGGATTTCCAGCAGGGCGGCTGGGAAACCAAACACGAGTTCTGGACGTCAGTCCCTAAGAGGCGCATGTGCCGATCTGCTGAACCCGGAATGCTAAGGGTCTTATAAATGTCTACGCAGGCAGGTGAATCTGTATGGAGTGATACGAAAGCAAAAGGAGGCTCAGACAGGTATCACATGGCTACGGCTCAACGCATGATACGCTCTGCTCTCTTGCAATCCGGGTTGTTACAACGTGCCAGAGTGCTCTCCCTCAGTGAGAGTGCCACTCTAGGGAGCACGGTTCAGCGTGAACAATTAAGAGACCGCAAAACCTCAGAAAACGTTCTGAAGAAACAATTTGACCCTTTCATTTATTCCCTCAACCAATATTTGGGGAGTTTCTGCTACGTGGCAGGCACTGGGGTAGACACTAGGAAAATGAGGAGGGACAGAAGGGAAACCAGCAGAGCACCAAGTAGCTATAACAGGGGCCAACCCACAGGGCGCGGGGAGTGGGTGTGTGTGTGGGAGAGCAGAGGCACATCTAAGCCGGACCTGGGACGTCAGGCAATGGTGTCTCAAGTGAATCTGGAGGAGTAAGCGATCGGCCTGTCCTGCCTGCAGGGTGAAGACCAACCCCTCCTTGCAAGCTCAGAGACTCGCTTTGAGGCAGTGTAGACGCGAGGAGGGTGGCCTGAAGTACGAAGTGGAGAGCAAAAGCTGGGGTGGAGAGACGTGGATGGAATCCAGAACATTCTGGAGACAGCATGGCCAGGGCTCGGTGACCCCGTGCTCCGGCGTGAGCAGCTGGGTGGAAGGTGGTACTGCTCGCTGAGAGAGGAAACGCAAGGAGGAGCCAGTTTGCTCCGGACACAGTGGGTGGTTTCGGGGTACCCGTATCATCCCAGTGGGGATGCGCAGGGGCTACCGGATATTCAGGCTGAACCTCAGGAGTCAGGACTGAGACGAGGTTGAACTTCAGGAGCCACCGGTGTGACCCCTGGTGGCTCTCGGATGACGGGCCCCTCGGGCCATGTAACATACTGCACCTGTGATATGCCAGGCTCCGCTCCAGGTGCTGGGCATAGAGCGACAACGCAAAGCTAAACTCACGGGGCCTTCCTTCCAATAGAGCCAACAGGTGAGAAACAAGGAAAAGATACAAACAAGTAAGATTTCGGGCAGGGGGTCCGTGCGGGGCAGGGGGTGGTTCTGTCAGGCTTCCAGGCCAGCCTCCTTGGCCGGTGGGACCTTGGCTCCCCCTCTTCCTAGAGCCACCTGGTCGGCTCCTCCTGGGCTCCTGGAACTGGGCCACGTGACGCAGGGCCGAAATCCCCATCCCGCTATTCTCAGGAGCGTCCTTCACTTTTCTGACAGTGTAAGTTGCTGTTTCTTGCGACTACAACTCAACACACCCCGCCAATGTTTCTGGGTTCAGCTGGATCGAAGCCTGAAGCGCACAGACAGCTAAGACACCCTGACTCCCCGCAACTGCGTGGCTGTCAGTAAATGCAATGCTATTGACCAGGCCCTTCCTGTAAGCCTCAGCCGCAGGATTACTTCATCTGAGCAGTAAGCAGACTTCAACACACAGGTAGAATGCTCCAAGCTCCATTCCTGCTTTTCAAGGCACTTGTTAGAGCCATCAGGCCATGGCATTTGTAAAGAAAGAAATACCTGGGAGGGGGGCAAAACAGGTGGACGAATTTCGATGGACTTTTACTCTAACAGAAAACATCAAACGTCGTTTGCTCCTACCATCTGAAATTGAAACTGCCAAGCTAGGATTCTCTCGCCAAAAACGATCATTATGAAGAGTGTCATCAATATGGGAAAAAATGCTTCTGGGACGGTAGTAAGCAAGAAAAGCAAAATATAAATATATGCCCATGTTACAATCAAAATTCTGTAAAAATTATCTATGTCTCTGAATGAGTCCTGCTCAGGCAAAGAGGAGTTTT
This sequence comes from Acinonyx jubatus, assembly GCF_027475565.1. Classification (NCBI taxonomy): domain Eukaryota; kingdom Metazoa; phylum Chordata; class Mammalia; order Carnivora; family Felidae; genus Acinonyx; species Acinonyx jubatus. Next base: position 27,738,842 of record NC_069398.1, read on the forward strand.
GGTAAAAAAAAATAAATAAATAAAATAAAATAAAATAAAATAAAATAAAATAAAATAAAATAAAATAAAATAAAATAAAAAATCTCTTCTTGGTTTATGGGAAATAAAGACAGAAAATAATTTCAGAAAGAGAAATCCGATAGACTGCCCAGTTGAGAAACTTCACTAAGGGAAAACTCAGGTACAAATGGACGTGTAAGAAAGAGAGTGTACATTATTTAGAAAACAGTAGTGAAAGGCTCTCTGGGTCTCTGGCGAAGACAAAATAAGCCTGTCCCCTTTCAACTAAGTCACCAACACAAAACTTGCAAAAGAAAATGCAAAGAGGCCCAACACGCGGCCGATTCCGGAGATGTAGTGCGCGTAAGGCATCGAATGATCCAGTTACTGTGAAGGAGCCTCTTCGTGAGCCCCAGCCAGAGTCTTCAGGGAACCCCTAGGGGGATACAAACTCTTGCAGAAAATCAACAGGCTAGAATTTGGAACCTAGGGCTGGATGTGCTCCAAGACTGTGAGAAGTTCAAAGAAAACCATTCTCATCACTAGGCTGTTCCCCACCTTATTCCATTTTCCAGATGAGGAAGCTGAGGTCCAGAGAAGAAAAAGAATGTGGCCAAGACCTCACAATAGGCCCTGGCAGGAGACTCTCTATCTCCCTCCTCTTTGTCCACAGCGTCCAGAACTTTTTCCGCCACTTTTAGCTTGGTGTGGCCTCCATGAACCCCCACTCCCGGAGGGCACAGCAGAGCCAATGGTGAACCTGAACTGGAGCCCAAGTACAGACACCAAGGAGACGTGCTTCTGCTCTGTCTTGTTAAAAGTGGCTCCAGTAATGCCAGCAATGTTCAAAGGATTGCTAGGAGCAAGTGAGCAACTCCAGCAGCTGCGGAGGGGAGGGTGGTGATAACTGGGCTTTCTTGGTCAAAAGAGGAGGACATTCAAACTGCTTTCCTAATTTTCTGATCTGAGCCTTCCCAGGACTGAGCTGGGACTCACGTGATCATGGCCATCACTACCCCCATGGATTCCTGGTGAGGGCAACACCCAGAAAGAGAGGACCAATGGGACCCATGGCTCAAGGTGCCCTAAAATCTGCCTCACTTTTCTAAAATAAGGAATGAAAAGCCATCGCTTCTCTGAATGCCCAGCGAGCATCATTAAAAATTTAACTCCTTAGTTTCTTTAAAGGAAAGAACCCACATATGTGGTCAACAGGCCACCCCTTGCCCTTGGCTATAACCCTTCAGTGAAAGACTTGCCCAGAGGCTGCGGATTCCCTGGATGACCTGAGAGGGAGGAAGCGTTCCAGGTGCCCCATTAGGGCCACTCCTGAAAGCGGAATCGGCCAGCCCAGAACCGTGAACGTTCACAATGTCTACGTAGCACACACATGGGTTCTATTTCTTCTCTGGGAATGTGTAGCCTTTTATACCAAAGAGAAAGGTAGCCCCACGGATTTGAGTCTCTGCATTTACAAAGGCATCAAAGGGAAGCTATCTGATTAACTTCAGCAAATATGCAGCTGATGTCCGTACCCAACCAAAGTCTGGGTTTTGGAGACTCCATAGTCCCAGAATTCCCTGTTTCCTGGGGGAGATGCCATTGCTAGTATAATTCCCTTAGAGAAGCTGAGAAGAGTGAGCCCAAGACCCACCACCTCGCCAACACACAGCGCCCACTGGTGGGCCGGGTGAGCGTAGGGGCTTACCTGGAACGTCAATCAATCTTTTGTAGACATTCAAGAAGGCTGCCTCAGCTTCTTTGCTTCTTTTACTCAGTGCATCAATCTGAAAGGCGATGGAAGAAGGAAAAGAAAAACAAAGAGCTTAAAATGTGTCAAGAGGTAATGTAGAAATCATCACACATCTAGTGAGTTCCCACGGCAAACAGAAGCCTGGTTTGTTCACGAAAATGCCGGACAGCTGGGCCTTCCTCTCGGGGAAGATGGCTGCAAACACACGAAAGGGAGACAATCCACGTGGCCCAGTTGGCGAGGGGGACGAGGCAGGAGCGGTGCTGTGCAATTATGTGGCCATTTGTGACACTCGGTCCCACTGCCCAGCTGAGTGGGGGCTCCCCACAGAGGAAGACGGTCCCTTTCCTTCCTCTGCCAGTGGTTACTGGGAGCTGACCGTAGGCGGACACCGTGTGGGAGGTGAGGGCACAGCGACAGCTCCCAGCCACAGGAGCTGTGGTCCGGTAGGGGAAACAGGTGACTGAATCCCCGCCGGGTAAGCGCTGGGTAAGCAGAGGCATAGGGACACTGAGAAAGGGCCATCAAGCAGGAAAGTGAGTGACCATCCAAGAGCAGTTCACCAGATGGGAAGGAGAGAGACTGTGTGAAAAGGGAGGGACCTATTCAAACACCTGGAGCAAAACTCTTAAAATCTGGGGGTTCATACATCCTCCTTAGGAATTTAATGAGGGGTGCCTCACAATTCTTAGACATACTTCTGCCTAATTTTATGAGGGTGGCTCAGTCAGTTGAGCACCTGACTCCTGATTTCGGCTCAGGTCACGATCTCATGGCTTGTGGGATCGAGCCCCGCGTTGGGCTCTGTGCTGAGTGCGGAATCTGCCTGGGATTCTCTCTCTCTGCCCCTCCACCTACCGCCCACCCCCCGCCCCGTCCCACATAAGCACTCTCTCTCTCTCTCTCTCTCTCTCTCAAAGTAAATAAATAAACTTTAAAAAGTAAAAGAATTTCATGAAAGCCAAGGACCCTCCTCCTAGAAACACACGCACACGTGGTTATGTGCTCTCCTTAGAGCACTCGCATGTCCTCTTGTGTTCTGGCCCTGGAATCCAGATCAACAACCCACGGATGGGGCTGTCACAACACACCAGGGAACATGGGGGTCTGCTGGGGTGGGAATGTGGATACGTGGGTAACAGGAGTGGGCAGGTGAGCAGGTCAGATCGCGAAAGGCCAGCAGTGCATGTAGGAGTGACCATTCCGGGGTCTGTGCCCTCACCCAGTGAGCGATGGCAACCACAGGGATTGGGGAAAAGGGGCCAATCGGGGAGAACGGGGTCAAACCGAGTTGATACGAGGAGGCACAGAGGAGGCAGGCAAGTCAAGGACGGCGCCCAGGTTTCTAGCTTAGGCACCAGGCCAGTTTCTGTGACAGTGGCCAGCATCAGTTTGTCTCGTGACTTAACCCGGATGAGCCAGCAGAAAGTCTATTCATCAAAGGAAGGGAGCGCATGAAACTCCTAAATGTGCCGGACACACATCCAGAGAGCCTCTGATTGCTGGATGAACTCAGTACGTTGTTTTGCTCGCAGAACACACTTGTTGAGACATCAGATCACTTTTTACACCTGAAGCACGCAGGATACTACATGCACGGGGTTCATATTGGCTCAGGAAGAGGACACTAAATTACATACTCCTTCTGTCCCCTCGCAGAATTATACTGTCTCCAGCGTTATTAAAGGGGCAAAAGGATGTGGCTTAATTACAGGGCCTCTCGTGGGAGCCAACCAACAATTTGTTCGGGGCCGAGAGAGGCCACCTGAGGTAGGACTGGAAGATGCTGGGGAGTAGGACCCAAGGGCTGGCGGGGGACAGGTCTCCGGAAGCCCAGTGCAGAGCAAGCACACCAGCAGTTCGAGCTTCCAGCACGTTGTGCCCCCCAATTCCCGTTTGAAGTCAGCTGTCTGGAACCCAGACACACGTCCCCCCGTAAAACGAGAGTGGGATTTAGGTGCTGGGGAAGTGTTTGGAGAAACCTGAAGGACTACTTCAAAGAGACAAGATAGTTCTCTCTTTATTTGTAAAATAAAACATTTCTCCCCCCTCCCGAGTGTTAGCAATTCATGCTCATTGAGTAATTAGAAAAATACGGAAAGAGAGAGAGAGAGAGAGAGGGAGAGAAATAAAAATCCGAATTCTGCCACTCTCTAGTAGAAGTCATCCCCTGGTCTCTAGTTCCCTTCAAAAATTTTTTTTTTTCTAATTGAAAACAACATATAGTTGAACGAAATGTAGTCACAGAGGCAAATTATAGAGACCAGAAAGTAGACGAGTGGTTGTCTGGGGCCAGGGAGGATGGGGGGTTTGGAGAATGATGGCTTAGGGGTGCCGGGTTTCTTTTTGGGGTGATGAAATGCTCTACAGTTAATTGTGGAAATGGTTGCACATTGACTGTATTGACTATATTCAAAGTCAATGGGCTGTGGACTTTAAATGAGTGAGTTATATGGTACGTGAATTATATCTCAATAAAGCTGTTAAAATATGTGTATTTGAGATTAAATCATACATAAAATTTTATACTGTGCTTTCGTAACCTAAAAACCTTTTTCAATATCTATTGCAAGATTTGGAAAATGTGTTAACAGTACCGATTTCCTCTGTATCCGACTACTCCACACATAGATGGTTTGAGGAAAAGTGGAGTTACCTCTTCAGATGTCTGCAACACTCCCTGTGCTCTGGATCCTTCTGTTCCCTCTGGGGAGCAATGTGCTCACGGGGAGCAGAGTTTCTGCCCAGAAAACAGGGCAGATGTCCTGCCTGTTCTTTGTACCTCTCGACACCAACAGAGGCTTCTCCACCCAACTCAAGATGCACCTGGCGAGGGTCCCTCGCTTTCCAGGTATTCTGACCAAGGGTACAAAGGGTAGCTGCCCCTGTGGTAGGCAAAGGATAGGATGTGGAAGGATCCTGAAATGTGGTCCTGTCTCTCCTATCTGGGTTGTTGATGGGGAGGGAGGTGGGAATGGTGTTGGTAATTTACACAGCAAACTTGGGGACTGTTATGGGTTGAACTGTGTCCCCTCAAAGATGTTGAAGTCCTGATTCCCAATACTTGTCAATGTGACCTTATTTGGAAATAAGGCCTTTGCAGGTGATCAAGGTAAGAGGAGGTTATTGGGGGGAAGCCTAATTCAATATGACCCTGTCCTTATAGAACGGGGAGCTTAGGACACAGAGACAAACATCCAGGGAGGACCCCATGTGGACACAAAGGCAGAGACCGGGGTGATAAACACTGAAGTCTGACAGCAAACCACGAGAAGCCAGGAGAGAGGCTGGGGACAGATCCTCCCTCATAGCCTCAGAAGGAACCCATACTGCCCACATCTTGATCTTGGCCTTCTAGTCCCCAGAAGCGTGAGTTGTTTAAGCTGGTCAGTGTGGTACCTGCTCACGGCAGCTCCAGCAGATTAACACAGGGACCGTGATTCTGAGCTCTCTTCCTGTGTGTCCCCTTTCCACAAATGCAAGAAAATTCAAAGCCCGCCCCTGGGAGAACAAGGTCAGGGCAATGAGCTTAATTAATTCATTAAGCAGCTGGACTGACTACAAGGCGATGGATGAGCACTCCGCACGTGGTTGAGTTTCTACTTGATGAGGGACCCTACCCAGCCCCCCGTACAATCTCCGAACCTGGAACAATGTGTTGGTTCTGGGAATGATGCTACTCTCTATTCTCATTCACTCTCTTGACGCCCATATGGTCAGCACCCTCATCCACGACCAGCGCTGGAGTCTGCGTTTCGGTCGATCCTCTGTCCCAGCTCCGTGGTGGGATTCCCCTCGCTGCGGCCAGGCACTTCCTAGTGCTTCTGCGTACTAGACTACCCCTTGCTCGCATCCCCGCTGCTGGAGACCTATCCACGCTTGGAGAGACGGCGGCTGCCGGGTTCCCGTGGCTGGCAGGGCTCTGAGTTGAGGGCGAAGGGGGGCCCCGGGGCTGGGCTGGGGGTGATGGCGCCCACCTGCCAGGACGGAGCGGGCAGATGAGCTCACGGGGGTAAGGAGGCTCAGTGCCTGGCCCGGGGAAGGGCTGGCTTTGTCACGTTCCAGAGCTTTCCTGGGGTATGCATGCAGTTACGGCCCGGGACGCGGGGCCATCTCCCTTTAGCGTTCTGTGAGTGAGGGGGAGAGGGACAGTGTCGTCCTCGTCCCCAAACTGCTCCCCTCTCCACGCCTGTCTGCTGCAGGTGCTCGGGTGTGTGCTCTGCCTGCCTTTGTGACCTTGAGCCAGGCCCTCAGCAGGCAGCCCCGAGGAGGTGTGAGGTAAGGTCTTCCAGCAGATAACTGGAAGGAGGATCCAGGTTAGACACTCTGCCTACGTAGTGTGCAGAGATAGCCTGAGGTAGAGTCTGCCTGCCATCCCCGCCCCCTCAAAGCCATTGTGAGCGAGGTCAAGGTCAGGGGTGGCGGAACTGGGCCAGGTCTGGCGCAGCTCTGGTTGCACTCAAGCCCTGGCCCTGGGGAAAACCTGTTCGGCTCCAGGGATCAGCCTCACCTCCTGCCACGCCCGGTTACTCCCTGTTCCCTGAATACTCGAGCAATTTCCCTGCAGCCTGGAAGGCGCCTCCTTGGAATGTTCCTCTGATCCTCGAGGCTCCACTGACCCATCTCCCCGCTGCCTGTGGGACACACCCATCACCACATGGGATTGTCTGGAAGTTCCAGGACTGCGGATGAGGCTCCCTCTGGAGATCCTGGGTTCCTTGAAAGCCCGCACTATGCTTTTTGCCTCAACTGCCTTTCCTCCTGACTGGCGCACGGCAGGTGTCTGATATCTTCTTATTGTACGAGTGGCCACGTGCCTCAAGTGAGCACCAGCTTCACCTGCCGAAGTGAGCAGGCAGTTAGGGGATCCCGTTTTAAGTCTACATGAAAATGCTTAGTAACGTAAAGAGTTCTTTGGAAAGTATGGTTCATGTGCTGATGTGACGACAGCCACTTGGCTGGGGCCCGTGCTCGAAGCCTCTCTCCCCACGGCAGCCGCCCGACAGCGCCCTCCTGCGGTGGGCCGTGCATCCTCAGCGGCAGGAAGCGTGGGGGGGCTGCTCGGCAGGTCCCCGGACCCACCGGTTACCCCCTCAGCAACGCCATGCTCACCGTGCGGACTTTGGCTTTTCTGTGATAAGAATTAAAGCCAAAGATACAAGTGTATTGGAAGGGAGCTTATTCTGAGTCTGAAACAACCCATCCTTGCCTACAGTCGTATGCACACTCAGGCCAGGTTGGGAGGGTTTTGGAGATCACCTGTGTGACCCCTGAAGCCGGGAGGGGGTGAGCAGGTGCCCGGGCACAGGGGCGCCAGCAGAACCGCACTGTGGGGTTTTGGGGGTCGTGCGGGTTCTCGACTCGTTGCCGCCGTGACCGTCACCCTCCCTGTGTGACGGAGAGCAGGCGGCGGCACTGGCAGTGTGCTTGTGGCGGGCGCTTTCCTGCCCCCCTGACGTCAGGTTTGACCACGTGAGCTGCTCTGGCCGACGCAATACAAGTGACAGGGCCAGGCGCCACGCCCAAGCTTAAGATTAAAAAAGCAATCTAGTAGTGGTTCAGCCACAGCACGGCACTCTTTTCTTCTGTCGTGAGGCCAGTGTGGCCTGACAGGAGCCACTTTTTCCCCTGGGGTCTCCTAATGAGGACCACACACGGTCCGCGGGCCGGCAGTCGGCCCACGGCCCGTATTATATGGACCAGAAGCAATCTGTTGCCGTAGGCCACTGAGACTTGGGGTTGTTACTGCAGCACGATCTAGTCAAGCTGTCTGTTATCAGTCCCGGGGTGGTCACACTGCTAAGATAGCACAAAGTAAAAACAAGGACCAAATCCCCAATATCGTGAGGGCCAAAGGATATTTCATATTATTTTTACCGCGGGCAGGGCGGGGGAGGGTCGTATCAAAGTAGAAAGGGCACAGGACTTGAAACCACTAGACTGGATTGACGACAGGGCTCCGTTCGTGCATTTGGGAATGTTAAGCCAGCCACGTACCCTCTGCCTCTCTGCATTTTGTTTTCTATGCCTACGAGAAGGGAACGGCCGGAATGCCTGTCTTACAGGAGCCCTGGAGAATCAAATGAGACAGAAGATCTAACGGCGTGGAGCTCTTGGTGAGCTGGTTCTCAGGGCTGGGGATAATCACTGACCCGTGATGTACCTAGAAGGGGAATGAAACATCATGCAAATATCATCTAAATTACGTGTCCACTTTCAGAGGATCAGTCGGAAGAGAATTTACACACTCAAGGCATCCGTTTTTGTACAAACCGCCACGCCACTTTTAAAGGAATCAACCTGTTCCGACTGGCCCCTGTGTGACACGCACAGGGTGCGCTCTCACTCTCAGGGGCATGCTGATGTCTTCAGGTGACGTTCCCTGCGGAAATCCCTCACTCGCCCGTGACTTGGAACACTGACGGGTCTGAGGCGTTGGGGGCTGTTACTTGAATTTGCGATAGGATTCTCCTGTTTGCCGCTGGGGAAGGGAATGGGGGGGGAGGGGGGAAACGAACACAGGCCTGAATTTTAACCGGAAGATGCTTTGCTTAGAGGTGGAAAAAGGACGGAACGGTGTAATATTTACAGATGTATAAATCCCCCTTGACGACCAGCCTTAACCATCAATCAAGTAACAAGTTCTGTCCGTTTGGCCTCAGAAATCGATCTCAGAACTATCTCCTTCCTGCCTTTGATGCTTCAGACTTAATTGACACCCTCCCCCCCCCCCCACCCCACCCCCACGACTTCCAGTTCGGACGCTGCAGACCCATGCCCGGCAGATCTCCGGAACTGTGGCCTGCCACGGAGTATGGTGTGTCCTTCTCAGGGCCTCTGGGTCCCTGTCCCAGAACCCAGAAAAAACATAGAGCCACTCTGCCCTGGTGGCTTCTCCTCACTCCCATTCTACAATCCACACTCCTCAGGCTGAGGCCCCAAAGCCCTTCCCAGGGCAGCCCGTGCTTCACCCTGCTGACTTCACCTCCCACGAAGTCCCAGCACTGACCAGGCTTCTCCACACCAAGCCCCGGTCCCCTCGACACGCCACGCCCCTCCAGGCCTCTAGGTCTTTGTACACTAGGTCCTCTGCCTGGAATGCTCTTCACCTATGGGGGAGTCCAGCTCTCTTTCTCGAGCCAGTCTCGGTGATGCCTCCTTTGCGGTGTCTTCCTGATTTCCCGGGCGCCATTGGTCACTCGGTCCCTGTGCCACCTGGGCTCTTTGCAAATCCCTCTCTGCACACTTCCCACACCATGTGATGATGACTCACGTCCACGAGCTTCCTCCCCACCACCCTGTGGTCTATCCCAGGCCAGGAGCAGGGGCACAGGCGCCTTCCTCTCTTTACCCCAGAGCCCGGGTCCCAACGGACGCGGGAGGCTGCCTGGGGAGCATCTGTGAATGGATGCGGGTAGGTTCCAGGCAGAAACGGCTGACGGGCTAAGGGACTCCTCGTAATGCACTGCTGCATCCTGCGGCATTGGTAACTGTAGCATCAGACTGGAGGAGGCAGCTTCCTATAATTAAGAGCTTCAGGGGGGCTTTTACCGTGCCCCATTTAGTCTAGTCTAAAAAGCGGGAAGCCATGAGAGCCAAGTTCGGGCCTAGTTTAGGGAAGCGCTAACTTCCTTGTTGGAACAAGACAAGCCCTGGGGAAGTGGCAGCAGCGGAGGAAAGCGGTGGGGCGGGCGGGTGGGGGGGGGGTGCGGGGGGCGGGTGGGGTAAATAACCAGGTGATGAAATCACCAGGTGATGTCGTCTCTAAAATGGGAGAAAATAAGACCTCTTCGTAGGTTTTAGGTAAATAGTAACAAGGAATGTGCCCGTAACTGGGCCGAGCACTTGGGAGGCGCAGGATACCCTCGCTGTTATGACAGCGCGCACCCGGCTTGTACACTGGTGGCCTCGGTCTGGGTGCCACACCCGTCGCACGCCGCGCTCAGAGACAAGGAAGCCATTCCTCGGTGCGGTGAGCAGGTTGCTGCGGGCGCCTGGCCCTGCCCCGCTGGGCTGCCACCCCCCACAGGCCACACGCGGGTACCCCGTCACGCCAGGCGTGAGGCCCAGGTACAGACAATGGTGTGGGCTTTTTACAAGGGCCTAGGGATCACCAAAAACATACGAGATGAGACGGAAGGACTGGTCCTCATGCTCCCCCAGTGTTGTGTTTCCTGAAATGCAAAGGCTCGTGTTTCCAGGGTGCCGCCCGGGGCCCTGCCAGGCACAGGTGGTAGGCAGGGTGGTGGCACGCAGGGCTGAGGGCCTGGATATGGTGTGGGAAGAAGAAGGGTGAGTCCCGGCTCCAGCACTGACACAGGTGTGCTACCTCAGCCACCGAATTAACCTCTGTGCCTCAGTTTCCTTGTCTGCAAAGTAGGGAGAATCAGCCTTGGTTGCTGTGAATGGTGATGCGGTTGCCAGATCGGTAACGCCGCTTCTCAGATGCGGAAACCGACCACGTCTGGAGCCAGGCCCCTAAAGGACGCCACTAAGCATATGATGACACCCAGCACAGCACCCTGGGGCTTGCACGGGGCCCGGGGCCGTGCAGTCAGTGGAAAGAAACGTGCGCTTCGAAGGAACAGAGACGCCGGTGTGAGGTCGGCCCTAGCGCATGCTTGTCGGATGGTCTGGAGGGGGGTTACTTAAACTACGCCTTGGTCTCTTCATCTGTCTAGTGAATAACCTGCTCCTTGCTGGGCTGTGAAAATCAACTATGAGAATCTCCCATATCAAGCAGCCGGCAGAATCTGGAGTGTACAGAATCTGAGAAAACATTGGTAACTTTCTAGAAAAAATCCAAATGCAGCATTCTCTTGCCACCACGCCACAGGCCGTCTTCCTCTGTTTCAAGTCTTGGGGGAACGGAGACGCTTAAACAACACCTACGATGCCGTGGCGGCAATGGCACGCCCACAAACACCCCCTAGCCTGCACCCTGGGAATTCCCAAGCTAATGAGTTAGGAATAAACACGGACCATTCACAGAATCTTCAGATCGATGTGCTCTGCTGGACTATAGGCCGACAAGGACCAGCAAGAGCTTCAGGGACGAGAACAGTTCTGTCTCGCTCTCCGTCTTTCAAGAGCAAAACACGATTGATTGGAGGAGTCACGTGGAATAACCGGAAGTCAACGGAGAATGACCAAGATCCTGTCCAAAAGAGATGCGGGCGTGGCCCCAGCTTTGGAGTTCTCATTTGAAATGAACACGGCCACGTAAAAGGAAGGTATACGTTTTCTACAGCAAGATCACAGCGGCAGAGAGCATATTTGCTGTGAGATACGTGGGAGACACGAGAGGACCCCGGGGCGGAGGGTGCCCCTCTTCTGGCGCCCAGGCTGCCTTTGGAGCAACGTGGAAGGAGGAGAGACTGGGAACGCGCCCACGTGGGAGCCCAGCTGCCCACCTGCCCCGGCCAGCCCAGCAGCCATCACCAGGTTTCTTTGTCAAGGTCACATTCCTTCATGACCTCCAACTCGCAGACAGACACCAGTGAGGAAGCATCACATCCGGGATACTCCGCGTGGCAGGGAATTAATTATAGGAAACGCCTTCTCCAGTCTGTTACTGCAAAGTTACCAAGTGGACAAGATTCGCTGGAAATCCCCACACGGCTGGAAGCGGGATGGACAAATCCCACAGGACGCTTTCAGTTAGGAAGCAATCCAGTGTAGACGTGGGTAACACCACGCAGTTGCTTCCTATACAACCGATGGAATATTCCGTAACCACCCGCCTCCCGCCTGGACCAAGTCTCTAAGAGAAGGCAACCGGAGAGGCCCGGAGAAGATCGTGTCACGAAGGACAGGCGGGGAAATAAAGGTGTGGGGCCACGGGGAAGGGATCTGTGGCAGAGAACAGCAGGACAATTACGGTAGAGACGATGAAAGCAGTAACCGGCGGTTAGTCCTCTCTTTCCTTTACCGTTTGCCACGCACATCTGACCTTCCGGCTGTCAGCACGCTCTGAAGGGCTGCTGTGGGCAAGGACGATGAGCTGTCTTTTCTCCCCCGACTGCAAAACCAGGCCCAACAGGTAGAGGCTACGAGGCAGGGTCACAGCTTCCCAGCAGGAAAGCCTCTGCCAACAGCAGGGCGCCCCTGAGGTGGACCGTCTGGCTGCCCGAATTCCTTCCTGGTTTGTTCAGCCCTTCACTTGGGCAACAGGGTCATTTAAGCGGTGGCTGACGTGTGCCTGGCGTTGTGCTAGCCTATCTTCTGGGGCCTCAGCCGACCCCCGCCCAAACCTCACAGATAAATCACAGTGGGGCCGTGGAGGAGGCCGAATGCCTACCCGAGGTTTTCTTCCTTTTCTTTTCCTACGTGACGCATTTCAAACACGGTTTTTATGAACAGGATATATATGTGTATAGTAAAAAAAAAAAAAACCTTAAAGATATAAAAATACATATAGTGTTCAGCAAGGTTCCACAATACAAGATCAATACACAAAAATCGATGGTCTTTCTATCCACTAGCCATAAACCATCTGAAAGTGAGATTTTAAAATGTCCACGGACTGGGAGACTTAATATTGTTAAGATGGCAAAAGTCCCAAATTCGATCTACAGATTCGGTGCAATGCCTGTCAAAACCCCAGCCAGCTTTGTGGCAGAAACTGGCAAGATGATCCTTAAGATTCGTATTGAAATGCAAGGGGTCCGGGGGCGCCTGAGTGGCTCAGTCGGTTAAGCGGCCGACTTCGGCTCAGGTCATGATCTCACAGTCCGTGAGTTCGAGCCCCACGTCGGGCTCTGTGCTGACAGCTCAGAGCCTGGAGCCTGTTTCAGATTCTGTGTCTCCCTGTCTCTGACCCTCCCCCATTCATGCTCTGTTCTCTGTCTCAAAAATAAATATACGTTAAAAAAAAAAAAAAAAAAGAAATGCAAGGGGTCCAAAACAGCCGAAACATTCTCGAGAAAGAAAACCAAAGGTGGGGGAACTCACACTTATCAATCTCAAAACTCACCGCAAAGCTACATTAATCAAGAATGTGTGGTACTGGCGGGCGCATGGGTGGCTCGGTCGGTTAAGCGTGCGACTTCGGCTCAGGTCCTGATCTTGCAGTACATGAGTTCGAGACCCACGTCCGGCTCTGTGCTGACAGCTCAGAGCCTGGAGACTGCTTTGGATTCTGTCTACCTCTCTGCCCCTCCCCCCACTCATGCTGCTTCTCTCTCTCTCTCTCTCTCTCTTTTCTCTCTCAAAAGTGAATACACATTAAAAAAAAAAAAGAATGTGTGGTATTGGCATAAGGGCAGACATGCCATTAGATCAGTGGGACAGAACTGAGAGTCTGCAAATAACCTTTCACATTGTAGTTAACTGAGTTTTGACAAGGGTGAAAAGACAATTCAGTGGGGAAAGAATTTTTGACAGACAATGCAGAGACACACTGAAATCCACACGCCAAAGAAGGAAGCCGGACCCCTACTTCACACCGTACGTGGAAATTAACTCAAAATGTATCAGACACCAAAATATAAGAGCTAAAACTGTAAAACCCTTATAAGGAAACACCACTGTAAATCTTTGTGACTTTCAGTACAATACCAAAAGCATAAACAACAAAAGAAAAATAGGTAAATTGGATTTCATCACATTTAAAACTTGTGTGCTTCAAAGGACGCTATCAGGAAAACGAAAGAACCCACAGATTGGGATCCCAGAACATTTTTGCAAATCACTTATCTGACGAGGGATTAGAATAGAGAATAAATAAAGACCTCTTACAACTCAACAAAGAGACAAACAACTGAATTTAAAGATAGACAAAAGATCCGAATAGATATTTCTCCAAAGAAGATATGCAAATGGCCAATAAGCACGTGAAAAGATGCACAACGTCCTTAGTCATTAGGAACATGCAAATCAAAACCCCTAATTCAATGAGATACCACTTCATATCCACTAGGCTATAGAGGGAAGTGTTAGAGAGGATGGAGAGAAACTGGAACCCTCATACACCGGCGATGGAAATGTAAAATGAGGCACTTTGGAAAACACCCTGGCAATTCCTCAAACAGCTGAACACAGAGTTACCATATTATCCAGCAATTTCACTCCTGGGTTCATATCCAAGAGAAAGGAAACCGTGAATCTGTGCAAAAAACTTGCGTATGAATGTTCACACCAGCATACTCACAATAGCCAAAAGGCGTCAGAAACCCAAATGGCCATCACATCAACCGACAATGGATTAAAAAAACATGGCGTATCGATACGATGGATTATTATTCAGCCATTAAAAGGAATGAAGCACTGACACAGGATACGACACGGATAAATCTTGAAACTCTGATGCTAGGTGAAAGGAGTCAGTCACAAAAGACCACACAGTGTATGATTTCATTTAAGTGAAATGTTTAGAGGGGTCAACCCCTGCAGAGACAGAAAGGCAGTCAATTCGTGGTTGCCTGGGTGGGGGGAGATGGGGAGTGTAAATGGGTACAGGGTTTCTTTTCTCGGGTGATGGAAATGTTCTGGAATCAGGCGGTGGTGATGGCGGCACAACTTGGAGAATATCCTAACCACCATTTAATTTCAAAAAGAAAATAAAAATAGAAATGACAGAAAGTGTAAGAATGCAGTGAAAAGTAGGTCTCCTTCCCATGCACATCCACCTTCACCCAGCTGCCTGGCTGACAGGCGGAGACCATCTTGTGCATCTTTCCAGAAATATTTTACGCATTTACAAGCATCTGTATACACACGTCGTCGTCCCTTTCAAAAAAAGGCAAACGGTAGGGTATTACAGATCCTGTTCTGTACCTCGTGTTGTGAACACTCACGGAAGAGAAGAGTGAACTTCCTCGTGGTGGGAGGGCCGGGGCTTAGTGGGGAAGGGGAGCCTGCACAGAGACAGGGTGTGCTGCCTTCCAGAAAAGTCGGGGTGCTGCTGTGCCCGTAGCCAGGGCAGCTGGGAGGCAGGGCCTGGGGGCTAAGCCAGGGCCCCCGGTTTTATGCTGTAAGGTTGGGGACGGCAATCAGGAGGTGACCCGAGGTGATCACTCTGGATTGGAAGGCAACTCTGAGGGAAAGAGAAGAAGGAAGCTGTGTGTTGAGAAGGAGGCAGCCGAAGAGGGGGAGGAGGGCGGCGCCTGGGTGGCTCAGCTGGTTCAGTGAGTTCAAACCCACCTGTGTATGAACCACCCGCGTCGGGCTTTGCTCTGACAGCACGGAGCCTGCTTGGGATTCCATCTCCCTCTCTCTCTCTTCCCCTTCCCTGCTCAGTCTCATCTGTCTCATAGATAGATAGACAGACAGACAGACAGACACACAGATAGGCAGCCAAAATGAACGAATGAACGAACAAGTGCAGTGGGGGAGGCCGAATTCCCAGGGTCTCTTGGCAGAAGTGGGTCTCTCAGAGATCTGTGGCCAGGGTGACTGGCGGCTGGCTGAGGACATGCTCTCTCCTTCCACTCCCTCCTCTCTCCAAGGGCTGTGCTCAGAGTCCGCAGGCTTCAGGGGGACGTCTTCTCCAGGTTACTCTCCCTTCCCACTAGGGGGCTCAGCTAGCGTGAGCTTCTGGGTGGGCCCGACTCGACTCTTACCCCCTTCTCCTGCCACTCTGGGTCCTCACGATGGCAGCGGATGAGGCCGAGGAACAGCCAGGAGGGGAGCTGGGCGGTCACTGGGCTACTTGGCCGGGTTGCCTTTTCCTGGCTGGCAACTTGGAAGGCTCTGGAAGTTGTAGTTACATGAAACAACGGTCCATGCCCCCTTCCGTGGCGGTGAGTGGAATGACTATCTGCCTGAGTCCAAACACCTGGGTTCCGACCTGTAACCCTGTTCAGGCCACTCGCGACCCCGACGATTGTCGCGACGCTTGTCTGTGCAGGTGGCTAACAAGTGTGTGGCTGATAGTCACTGCAGGGGTGGGCTCCCGCCATCCGGGAATACTTGCTAGAGATGGTATTTAGTGACAAGCAGGTGGCACGTGGCTGGCCACAACGAGGCTCCAGGGAGCCACAGATCCCAGGACAGGTAGGACCAAGAGACGGTGACAGGGGAGGCGTCAAGGGCACGGAGCTGGGGGCGAGGGGTGGGGCACAGACCTCACTCCCGGGAACCCACTCTGCTCAAGTTCACGGCCATCCTCCCATCCTGTCGCTCTGGTTGCAATAACGTCGCTAAGCACAAGGTCGTGGGTAATGCTGTGTGAGATCGCGGGAATGGGAACTTACAGACGTAAAGTGTTGTGCAAATGATTACCAGCGAAGGGAGCAGTGGCACGACTGTAACAGACCGAGGGAGAGGTGGCACGTGGGCAAACTCGTCTGAGCTCTCAGCCGGTATCAGCATCTCTCAGCCCCTCCGGGGCCCCGCACACACCTTCACAGTCCTCCTTTGGACCATCTGGTCCTTGGTGTCAGTTTCATTTAAGAAATTACTGCATTAAATTGATGGAACATTAGTAAAACCTAATTAACATCCAGATTGAGTTTTTCCAAGGAAGAGAGCTCTGCAGAAAGTAAAATACCCTAATAATTTAAATTCCACAGTATTCAAATAAATACAATAGGACCATTACAAGTTGGATAACTTTAGTCCAGAAAAAATAAATTAGACAAATACTACTTCTAATCATCATTTGAAGCTATTTCCCCCAATCCTTCATGTTTATCACATGAGGAAAGAGAGGCAGTGAGAGGGCCACTGACATGGTGAAAGTCAAGGTCATGGTAAGTCAGGCCTCAAACCCAGGCCTTGTAACTCTGGGCCCTTATCTTCATATCACAGCTGCCTCTTGGTATCACATGGTTCCCCACAAAGTTCTGGAAGTGTAGGCAGACAGAATGGGGTCTCTTTTATGGACAGAGAATACTTCTGATTTATACACTGGGGGTGTTAACTCTCCATCTCTCCATCCATCCATCCACTTACTCATCCATCCATCTACCCACCCATCCGTCCATCCACTTGCTCATCTATACATCCAACTCACACATCCACCCATGTATCTACCCACCCATCTATCCATCCACCCGCCCACCCATCCATCCATCCACTTGCTCATCCATCCATCCATCCATCCATCCAGTTGCTCATCTATCCATCCACACATCCATCTACTTGCTCATCCATCCATCCACCCATCCATCCACTTGTTCGCCATCCATCCATCCATCCATCCATCCATCCATCCATCCATCCATCCACCCACCCATCCATCCACTTGCTCATCCATCCATCCATCCATCCACCCACCCACCCATCCATCCACTTGCTCATCCATCCATCCATCCATCCATCCATCCATCCAGTTGCTCATCTATCCATCCACACATCCATCTACTTGCTCATCCATCCATCTACCCATCCATCCACTTGTTCGCCCATTCATCCATCTATCCATCCATCCATCCATCCATCCACCCACCCACCCATCCATCCACTTGCTCATCTATCCATCCACACATCCATCCACTTGTTCATCCATCCATCCATCCATCCATCCATCCATCCATCCATCCATCCACTTGCTCATCCATCCATCCATCCATCCATCCATCCATCCACTTGCTCATCTATCCATCCACACATCCATCTACTTGCTCATCCATCCATCCACCCATCCACCCATCCATCCACTTGTTCGCCCATCCATCCATCTATCCATCCACCATCCATCCATCCATCCACCCACCCATCCATCCACTTGCTCATCTATCCATCCACACATCCATCCACTTGTTCATCCATCCATCCATCCATCCATCCATCCATCCATCCATCCATCCACTTGCTCATCCATCCATCCACACATCCATCTACTTGCTCATCCATCCATCCACCCATCCATCCACTTGTTCGCCCATCCATCTATCTATCCATCCATCCATCCATCCATCCACATGCTCATCCATCCATCAATCCACCCATCCACTTGCTCATCTATATATCCAACTCACGCATCCACCCATGTATCTACCCACCCATCCATCCATCCACTTGCTCATCCATCCATCCACCCACCCATCCATTCACCCACCCCCACCCATCCCTCATTTACTATCTGCCATCTGAGGACACAGATCCCGCTCAGCTATTAAGCACCATGAAAGCAGCTTAATTACCTACAACTAGAGACCACAGTCTAGGTCAGGTCCAGACTGGCACAGAGTAGGTGTTCAGTAAATACTAACTGAATGAAAGAATAAATGAGTAAACCCTGACCTCTGGAAGCTTAGTCTGGAAGGAGAGACTAAAGAGTGTGACATGAGTCAGTGTGACCAGGGTCATCTCCCGGCTGCGAACAGAGTGGTGGAGCAGCCGAGGAGGTGGCCTCTGCCAAGGTGACCCCCACTCAGCTGGCAACACGATCACTCTGGTGGCTCCATCAGCAGGGGCTCCCTGACACAGAGCCTGTCTCCCCAGCTGTCGAGGAGCAGAAGGGCAGTGGGCGAGTCCTGGGGCTCCCTCTGGGTACAGCACATGGGACCTCGAATTCTTGACCTGTGACCCTCTGGTCTCTAGAGGCTCCGGAGCCAACATAGCATTTTCCTCTCTTATTCTAGAGCTCTTTGCCTCCTTGCTCCATGTCAACTCAGTTCATCTGAGTTCAGCCAGTGCTTCCTGGGGCCCCGCCGCGTGCCAGGCTCGGGGAGACCGGAACCCCCGTGTCCTTCTCCGGGAGCAGGGTCTGCCGGTGAACCCTGCAGGGGGACCCCGAGTTCGGAGCGGTGGGTGGGGCTGCCTTGGGGCCTCCGGCAGAGGCAGATGAGAGCCGAGGAGGGCCCACCGCACGCGGGTCCGCGCTGGAAACATCCAAGAGCTCTACTGACGGTTACCGAGAGGATGTTAAAAATAATTATCCACTGAAAATATTAGATTTGCTCTGGATTGTTCATTACGTACAATGGCTTAATAGGACTTTTATTGAATAGCTGCAGAGCTCTGGGCCGAAATCAATTTGCCATACACTCGGAGTTTTGATGTATGCTGTTGACTTCCACAACGCAGAGCAATTTGTAATAGCTTTGGCTCACTGTTGTTTTCAAAGCTCCTGCTACATCACAAGCATTTATGTCTGACCACAAAATTACATTTATTCAACAGAAAGCAGCTCCGGGTCTTTAAGAGGTTAACTTCTGGAGTGCTTGGCTGCGGTCCAGCCCCGTCGGAGGGGCGGCCCCGGCGCAGAGGCCCACGCGGTGGCGGCAGCGCCGGGCGGGCGGCCGTGATTAATGGACTGCTGAGTGCGCCCCTTTCCACATGCACACGGCTCGCTCCCCTGCTTCCATAGATCACGGGCTTAGCCTCAACATATCTGACTGAAATTGAATTTGGCTTCTCTCTCAACCGTTCATTTCCTATGTTAGGCAAGGTTATATCCTTTTCTGCATGAGCAGAAGCAAACCAGCTGCAGCTTCGGAGGGGAAAATGTGTTTTCAATTAGGAAGCTGGCCTGAATATTGAACCACAGCCCTATCGCTCCCCTAATTGAGCCGTCACGGAGGGAGCCTCCAGGAAGACACCGTGTGCACCCGGTCTTCGGACCGCGCCGTGAGGTCATTAAAACACTGTCGCGTCACCACCGTGGCCACAACTACCAACGCACGTGAAAAGGCCTACAAGTCCGACGATGGCCGTGTGGGGTGAGAAACAAGGCCCCCCCGGGGAAGGCGGACAGCCGGCGCCTGCCAGTGTCCTCGGGGGTGCCCGGTCTGCTCCACGCTCACCTGTCCGGGACACGGGGTCCCAACTCACAGATGGCCCTGCCGTCTCCCCGGGGGGAGAAGCGGCCTTGCTGCTCCTGTGGGTCACTCAGGAACCTGGCAGGGAGCCTGGCACACAGCACTCGAGGAGCACTCAGTAACAGGGGAAGGACGGCTCGGGAAGGCCAGGAAGAGGGTATGAAGCCGAAGAGAAGGAAAAAGCTAGAAGCTCAGGCTGGGGCGGCAGGAAGAGGAACGAAGGAGGCAGACGCTCAGGTCTTTAGGGAGGGACATGGTGTTTCTAGGTGAGGAACGGCGGAAGGTTCCAATAGCTGAGGCTGTGACTTTAGGAGAAGGTCAGAGGCGGGAAACCACAGGGGCATGCTCAGGGACGGTAGACGGACCAGTCTGGCCGGAGCAGAAGCCACGGACCGAAAGCCCGGAAAGACTGCAAGCTGAATCACGGAGCCCCTTCCCCGCCAGTCTCAGGTGCTCGAGCGGGCAGCGCCACAGAGCGTAACCCGGAGAGGAGGCACCCGCGCAGGGAACCCAGCCCAGTGGGCAGCCATGCAGGAGAACCATGCGTGGACTCTGTCCAATTCCAGCTTCTCGGGCCCTGCCCCGGGCAGCTGAACCAGAACCTCGGTGGGAGGAGCCCGGGGAGCAGAATTTCTGGGAACACGTGGGTGATTCTCATGCAGCCCTGTTGGCCCCTCTGAGGACCCGCCTGGGGAACCAGAGTCCGGTCCAACTTTCTGACACAGTCCCGCCCACGGCACTCAGTGCGGCCCTCGCTAAGTGTAGGCATGACGGGGCCCCGAAGGACGAATGGGTAAGAGCTGACCGCCTCCCTGACCTTGGTCCTCTGGCCCTGTCTGAACACTCTTAGCGACAGGAAACTCACTACCTTAGAGGACAGCTCATTCCATTTCTGAGCGGCTCTAACTGCTGACAAATGTCCTCTTCTATTCTGCTGATGACGGTCAACCCAAGGGTTAGTCCGCTGAGTCATACTGGACTTCAGAGCTACGGGGCTTCGCGCCGACCATCTCGCTCACCCGCTCATTTTACAGATGAGCGAAGTCAGGCGGAAGGAGGCCGGAGCTGCCCGAGGTTACCGGAGAGTGAGCGGCAGTGCCCGGGGCCAACTCCCAGGTCCTTCCAAGTCCCTGGGAAATGTTCTTTGGAATAAAGTCCTTGGACGTTCTGGCTTTATTTAGACATGGCCTTTAGATCTAAAAGCTTAAGTATGTAACAGGGCCACAGACATGGGCTACAGAACATCCTCAAAACTCTTAGTTCCTCTTAACGAATTCATAGGATACTGACCCACCGTTAATCCATTTCAGCTACTGGTGGATGGCAAATGGTTCCCAAGGGTGTTCGGGGGCCTCCGAGTGCTCTGGCCTTCCACCCTCCCTCGTCCCCTCAGCCTTCCGGGCACCGGGAGCACCGCCCCTGCTCGGCCTGCTCTGCCTCACGCTCCTTCCCCAGCCCCGAGCTCGTCGCCATCTGACATCACTCCTCGTCTTTATTACGCTTCCCTTCCCCAGAACGTGGGCTTCAAGGTAGCAGGGGCTTTGTCAACTGTATCCAGGGTTATATCCTTGGCTCCCGGTTGGCCCCGAGCTGTACATACTCAGAGAGTTTCACTGCATGAAGACATAAACAGGTATCAGAGAAGCGGTGTGGAGTTTCACACGGCCTGGCCGCGGCTCTGAGCACTGTCGGTAGGTCACGCACACAGTGGGCCTTCGGGAGGACGGCAAGTTTCAAAAGATGATTTTGGCCGTCCGTGTGGGTCATGGAGCAGGGGACACAGGCGTGAAGCCCCCGTCTTCAGTTAACCAGGGCCCCCCACTCCTCCCAGGAGTACAGATCAAGTTGTGGCAAAGCGTCTGCACTCGGGGGTATTTACGTACGTGTGAGACACAGCACGGCGGGCAGAATCCACACAGGAGGGGCTGGTCAGAAGAGGGGGGCCGGAGGGACACTTGCAAAGCACGCTGCGCGGCACCAACGCCCGAGGTCCTTATCAAAGACCGGGGAGGGTGACTGAGATGATGGAGGGCAGGTGCCCCCTCCCTGTTCCCCGAGCAGTATCGGACGGAACCAACGTGGGTCTCAGCCCTGCCGTGACCACCCGTGCGACTCTGGGTGGGTACTTTTCCTCTCTGGGCGTAGCTTTGCCATCTGTGAAATAAGGATAGTGCTGCCCCCTGGCCCTCACCCATCTAGTGGACACCTACTGCATGCTCGCTAGGGCCAGGCAGTGGGTCTACAAGGCCACGCAGACACAGAAAGTCTGGAGAGAGTGGTGGACACAGACAAACCCACAAAGACAATGAGAAAAGCACTCCGGACAAAGGGACAAGGTGCTACAAGAGGAAGAGTTAGAACACCCTGGTTTGGACTGGCAGGCAGGGACCTCTTGATGGCATGACACCTGAAGAAAGCACCAAAAAGCGAGTAAGACAGGGCTGGGTGGAGGGCAGGACGTAGCCAGGCCAGGCACCCTGAAGGCTGAGGTCGGGGTTCCGTGCTTGCCTCAAGGGCAGTGGAGCCACAGAAGGGCAGTAAGCAGGAAGGGACCTGCTCCCGGCTGATGTGTGGAGCTAAGGTGGGGGTGGAGCGGGCAGGGGCCGGAACAGAGAACAGGGGTGTCAGTGGCAAACGATGGCTTTGGACGCGCTGTGGGGAGTAGGGATGGTAAGATGTGGGCAGATGAGGACGGCGGGAGGAAGGATGGCGAGTGAGGTGGACGGGAGGGAGCGGGTGTCCTAGATTTCCAGCCGAGGCTGCCGAGCGGACCGCGGAGCCATTGCCGAGAAGGGAAAGGAGGCAGCCGGAGACCCCAGCAGGTATGGGAGCTGGAGACGGGAGGGCTGTGGGCGAAGAGTCCTTTCCGGTGGAATACCTAAGGGGTAATATGCAAGAGGCAGTCTCGTGAGCCTGGAACACAAAGGAGAAGACCGAGTTAGAGACAGACGTGTGAGTTTCCAGCAGACGGGTCCCGGGAGATCGCACAGCACAGGACGCCGTCATTCAGAGGTCTGAATGCAGAGGAGCTGCCCAAGAAGACTAAAAATCAATAGGCAGAGAAGTAGACGGAAAGTCTGGAAGGCATGATATCGTGGGATGTCAAAAGGGAACACATGGAGAGGAGCTGCCGGGAGGCCTGAATGTCCCTGACATGAGAGAGCCGAGGACCACAGGGGTCAAGGGAGAGGGGGCAGACGCCAGACCGGGGTGGGTCCGAGAGTAATGGGCACACGGGGGTGGAGACAGCTCTCTGGAGAAGCCTGGCCAACAAGGTTGGGAGACAGGGGCGCCAGGAGTTGGTTAAGCGTCTGACTCTCGATTTTGGCTCTGGTCGTGATGTCACGGTTTGTGAGCGTTTGAGCCCCGCGTCGGCCTTCGCACTAACAGTGCGGAGCCTGCTTGAGATGCTCCCTCTCTCTGTGCCCCATCCCCACTTGCACTCTCTCTGTCTCTCTCAATATAAATAAACTTTAACAGAAAAGTAAGAGAAAAAAAAAGAAGGCGGCAGCTTGGGGACAAGGGAGGCACTTGCCCACTCACTCTGTCTCAAGATGGAACATACTAGTGCTTACAGAATGCAGATGAGCAGAGACTGAAGACCCAGGACAGGGGTCCCCGCAGGGCTGTGGCTCCTGTGAGGGCAAGAGAGGAGGGTTCCAGAGCCCACGTGGAGGGACCGGTATTTGAGGAAGGGGCAGAGCCTTTCCAGTGCCGTGTAGACGGTGTGCGCACGTGCTTGGAAAGCACTTAGCACACAGCGCTTGACTTGCTTGGTGTCCCACAAACGTCATTGCGAACACCATTCACAACTGTGCTTTTCCCCCCTGGCCCTCCCAGGTGCACGGCCTCCCCAGAAGCACCCACTTGCCGGGAGAGGAAAATTCATCATGGACAAAATGCAAAGGGGAGGGAGGATACTTGGTTCCTCCCGTGCAAGACTGTAATCACGCAGCCGCCGCCTTCTAAGGGTGATTATTTCTTCTCCAAAGAAACAGCTCATGCTTACAAAAGAATACACCGGGTATAATTAACAAAACGAGCACCTGGGAGTAGGGACGCTTCCGTGACCTTTGAAACTTCGCCTGTGCCTCGCTATGATAACCTCTATTCTGAATTTCCTGTTTAACTCTTCCTTTACGGTTTCACTATGTCGTAAAGGGACACACGTACCCCTGAACAACGTCAGCGCGGTAGCGCGCGTTTTCACGTCGTTAACTTTCTCTTGCTACGCTGTATTCCATCGTATGGATGTACCGTGCTTGACGTAATTCTTTCTACTGCTGGATGGAAAGTGGGCTGTGTCTGCTTGCTTACTCATTTCCAACACTCCTGAGCGTGCTTCCTGGGGCCCACGTTTCAGCTTATTTAGGACACAGGAGTGGAACTGCTGTGTCAAGGTGAACGTGCTTCTTAAGCTTTAGTATCTGATGCCAGACTGGTCTCCAGAATGGCTACACAATTTACACTCCTATCTTGAGTTTTGGAGTTTGGCCAACCTGGCAGATAGGAGGAAGCTGCGATGAAGTCATTTGAATTTGCGTCTTTCTGCTCACTAGGCTGGGTATCTTTTCATATACTTAGGGACCATTCTGATTTTCGCCTCTGAGGACGCCGTTCGTGGCTTTTGTCCCCTGTTCCTATGTCTTTTTCTTATTAACGGGCCAAATTTTAAAATATTTTCTGAATATCGATCCTTTGTTACCTAAGTGTGTGGCAACGGTCTCCTCCTGGTTTGTGACTCGCGGCCAAAGATCCCTCCCCCCTCCCCCCACCCATGACCTATTCCCAGTCTGGCCTTGGGGAGCACTGTTCATGTCGGAGACATTCGGTCTTTACGTAGTAAGTCTGAATCTTTATTACAAGTTTCCAACAGATACTGTAAAATGTCTTCAGAAAGGTGGAGCATTTTCCTACACTGTTTGTGGGTTCGAGCCCCCCATCCGGCTCTGTGCTGACAGCTCTGAGCCTGGAGCCTGCTTCAGATTCTGTGTCTCCTTCTCTCTCTGCCCCTCCCCCACCTTCTCTCAAAAATAAACAAACATTAAAAAACAAAAAACAAAAAAACTTATACGTTAAAATGTTAATGCGGTTAATAAATGTAACAATTTCTTCCTTTACGGTTTCTTATTTAAGGAATCCTCCCCAACCCAAAGTCGTCATCATCCATATTTTCTTCTAAAAGGCTTAAAGTGTTGCCTTAAGTCTTCACCTGTATTTTGTGTTTGCATATGGTGTGAGGTATGGATCTCACTTAATTGCAAAAAGGGAACCAACTATTGGGGGAACCATTACTGAGAAATCCACCCTTACCTCACCGATCTACAGTCCCATCTCTGCAATACTCGTGGCTTCTGTGGGTGCAGATGTCAGTTCCTGATCTTTTATTTTGTCCCATTACTGTATTTATATTTATCCCTGTGCCAATCACTGTAGCTTTCATCATCATCTGGCAGGGCAAAGCCTCCATTTTGCTCTGCTCTCTTTTAAATGTTTATTGATTTTTGAGAGAGAGAGAAGGAGGGGGGCAGGGAGACAGGGAGGATCTCTGCAGGAGAGGATCTGAAGCAGGATCCATGCTGACGGTAGAGTCCGATGCTGGGCTCGAGCTCACAAACCATGAGATCACGACCTGAGCTGAAACATCAGATGCTTAACCGACCGAGCCACCAAGGTGTCCCATCTTGTTCGTATTTAATACGACCTTCACCATTACTGACCACTTGTTCTTGCTTTATCACTTCTGGAATTAGTTTTTCAAGTTTTCTGAAAAGTAGTATTGGAATTTTGATTGGAATGACAATGACTCCCTCTAATCGACTTGAGGGAAATTGATTATCTTTAATAATAGTGGGAATTTCTATCCTTGAATACTTTCTCTCTCTCTCTCTCTCTCCATTTAAGTCCTCTTTAATGTCTTTCAGGTTAAATAAATGATCTACTTTTTTCTCCAGGAAGAGTTAGTTCCTATGCATTATTATCTTTACTTCTAGGTAGGCTTTATTTTTTGTTGCTAACTCTAGTTGTGTCGTTTCTCAGTTTGCTGTCCATGTAGAAGTATGTCATTTCTTTTGCATATTGATTTTGTATCTGGCAACCTTGTTTAATAATTGAGGCTCACTTGGAAAATGACAGTTTTGTTGCTTCTCTGACAATACTTGATCTCTTTCTTGCCTACCATGCTAGCTAAGACTTCCAGGACAATGTTAAATAAAAGCAGTAATAGTACACATTCTTTTCTTGCTCCTGATTTTTAAGGGATTTTTTTTTAATATCATAGAACATAATGATCGACATAGGCTTTTGGCAAATACTTTTCCCCAGATTAAAGACATTCTCCTCTATATCAGTTGGCTGGTAGTTTTGTTTTGTTTTGTTTTGAAATCATGAATGGATGCTGAATTTTATCAAATTCTTTTCCTAGAACTATTATGATAATTTTTTCTTTAATCTGCTAATGACATTAATATACACTAATACATTTTTCTAATGTTAAACCAAACGGTATTCTTGACATACATGGAACTTGATGGACTCCATTTGTGAATACTCTTTTAAGGACTTCTGGATATCTATTCATAAATACGACTGACTTTGAATTTTCTTTTCTTGTACTATTCTTTACCGGTTTGGGTATCAAGGTGACACTAGCTTCGCAAAAAGAGTTAGGGAGTGTTCTTTCTTTTTTTATTTTCTAAAGGAGCCTGCAAAAGATTAGAACGTGTCTGTTTCATGGATGATGGACAGAACACTCCCTAAAAGCACCCATACCTGATGGGAATACTTCTGTAATAGTTACAAGGCTACTCAGGGTTTCTACTTCTTCTTTAATCAGCTTTAGTGCATTCTGGTATTCCGGAAATGTGTCCATGTTGTCTAGGTTTTAAAATGTTATTGGCATGAAATTGACTGTAATATTCCCTTACTATCTTTTTAATCTCTGCTGCAGCTGCAACATTATCCCTATTTCCATTACTAACATTTTCTTTCTTGATTTAGGAAGAAAGGTGGGTTGTCTATTGTAGTAGCCTCTTCAAAGAACCAGTTTTGGGGCTGTTTCTCTCTTCGGTCTTTTTATTATTATTATTGTTATTATTATATTTTTATTATTATTTATATTTGTTATTTCCTTCTTCCTGTTTCGAGTTTATTCTGTTGTACTTCTCTAACTTTTTAAGCTAGATGCTGAGCTCACAGAGTTTCAGTCTTTCATTTCCTTTCTGATACAAGCACCTAAGTTATTTCCTAAGAGGATTTTCTTCTCTGAGTACACCTGGCTTAAGCATCCGGCTCCCCGGCGGCCAAGAGGAGTAGGCTCTAAGGCCACTCCTTCCCAGCTCAACCTTTTATACCAGGACCCCGGTCAGGGAGCGAAGCACGGAGCGGGGAGACAAGTTACAAGACTTAGCACTTTCCTAGAGAGTGGGTCACTTTACTGAAGGGACTGTCTAAATTACTAGATTAAGATAAGTCTTAAATTGGATCGACCATCTAGGTTATTCCCCTTCCCCACATTGATCTGTTGGCCAGGCTCGTGAAACACACAAACTTAGGTATAGCAACCAATCAGTCAATCAGTCAGTCAAATTTCAGGGAGTGAAATGTGAAGACTTCGTTATAATAACTCTGAGTGACCATTACGATCCATAGTATTCCCTACTATTCAACCAGCTGTATAAATACAGTTATTTACTAGTTTCTTTTTCCTTTTTTTTTTTTTTAAGTTTATTCATTCATTTTGAGAGAGAGAGAGAGAGAACACACTGGGGAGAGGCAGGGCAGGGCAGAGAGAGAGAGAGAAGGAGAGAGAATCCCAAGCAGACTCTCTGCTGTCAGTGCAGAGCCCAATGTGGGGCTCGATCCCACAAACTGTGAGATCAGGACCTGAGCCGAAATCAAGAGTCAGGTGCTTAACTGACTGAGCTACCCAGGCGCCCCTCATTTCTTTTAAAGGTATGTTCCAAGCAGACTTTCCGGTGTACCTTTTTCCTTATTAATACAACACAACCCGACGAGAGGATGGAGGCAAAATGTTTTAAAAACCACCTCCAGAGGAACCTTACTGCTCCATCATCTATTCTGTAGCCATTGTTGAGAGCCTCAAGACTTTTGAGCTTCTGCTATGCCCGGTGCTGGGAAACAACGGCCAACAAGCCCAGGCGCAGTGGTTGCCCTCACACGTTTTACAGGCTAAAGAGGACGAGGGACAAAGGGACAGGCGGTGCTCAGGCATGACGACAAACGTGTCGAAGCCATGCGCGTGCAATGGGAACACGTGTAGAAGGGGCGTGGCCTATCATTTGGGGCTCAGGGGACACCTTCCTTGAGGAAGGGGCGCCCAAGCTGAAGGAGCCAGGTAAGGAAGCGGTTCTGCCTGTGCCAAGGCCCGGGGGCCGGCGAGGATGCCCCAAACACCAGGGCCTGACAGAAATTCAGAATGGCGTGTATCCAGTGATAGGGGTTAGGAGTGAGAAGAGTCTAGAAAGGCAAGCGGCCACCCAAGCATGCGGGTCTCATCCACCTGGAAGGTGCCTGGATTTACACGGAGGACCACCAGGAAACACTGAAGGGGGTGATGGTCCTCTGGCCAGGCTAACGTCTCTCAGGACAGTCCGACACACCACAGATACATGAATGTCTAGTTGTCTGAACACTTTATCTCATTCTTTGGTTTTTTTCTTTCGGGGACCTCCACCAGCAAAGTGATCTACACAAATTCGAAGGCAAAGAACGTGTTCTCACCGACACCATATGCTGTTCCAGGGGAAACTCTAGCACTGGGGGATACACTCCAAGAATACATCCAATAAATAAAATCGCGTGCAACGAACACTGACAAAGGATACGAAAGCAATCCTCTGATTAGAGAGGGCAGCTTTGTAGAAACACAGGCCGGATGGATCCTGCTTCATTGGAGCACCAAGGCTTGCTGCCTTCTGGCCTTACTCGTTGGAAAACCGACCCTGTACATGTGGTCCCCGTCTGCAGCTGCCCTCTGCTAGAATAGTTCTTTCTTCAGAAACAAGTAGCATTTAGCCCTTTCTACTCAAATTAGCTTACTAGAAAGCACAGATTATTTCACATAAACAGAGCAATTAGCGGGGGCTTGGTAAATATTAGCGGTGCTATAAAAATATTTATTTTTCCAATAGCCTTTTAAAAAATAGGCAGATAAGAAATCTGGATGTCTCTCAGGCATTTCAAAATTAATATATCCTGAACCACAGCCATTACCCCATTCAGAATGTGGGGCAATCTGTAATAAGTGTATTAAATTCTCTTTTAAAAAAATTTTTTTTAATGTTCATTTTATTTTTGAGTGAGAGAGAGAGAGACCATGCGAGTGAGCGAGTACAGGCAGGAGGGGGTAGGGGCAGAGAGAGGAAGACACAGAATCTGAAGCAGGCTCCAGGCTCTGAGCTGTCGGCACAGAGCCCGACACGGGGCTCGAACTCACAAACCGTGAGATCGTGACCTGAGCTGAAGTTGGATGCTTAACCAACTGAGCCACCTGGGTGACCCAAGTGTGTTAAATTTTTAAAAATGACTGGGTGTAGAGGCAGTGTTTTATATTAAAAGAGAGGTGTGTATGTGTGTGTGTACGTATATATACGTGGATGTATACATATACGTACACACGCACACACACACACATGCATATACATATACATACATACACCCACCCATCCCCAAATCCAATGCATGAACCTGACTGAACCCCAGTTCAAGGGCAGGGCAGTTATAAAAGACATTTTGGGAATAACTGGGAGATAGATTTGGGACCAAATATTAGGTATCGTGGTGCGTTACTCTCCCGGGTGAGATACTCAGGGTTTCTGTGGTATTACCGGGGAAACTTACTTTTAGGAGACACAAGCATGGATGTGTTTAGGGGCACAGAGCGGGGCCACCTCAAAAGGGCAGGGGGAGCAAAATGGCAGCAAGCGGCAAGGCTGGGTAGAGGGCGTACGCGGGCCCGTCACGCTAGCCTCTCCGCTTTTAGGCGGATTGGGAATTTTTCAGAAAGAAGGAGAAACAAGCAAACACCCCCAAAACGGCACCCTGAGCTGCTGCGGCTGCAGAAATACTAAGCCACCGGGCCTCACGAAAGCCGCTGAACAGGGAAAAGAAGAGATCAGATCAATGTGGGCAGGTGTAAGGTGACGGTCTCGCTCAGAAAACGAGGCTCGGAGATGCAGTTCTGAGGAAAGGCAGTTCGTGTCCTTCCGGCCCTGGGACAGTGATAGCCTCTGAGCCTCGGGGAGCCGAGCGCGGGAGGGCTTCCTGCGGCAGGAGATGGTGAGCAGAGAAGGGCCCTCTGCTGCGTCCCTCCTCAAACCTTTGGCGGTGCCAACGGTGCCCGCTGCTTCCTGCATGGCTCCCCTGCCCTCTGGGGTCACCTGGAGAATCTGCCAAAGGGCAGCCCCCGCCCCCTCCTCTGGAGCCCCGGGCCCAGGATGCCGGCCTCCTTCGCTGCGGGGCCGAGAAGGCCCGCCCTGAACCTGCCGTCTCACTTGCGCGGGTCCGGCCCCCTCCCCCCGTTCTCTGGGCATCGGGAAGTGGCCCAAAAATAGAATCCCACGATCCTACCAATCTGGGTTCTCTGGAGGGCTCTGAAAAAGTCTCGTCCCCTCTCCTCAGTATTACCACTGCTGCCATCATTCCAACGGGAGAACAGCCCAGAGGGAAGTCAGCTGGGAACGGGTAACTCCGCAACCATCACAAAATTCCCGGTGTTCTCAAGTTCACCGGGACCACACAAAGGGCCATGAAGGAGCTGGAGCGTTACCCACCTCGACCGCTCACGTCTCCAAGGGCTGTCCGCCATCTTGCCAGACGGCGCGGTCCCCGTCTGGAAAGACCCGACAGAGAGCTCTTGCTTATACTGAGCCCAAACGGACTCCTCGTGGCTGTTGCCAGCCTCAAGCAAGTGACGATCCCTCTCCCCTCAGGAGCTGGGCGCGAAGGCACCGGCCTGCCCCGCTGCATCCTCCCCACACAGGAGGCCCCCTGGCGGCTGCAGCCCCGGGCTAACTCCAGGAACCAGCGAGCCTGAGGACGTGCGGGCTCCCAGAGGCCGCGGTGTGGACAAACTCAGTCCACCGTGGGAAGTGCAAGCGTGCAGGCCGCCTCGCCCCTGGATCCACCACACCTTCTTCCATTGCAGACACGGCTTCGCTTTCCACTCGGGCTTTAATGGAGGACCCAGTGGAAACATCACACCGGGAAGCACAAAATCCACATGACATTGAGTTAGTGCGGCTGGGAGGGTTCCATCTGGGCAAGCCCCTTCTGTCAATGCCATTTACTTAATGAGAATAAAAAGAAAGCACGATGAACTACGAAGGGTGGCTCAGGGTATAAAATAAACATAAATGCTTACCTCCCCCTGGAAGCTCTTCAGCAGTGGCGCTACCTGCTTGCGCAAATCCTGGAGCGAGAGGGGCGCGTCAGGAAACAGCCATCGGAGAAGGAAAGAGAAGGGAAACATTCGTTAAGTCCTCCTATCAAAACAGCTTTGAATTCAGTGATGACTGCCACCAGATAAAGCAATCTTGGTCCCTCCCCTGTCCGTTTCCTTCGTTCGGACAACATAAATCACACCGACTGGCGCTCTGTCGTTTAAATGAACTTCCTCGAGAATACCATTAGATTTTATTTCTACCCCGTCCAGGTGAGACGCACCTCACCCCCCAACGCGCTAGGGACGCAAGTTTTTGCTCCTGTCGGTCTGAGGTAACCTGCTTAGCATAAAACAGGAGTTAACGGTGTAGACTGGACTGAAAAGGTGTCTGAAAAGGATCTGGGGTCCCCGTGTCGCATTTTAGCTGTTGCCTTAGAGCGCTGTCACTCACTAGGAGATACGTCTTTTTGGAAGCCATGTCTGACACGGTCAGTGGAAATTTCATCCCAAGCCACCAGTCTACATTTTAAGACGATAGAACAGCCCAGAGGGAAGTCAGTATGAGTCTCCTTGAGAAGATTCTCTTTGAAATGAAGTAACTGGCTGCGGCACAACGTAGCAATCATCGTCAACGCCACTGTATCGTAAACTTCTAAGCTGCGGGGAGACTAGATCTGAACTGTTCTCAACGCAACAAGGAAATGACAATCACGCGATGCGATAAAGGCGGTAGCTCGCGCTGTTACAGCAACGACGGCGCAAAATACAAACGTGCCGAACCAACACACCAGACGCCTCCGACTCCCACGACGTCGTGTCAGTTGTACCGACAAGTCAGTGACGTGAGGCACGGACATCTGAGGTGTTCACTGAGCCCGACCTACGCGCCAGATCGGATTTAGTAAGTCTGGACCAAAGCCAGGTATCCACGTACTTCCGGGTTCCGGGCCTTAAGCACATGCCAACGGACACTGACTAGACCGGTGAGGACTGGACATGTGCCAACCAATCCAGAACACAAGAAGAAGGCAAAGCATTCTGTCAGGAGCCCCGGGGATGGTGGGGGGGGGGGGTGGGAAACACAGAGGAAGGGTCAATTCAGATTAAGGGAGGTGAGGAGTGGTTTCACAGAGGAAGTGGCTTCCGAGCCGGGAAGGCAGGCAGGATCTTTGTAGGTCAGCTGCCAATGTGCCCGTCTGGGTTCTCGCCACCTCTAAACCGCTGAACCGGGCCGTTGTCGAACCTACGGGCGCTACCAAGCAAAGGAAGGGTCTGGATGTCTGTCCACAGCTCCTAGGTCAGAACCACGTCTGGAAGACGGAAGGCAGAAGGCGGGGGCCCTGATTCCAAATTCTGGCCCCGCCACTCACCATCCACGGGAGCTCTGGATGCCAGTTCGCCTCCCAAAGCTCAGTTTTCTCAGCTCCACATGCTCAAGGGTCACGATGGCCTCCCTGAAGAGGGGATCAAGTGTAATCTACATGGGTAGTATTGCTCCTGACACACGGCAAGTACTTAATAGTATGAACGACTTCTTATTATTATGAGTAACATCGCCATTACCATTCAGGGAAAAGCTTTCTAGCAAATTTTTAAAAAGTTATTTATTTATTTATTTTTAAAATTTATTTTATTTATTTTTGAGAGACAGAGTACAAGGAAGACAGGGGGACACAGAATCCGAAGCAGGCTCCAGCTCCGAGCTGTCAGCACAGAGCCTGACGCGGGGCTCGAACCCACAAATTGCGAGATCGTGACCCGAGCCGAGGTCGGTTGCTTAACTGACTGAGCCACCCGGGCGCCCCTCTAGCAAATTTAGAGTTATCCTAAATCGATCGGAGTGCACAGAAGACAGTCTTTTCTGGCATCGGGATTTTCAAGCATCACTTGAAGGTGGATGAGGAGGGAATTTATGGACCCCGGAAGGGGTGGGGGCTGAGCGCCCGGCCTCTCCAGCTCTGGGGTGCTGGGATGGTCTAAGTAGCCCAGCCCTGGGCCTGCTCGCCGCCCCCCCCCCCCCCCCCGCCCCGAGGTGAGCCGTCCTTGTCAGCTGCACGTCTGGCACCTGCTCGCTCTTTCAGCGACTGACAGCGTTTTGTGCTCCTTTAGCCAAGCACCTGAGCCAAAGGGCCCTTCGGTCGTAAGCTCGGACCCACCTCACTCACTCGCCGAGCTGAGCACTATTAGGGAGCACTATCAGCAAGGGCGGCTCCGGGTATTTAGTGCTCCAGTGTCCTCGGTGGTTTTCCTCTGGACCAGGGCCCCTACCCCTCCTGGGTCGTGAGACCTTCCGAGAATCTGAGGAAAGCGAGCGATGCTTCCCTCAGGGATACTGTCCGGCAAATCACCCCACCGTGGCCTTCCTAAAGCCTCCCCAGAACCCAGGTTAGGACCCTGAGGACCCCTTGCCCCCGCCTGAATTGTCACTTAAAGCAACTGAATTTAAGAATTCAGTTCCTCGGTGGCAGGATCTACCTTTCAAGTGCTCGGCAGCCACGGGAGGCTGGCGGCCATCGTGCCAGACACGGAGCACCTCCCTCACTGCAGAGTCAGCCATGAGTAGGGGCTGTACCATCAGCTCTGGGCCAGACACAGCTAACCCACGTTATTCTGGATTGTAACCCCGCCAAGGTATCTGATCAAGAAGTATCTGGTTTCCCTTTTAATTATACGTCTTCCTCTAAGTTGCATTCCTATGGGTGACGCCAGTATTTCCGTGGAGAAGTCCACGCTTTCGCTCCTCCCCAGGACACGGGTGGAGCACTCCCGAGGGTCACCGTCCACGGCGTGCCCCTGCCACAGGCTGGGGGACCTTTCTGCCACCTGCTGAATTCCTCAGCATCCAAAGACCCTGATCCTTTGCAAATGCAGCCCACTCATGTGGAGGTGGCAATGCATCATCTTCCGTGTTTTTGCGCCAAGTTCGACGACCAAAACCAATCAGACTCTTCACCAGGCTCTTCCTAAATAAATAAGGCCATCTGTGCTAGGCCCACTATCGGCCCCCAGGGACGCCCACGTCCTGATCCCCGGGACCTGTGGCTCTATTAGGCTACATGGTAAAAGGGACTCTGCAGATGGCAGTCGGGGGCCCTGAGTCTGGGAGACGCGCCTGGATCCCAAGCGAGCCGGAGGCAGGAGGGAGGAAGGAGGGTGAGAGCCCGAGAGGGTGTGACGGTGAAAGCGGGGGTCAGAATGACAGGGGTGGACGCCAAGAGGTGCAGGCGGCCCGGGAAGCTGCAGGCGCCTAGAGAATGATTCTCCCTGGAGCTTCTTCTTTTTTTTTTTTTTTTAATGTTTATTTATTTTTGAGACAGAGACAGAGCATGAGCAGGGAAGGGGCAGAGAGAGAGGGAGACACAGAATCAGAAGCAGGCTCCAGGCCCTGAGCTGTCAGCACAGAGCCCGACGTGGGGCTCGAACTCACGCACCGCGAGATCGTGACCCGAGCCGAAGTCGGATGCTTAACCGACTGAGCCACCCAGGCGCCCCTCCCTGGAGCTTCTGAGAGAATACAGCTCTGCCAACACCTGGCTTCAGCCCCGTGGCACCAGTGTTGGCCTTCTGATCCTCGGCACTGTTGGATGAGGAGTTTCTGATGTTTTGAGCCAGCAGGTCCACGGTGCAGCCACAGGAGACCCTACTACGACACCGTCTCACTTAGCCCGTGTCCCTCTCGGGAGGACGCAGCACAGAGGACGAAAAGGGCGAGGAACGAGGGGAGGTCACCTCTGGGTCCCGGGCAGGGTCAGGGGTAAAAGCCTATGTTGTGACCGCGAGGAACGAGCCACGCTTCTTTGGCAGAAACCCGCGACCACGGGTAATGACGCGGAGGTCTGGGGTGGAGGTGGGGAGAGCCCGGGGACTCTGGGCTGACTCCCTTCCCTCCCCCCACCTCCCCAAGGCCGGGCCAGGCAGGCAGGACGGGCGCCCGGCACAGCTCTGGTCACAGACTGCAGACGCAGGAGGATGGCAAGAGCGCGTCTGTTGCTGGTTTTCTAAAAAAGCCGACTTCGGGGAAGGTGACGGGCTAATGAGGTGCGGCTGTAGTCTCCGGTGTTCTCGCCGGGCAGCCCGGCACTAGGGTGCGCATCCCAGCGGGTAAAGAGCTGGCGAACTTTCCCGAGGCGGCACCGGCACAGTTCGCGGCACGCAAGCTCCGCTTTCACACGCGCGCGGCGAGTCCCCCTCTCTGAGGCCACAGAGCCACGCGAATCTACTACGTACAAGCAAGACGTAAACAGCTCGAGGACGGGAACTCAGCGCGATGCCCACCTCACGACCACTGCAGGGACGGCCCTTGGCTTTCCAGGGAGCTATGGCTGAGCCCCCGCCCCACCGGCAGGTAGTAGTCGGGGGGCTCTGGGGGCAGGCGGCGGGCCTGCCTTGCTGGTCCGATGGCCGGAGGCACCTCCTGGGCCTCGGACTCTGGAGAGGGGACTCCCAAGGCTTTCAACGGGTCTAGATCTGGGCCTGCAGAACCGAGGCAGCCAAGGCCCCTGTGTCCGTCACAGGATGTGTTTCCTGTCGTTTCCCACTGGGAGTCTGTAAGGGCAGGAGCGATCCTGTTCTTTCCGGACCGAGGGCTGCTTGAGGGCAGGGAATGGGTTGTAGTCCTTCCCACCCGAGCGGGGCTGGATGATATTTTGCCAGGGAAGTCTAGGCGTGGGACGCTTCAAAACTCCAGAGGTTGGGGGCGCCTGGGTGGCTTAGTCAGTTAAGAGTCCGACTCTTGATTTTGGCTCGGGTCACGACCTCACAGTTCACGAGATTGCGCCCAAGGTCAGTGCAGAGCCTGCTTGGGATATTCTCTCTCTCTCTCTCTCTCTCTCTCTCTCTCTCTCTCTCTCTCCACTCCCCCCACCCCCCTCGGCCCTGCCCATGCTCGCTCTCTCCAAGTAAATAAATAAATAACACAACAAAACAAAGGGTGGACTGAGGAAGCCGGTCACATTCAGGGGTCAGTCCCACTCCCTGGGGGTACAGGGGGAGGGCGGCGGGTGCGGCCCGGCCTGATGCACACGGTGCCCTCTGCAGCCCACGGCCTGGTTGCGGCCCAGAGAGCGGACATGACGTCGGGCTGCACTTCCAGGAGCACTGATCTCAGTCTCCTGTGTGTACGGCAGGGGCCCGGCACACAGGCGTGACACAAAAGACACGGGGTGGGTGCAAGCGAGAGAGAGACCCAGAGAGAGAGAGCGCGCGACTGAACGCCCCGTCCGAGCGCATCAAGACCCGGGCGCGTGAGGGGGGCCTGCTGCAGGGCCCGGTCCGCAGTCCAGGCCAGCGCCACCACCGCCAAAATCCGGGTGCCAACCTCCTAGGTGACTTAGAACTCTCCAAAGCCATGTTGAAAAAGCAAAAAGAACCAGATGAAATGAATATCCCCCCAATATTTTCATTTCCTGCCCCATCAATATAGAAGTTATTAGCAGAGAACAGATACCTCTGGTACTAAGCTTTTGACACCTGGGGGGCATTTTACGCCTCAGCACATCTCTTTGGACCGGCCGCATGTCAAGTGCCACCCCCCCCCCCCCAGACCCCATCTCATGGAGCAGCCCAGGGCCGATTCACAAATCGGTCCCCTGGGAGAGAGGCTCGGGGCTAGCCAGCTCTCGCTCTCTCAGCCGGTCGGAGGCAGAAGTCAAAGAACAGGAATGGAGAGAAGCAGGAGGAGAGCGGGGAGAGCAGAGGTCAGGAGGAGGCGGTTCCAAGAGGGAGAAGGTGCTCGCTTCTATCAAACGGCATCACCGACGTGAGGCTCGCGGAAAGCTCTGGATTTGGCCGCCAGGGAGGTCCCGGGAATGCTGAGCGCCCCCTGAATGGAGTTGGGGGTAGAAGCCAACCTGTGAGGGGCTGAGGGGCTGGGGCTCTGAGCTCTCAGGAGAGAGGTGGGAAGGGGTGGGGGGAGCAGGTCTCGGGCAGAGTTGACAACAGTTCTCACTGAGCACGCCCTACGCACCGAGCGCTGCAGCAGGGACCTCAGACGTGCTAGCGTCACCGCTGTTCGCAACAGTCCTGCCGGCAGAAGGGACGGACCCCTCCATTTCACAGATAAGGACAGCTGAGGCTGAGCAGGGGAGGAGCACTTGTCCAAGGTGCCACAGCCAGAAAGGAGGACGTGACCCCAGCTCTCCAAGGCCCGTGCCACGGCGAGATTTTGTACAGGAGTCAATCGCCTTGACCAGCCGTGGGCACAGGGATGACATCTGGGGGCCACCTGGACGGGGATATGGAGTCGGGGACTCATCTGTCACTCAAGAGTCTTATAATGGGCCCAAACTCTGAGGGGAAATGGTAAAACTGGACGGGGTCAGAGAACGTAAAAGGTGGCGGGGCCGAGGCATCTGGCACCACCGTGGAGGACGGAAGAGGCAGGGAGAGGGGGTGAGGGCACAGAGGCCTTGGTGCAGGGTCCGGATGGTACAAGACCCGGGCACCCTGGAGCCGAACCCACAGAACGGCGCCTCTTACCAGGCTTGCCTCAGTCTACCCCACACCCCGCCAACCCGGGTCTGGGCCTGCCTCACGAAAACACCAGCTGTGAGAAGTAGAGGAGGTGACCGAAGTACTCCTGAGTTCTGGCGCTGCATTCTGGGAAGGCAAAGAGAGCCGAGCCTCCCATCGTGACCGTAAAGGAAGTAAACTCATCTCCACTGTCCCTGCTGTAAGCAACCTGCTGTATTCTCGCAATTATTCCTCCAGGAACAATCCCGTTGCATGACAGACTTGCTTAAAGAACCTCTTAAGATGTTAAAGCTGGATGCGTGTGTCGGCACTTACGCGTGTATATATGTTTCAACAGCTCTAGAGAGGGGCGCCCGGGTGGCTCAGTTGGTTACGTGTCCAGCTCCTGATTTTGGCTCAGGTCACAATCTCACGGTCCGTGAGTTCGAGCCCCGCGTCGGGCTCTGTGCTGACAGCTCAGAGCCTGGAGCCTGTTTCGGATTCTGTGTCTCCCTCTCTCCGACCCTCCCCTGTTCATGCTCTGTCTCTCTCTGTCTCAAAAATAAACGTTGGGGCACCTGGGTGGCTCAGTCGGTTAGGCGTCCAACTTCAGCTCAGGTCACGATCTCGCAGTCCGTGAGTTCGAGCCCTGCGTCAGGCTCTGGGCTGATGGCTCAGAGCCTGGAGCCTGCTTCCGATTCTGTGTCTCCCTCTCTCTCTGCCCCTCCCCCGTTCATGCTCTCTCTCTGTCTCAAAAATAAATAAAAAAAAAAAAAAACGTTAAAAAATTTTTTTAAATAAATAAATAAATAAACGTTAAAAAATTAAAAAAAAAAGAAAACCTTAATAATTTAGGGGTACCCACTTCACCCAGTGACAGGCTTTGCAGTGCGGTTTTCAATTCACTTTGATTCTGTACCATTTATTGAACAAAAAGCAGCAGACATCTTAATGCACAGAGTGACATCCTCAAGACTGTTACTATCGATGTCTGTTGGCAAAGCCAGAAAGGCGCATTTCAACCTCCTCTCCCCCGCGTTCATTCCAAATAATAAGCAATGTTTATCGAGAGACGCTTCTAGGCAGAAAGGATTTTCGTTGTTCTCCACACCACGGATTCGCAGCTCATGTTTTAGATTGGAAAGCTGAATGGTACAATGCGATTGAGGAAACTTTCTGGGTCATGATGATTCTTGGAGAAAATCGTTCTGATTTAAAAGCCCCAAACAAAACAAAACAGGACCACCACGTGGCACTCCGCGGCCCCACTTGTGAGCTACAAGTGGAAGACGTCCCAAAACGCAGCGTGGGGCGCTGGCTTTCTGCCCATTCAGGGCACTTGGATAGTTTCTGGAAGGCTCTGTTCCCACTTTGGGGCCTGGTATTTGCTCTACCGTTCCCAGGGCCAGGCTTATCACAGAATCTCGTACCACAGATTGGGCACTGGTGGCCACCAAGGTCTACCTCTGTGTCCAGGAAAAGAATGGTGCCCAGGACACGGCTGTTTAAGGCTTTGAAGGACAAGCAGGTGAAGGGGGACAGCCTGGCTGTCGCGGCTGAACGAAAAGAGGCTGTGAATCACAAACACATCTTCCATCATAAAACGGTGTCTATTTTCAAAATATCGCATGGTCCTGATTTCTCAGGATGTTTTACTCAATTGCACAATGTCCCTTTCGCTTCGGCTCCGCGGTGTTAACTCATGTGTCCTTCTGTGAAATGACACCGTAACACTCACAGCTGTCTAGCTGCGTCCCTCAGAGGTATCTCATCCTCTATGGTGGTGGCCCAGGAGTGGGTCCTGTCTTCTCTGGGGACAGCACGGCCTTCCCAGGAGTACTGAGCAGGGGGGCGGGGGGGGGGGGGGGGGACAGTGGAGGCGCTGGGCCAGGTCGCCTCTGAAAGGCTCGACCAGGGCTGTCACAGGATCTGTCAGGGACCCAGCCGGCAGCAGCAGTGGCTACCCTTGGGCAACTGTTTCAGAACCACCTTGGCCCAGGGCCACTCTCCATGCTCCCCTCTCCACTCAGTTCACATTTTTAGAAGATTTTTAATGTTTATTTTTATTTTTGAGAGAGACAGAGAAAGAAACAAGTGTGAGCGGGTAAGGAGCAGAGAGAGGGAGACCCAGAATCCAAAGCGGGCTCCAGGCTCCGAGCTGTCAGCAGAGAGCCCGACGCAGGGCTCGAACCCACGGACCGTGAGATCGTGACCTGAGCCGAAGTCAGATGCTTAATCGACTAAGCCACCCAGGCTCCCCCGTTTCAGTTCACATTTTGCTGGCTGTGTTTGGATGGTGAAAGGTGGGAGGGGAATAACCCCTGCTAGAGGCCAGGCTAAAGTAGGAGACTGGCTTGCACTGAAAACCCTCTTAATGCTTATGTATGCATCAGCTGAATGCATGTAACACACCCACCTGGGGCTGAAAAAGTGATCTCCAAATGAGTTTATTCACCCCCCCCCCGTTCCCCCCTTCCTACTCAGGCCTCCAAGGGAGAAAATGCTCATTTGAAAACGTTTTAGGTATATATTCAGTATATGGCGGAGTAATATGTAGTGTTGTCGTAAAATGTAGTATCGTCACACGTAAGATGTACCACGATTTTATGCCACATCAAGGAAAAGGTGTTGCTTATAAAACTGAAGTCACTGGGGCGCCAGGTGGGTCAGTTGGTTAAGTATCCGACTTCAGCTCAGGTTGCGATCTTGGCAGTTTGTGACTTAGGGCCCCGCGCTGGGCTCTGTGCTGACAGCTCAGAGCCTGGAGCCTGCTTCGGATTCTGGGTCTCCCTCTCTCTCTGCCCCTCCCCTCACTCACGCTGAGAATGAGAAAGGACAAGTGTGCCGGTCGTTGGCACAGAGGGACGATGGGCACCGGGGTTCACGGTACTCCTCACCCTATCTTGTGTATGTTTGAAACAGAAAGTGTTTTTAGATTTCACTCTGAGAGACACCAAGCCTTCAGCTGACTGATCCCAGGGAACAGGCAGGGGGAGATTCATGAGGTTGGGGGGGAGGGTCCGTTCGCTCTTAGATCACACGCTGCCAGCTAGTCACCCGTCACCTCCATCAGGTTAACCTGGAGATCGAAGGGTCAACTGGTCCAATCTCCGACCTGTCTGTGGTGTCCCGGCCACGCGGCTTGCCCTCCCAAGGCCACTCCCGTCCCCTCCTGGGTCAGTCATGGTGTCAGGATGCGCCTCGTCGTGGATCACAGATTTCAAACACCGAGCTGGCGTGTCTTCCCTCTGGACCAAATGCCCCCCCAACCATTGTTGTGGGACCCCCTCGGCAAAGCCCTCCCGCCTCCGGAGGGTGCAAACGCTCAGATTCTAGCTGCTAGAGGTACAGCTGACACAGAAGCTGGATAGGGGTAACTGGATGGGCTCATTTCCTTTGGACACCAAGAAACCCCTATCCCGAGGATTTTCTTAAAGAAAAATACGAATACATTTATTTTCCGAAATGGGGCCCACCATTTAAAAGTACATTAACACACACTAAGTACAGCATTAGGTGAGAGAAAAATACTGCAGGTTAACGGAACCATAGCTTTGCTGAGAAGTAATCAGAAATTGGGGATTTATTTTTTTCCAACCAAGATCCTCATCGGACTGAATGGAGAAAATAGGGTCTCTTTTCTCCATCTTAAGGCCAAAATGCTGAAGACAGACTGTTCAAAACACTGGGCTACTGATTCTTTCTTCTGAGGTCTTTGGGGTTCTCAAACACCCTGATGATGTCTGAACCATCCTTATCAGCAAAGAAAAACCCACGTGGTGCACCATACCAAAGGCTGGCCTTATGGACGGTCACAGAACAGTCTGCTTTCGTATTGATGAGCCATCCCTTCTACAGATACGTCTATGCATCTTTGTCCGGTATATTTTTATAAGGTCCCGGTGGCACCAATGAAAGAATCGTAATTATCCGTAAAAGAAAAAAAATGTTCTTGGCCTTTATTTCCCTGGACGCCACTTAGATTTAAGGAATTTCTCCCTTACCGCGTCCGGCGGATCACGGCCCAGGTGTGGAGGTTCTGAACCCAGACAACGTATATTGTACGATGCACACGCTGTCCAGCTCAACTTAAGATACAGTTCGGTGAAGAGGGAA
Source organism: Acinonyx jubatus (assembly GCF_027475565.1). NCBI lineage: Eukaryota > Metazoa > Chordata > Mammalia > Carnivora > Felidae > Acinonyx > Acinonyx jubatus. The sequence goes on from NC_069398.1 coordinate 27,780,273, forward strand.
GTTTCTCTCTGTGCCGCGATACTGAAACCGCTTCCCGACTCATCATCGGAAGGTGAATCACGCGGCTACCAATGGAGCACCCTACTTTTGGTGACTTTTAGAGATGAACACGTACTCCCCGCAGTCCTTGTGATAGAAAAAGGTAATGTTAAATGGCATTTAAACTGAAGTGTTAAATAAAAAATATGTTTCTATACAACAGCAGACAGTATGTCCTGGCAATTTCTCAAAGATTGTAGTTCACAGATTTGAGAAAATTCCATTAGCTTTAATTATTTATCAGCAGTCAATTTAGATTACTGTTCTTGACCTATTTTTACAGTGTATGGGCCACCCGGCAATGAAATAAATGAATAGTCCTTTTCTACAGTGGCTGATTTTCTGAAATAATAGAAATCTAGTTTAAGGAAGGGAATGGAACCCCAAACATGTAATTACCACAATATATAACCTGCCACGCTGCCTTTGTAGCTGGATAAAGTGCACATCTTTGTGAGTTTTTTGGTTATTAAATGAGATTATCTTGAAAGGGATAAACTCGCTCATGCTATAATTTCTTCCCATTTAAATTTCTTTGCTCCATTTAAAACATGTTCTGTATCTTGGCAAAAAGTCTCTAACACTGATGGATATGCCTTAAGCACTGTGCCTAATGAAACCGCGTAATGGGAAGGCCCGGCTTTGCGGAGCCGGAGGGGAGCGTCTGCGGGGCTCGAGGGGAGGGTTCCCGGTGGGGAGTGCCGAGGGCCAGCCACGGGCACAGGAAGGCAGAGGGGGGCACCGCTGGGTCCCTGGGCAAGAGCAAGTGGTGTCCTTCCTTCGAAGACTCGTTTGATGATGAGAAGTGGCAGGTTGATCAGTCTGGTACACTTGAACTTGGACCTAAGGTGATAAGGGCTGGGGACGGTGCCCAGATTCGAGACGCAGAGGCCCTGCTTTGAAGCAAAAACAGATAGTGCCTCGTGGCGGCCCAGGAGTTACGGGACGGCCCAAAGGTCGCCAAGCCAGTGGTTCTCAGAGTGAGGTCTGGGGACTCCCTGCTCCCTGAGATCCTTCCAAGGGTCCACGAGCTCCCAACTATTTTTGTGATTCGCCTTTTCCACTCTCATTGTCTCCCGAATGTCCGTGGAGTTTTCCGGATGCTCTGTGATGCGTGATGAGGTCATCACTCTGATGTGATGGCAACGTGGGCTTGTGTCTTCTTGTGCTTTAAAAAGTCTCAGTTTCGATCTCTAACACACCACTGCTGATGGATATGCACCCCGACACAAAAGCTCTCTGGAGTCAATTTTAAGAGACCAAGATGTTTGAGATACAGCAGCTCTAAGGTTTCTAGGCTTGGGGCAGAGATGTGCATCCGGCGGCCGGCAGGTCAAGGCTGTCTGAGGATCTGCTGGTGTCCCGGGAACCAGCTGGGCCGGCCAGCCGCCTCTGGGCCTGGAAGCCCTCCCCCAGCGTCCCGTGGCGCCCGCCGGCCTGAGGGCTTGGAAACACTGGCTGTCGCAGCCTGGGCTGGCGTCTGCCCTGCCCGGGGGCACAGGGACTTCCTGCCAGGGCTTTGGGTGGCCGGGGGGAAGAGGCAACCTCAGGTTCCTCCAACCAGTATTCTAAATACCTCTGATTTGCCTTTAGGTCACTTCTGAATAAACGCTCATGCCTAAACTCTTGGTTTTACTTCAGAACTTTGAAAACACTGCTGTGATTTGTTTACGTATCTACACATCACTGGGTTCTGAGTCTGTCAAAGAGAGGAACCACGTGTTGGACGTCTAACCCACTATAAAACCGTTCAAGCCTTTACTACGGGCCAGGAGTGAGCTCGTCGCTGCCTTCGTGGGGTTTATATTCTGTGTGAAAGATGAATCGAGTCCGGATTCCCAGCAGACAGCAGAGGGGCCACGCACACCCCAAGTCTGCTCCCGGGGCCACTGACGGTGTGCAGCCTGCGGACTGAGTAAGAAAACGAGTAGATGCTCAGACGCATCATCAGCACCTTGACCTTTTATGGGGTCATGTACCAGACAGGGGACCTGCCCCAGAGGTGTCTTTTTACCCTGGGGCTCCTCAAAAGAACCAGGAAGCGTGACCGTACTTCACCACACGCGCCCACCGTGTTAATTCACACCAGGCCTTAGGCCCTGTGGACATTGAGACAAAGGGGCTACTTGGGATTAGAATGTAGGTTAATCCGTCAGTTTGGTGTTCCTACTTCTGGGAGTTTATCCATAAGGATGGCCACAGACGTAGGCAGAGATTTATGGGCAGGCATGTTTAGCATGCCCTGTTTAGAAAAGAAAAAAATCAGAAATAATACAGAGGCCAACGGTATGGGGTTACTTGTTAAATCCGAGTAAAGCAATAAAATGGCACGTTAGGTAGCCAGTAAAAGTATCTTTCAAAGGACAGTCAATACCATTAAATGATGCACCGTTGCCATTTTTCCACCAGATATTTGTTGGGTGGCTATTACGGGCCCTCGGGTGCTGTTACTGGAGCTCCTTCAGTCGTGAGCCAGACCACTGGGCTCCTGTGCCACCTGGGGGTTCCTGTCTAGGGGGTGGGAGACACTAGTCAAATGTTGGTGCTGTGAAGGGGAATCGCGTGGTGCTGGGGGTCGGGGTGTCCTAAGGGGCAAACGTGGCCTGGGACGGCAGGGGGCGCTCCACTGACCAAGAGGCACCAAGCCCAGATCCGTAGGACAAGCAGGGGCTAAAGAAGGAAAGCGAAGCCACAGACGACACAGGGTTTAGAGTATGACCCCCATGTGGGTAAAAATGAATAAACATACATATACTGTGTTTGGGGGGAAAGGGCAAGAACTACATCAATGTGATGTGGTAAGTGAACAGAGTTACAGCATATTCGTCACTTCTTTGCCTTTAAATAATTCACATCCTCTTGACAGGAAAAACGTTCTTTTGAAAATCGAGGATGGGGATCAGATAATAGTTTAAAAAGTAAGAGGCGTTGTTAAGGTTTACCCTCCGCTGCTCCTCAATGGCAGAATCTCCGGACACGGTGACATCCACGCGGCCGAGCGTTAATCAGTCTACGCACGGCCCACAGAGAAAAGAAATGCTCTGCCTGCTAACACGTGGCCAAACTACACATATTTCTCTACGGAAAAATTATTTGATAAGTGCGGTAAGTGTTAGCAGGAAATCTACTGATCTGCCGTTTGTTTTACATTTTTTCATGTATATAAAATACTCTGGTTTGCGGAAAACCGTGCTACAAAGCAGGATGCATGGCATGATCTTTATTGTTTTAAAATATGTAACATTCATGAACAAGAGGAGACTGGAAAGATCTAAAGGCAACACGCTAACATTTATGTCTAGGATTACGAGTGATTTCTTTCTTTCTTTACGCTCTATGCAAATTTCTATAATCAACACTCACGAAGTCACAGATCTCAGACAATATTGGGGAGACTTAAAACATCATCGTAAACCAACAGCAAAGGGGCAGGAAGAGCCCACACCACACGCGGATCCCAGACAGGGAGGCTGGCGCTCAGCAGGCAAATCACCCGACAAGGATGGATTTTGCCAAAGACAGAGAAGATTTAAAACCAGATCTCGAACATACCACCCCCCTTCCCAGTTCCGGTCTCCATTTTGTTTCCCCACCTGAAGGCCTTACTTTCAATTTATTCATCATTTGTGTGCAACGAGCTTACCTAAAATTCAGCGTCATGGAAAAGATATACCTTCGTCCTAACTTAATAATCAGCGCATATTGTTATTAATATTTACTTGCTTCACAGAGCTGCTCAGAGGAGTAATTAATAATAAACGACAGGAAAATCTACCCGCAGACACAGAGCACACTGTAAGTGCTTTCTCAGAAACCCGTTCACACGCACGCATGTCGACAGAGGCAGGGGCAGGGGCCTCCGTCTGCACGGTCCCGCTCTTTAGTGGCCGAACAAGGTACTTGGTGACCCCCGTGCAACCAGGAGGCCCCAGTGACGTGCGATCAAACCAGGGGCTTTATGATCATTCCTTGTATTTTCGCTTTTGGAGAAGACTACAGAGCCAAGGGCATGTGAAATGCAGGCCATCATTTCTTAATTTCTAAACGGAATTATTTATATCATACTGCTGGAAACCAAGTCTAAGAAACATATGTGAGTCAGCGGGCAACTGGGGAATTTGTACCTTTGGAATCAGATTTGATGTCTAAAGACACTCAGAGGCTTCCCAAGTGGATTACCTCAGCCAAGCAATTAAGGGGAAACAAAGGCTTCCAGGGCGAAGACAGACTTTCTGGCCCTCCTAGACTTCAGCATCCCAAACACGTGGCAGAATAGCACCGTTCGGCTCCAGGAAGGAGACCAGACTTCATCCCGCCACCAAAGGATGTCCTTGGAGGCCTCAAGGAAGCATCTCCTTAGTTTCTTCCAGTCTTATCCAGCAGGTGGGGCACCTGGGTGGCTCTGTCCTTAGTGAAGCGTCCAACTTCGGCTCGGGTCATGATCTCACGGTTCGTGAGTTCGAGTCCCACGTCCGGGCTCTGCACTGACAGCCCAGAGCCTGGAGTCAGCTTTGGATTCTGTGTCTCCCTCTCTCCCTCTCTGCCCCTCCGCTGCGTGTGCTCTTTCTCTCTCTCTCTCAAAAATAAATAAAACCTTACAAAATTAAAAAAAAAAAAAAAAAAAAAAAAAAGAAGTCTGCTGGGTATTGATGGGTACACGCCACACTGCGGTCCTAGGCTGACATGCCATTTCAAAATTTGCACGTTTCACGGGAAATCTGGGCAGGGAAACGTGGTGTGTCGGGGGAGCAAAGGGCATACCCGGTGTCCCTTTGGGATGTGTCCCCTCGTGGCGCTGTAAAGGTGGCTTCTAAAGCCATCCGTGACGGCAACCTACCACGAAGGCCGTCGAATTTGGTTTCTACCAGGCCTACTGCCCAGGAAGTGCCAGGACCTGGACGGCAAGACCCAGACCCAGCTTGGAAACCGCTGGACTTCAGGAAAAAAGGCAAGGTGCTCACTTTTAATCCTGTCCCTGGAAATGGAGCCAGGATTCACACCAGACTCTGTGACAGATGAAAGCGGAACAGCGTGCATCTGGGTCACTCGGGGGAAAAAGCAGAGCCCTGTGGTCCCGGTGTGGGACGGACAAGATACAAAACACACAAAACCCACTGGGTCTGGACCTGGGTCCAGAAAACTGCTAATGCTTAGAGGATGATCATGCTTCTGGTCAACAAGTGGCCTTAAAACCCTTCTAGAATTCCTCTAGCAATCCTGCTCAGGCCTGTTACCAAATGCTGACTTTGACACAGTTCTGGAATTTTTTTTTCTAAATATTCAGCACTGCTTCTCTGTAAGCGAAACAATTCAGGAAAGAGATACAGCTTAACGAATTCTAGATCTCTTGGCCAGTGCCGTTGGCCCTGCTAGATGAATCATAGAGAAGTCCATAAATGTCGAGAGCATTTACACAGGCTTTTCCTTTATTACCTTATATGGTGAATATAGATCTATGTATCTCTAATCAACTCAACATGAGCTTTAGCGTTTTCCCTACCTTACTGCCCTTCTGAAAAAGGTCTCTTGCTCTACGACTGAGCCGCACGCGGCAGCACACCCAGTGACAATACTGATATTCATAACCTGGGGCTGGTTTTTTGTTTTTTTTTTTTGTATGAGGACAGAATGTTTTACATCGGTAAATATTTGAGGTAGGTCAAAATCCCTAGCTATTTACATTCTTGCTACATTGGAGCCGAACGTCATGGGGCTAGAAGGCTTTCCGCAAGAATTTAACCTGAACCAGTTTTCTCCCTCAAGGAATCATGTTTCTTATCACACATTCGGGAATCAGCTAAAAAATAGTGGTTAGGGCTGATTTTTTTTTTTTTTTTTTTGACATACTCCTTAAAGAGATAAATATCAAAAATATTTTCGGGTTTCCAAAAGCTGACTGCAGGGCAATTCCATGAGTGGCTAAGTCAGTTTAAGAACGCTCTGGGCAACGCTTACTGCCTGCGTTCATTCGTTCATTCATTCATTCACTCCTGTCCGTCGTATTTCATATTCATTTCAGACTTCCCCTTGTGACAACAGCAAAGTCTTAGGCTATAACCTCTAAAAGGCGCTGGAGGCTGCCAGAGATCCGTGAAGGAAACTGGCTGTGTAGACCCGGGATCAAACATGCATCTGTCCGACCTCAGATTAGGAGGATTCACCTGCAGATGTGCATATCATTACATTCCATCAGGTGGCTCCTTGAGAATCTACGGACACAAAAGGGTGTCTGTTGGGAAGGTCTGTATATTTGGAGGACCGCTGGGAGGTCTGTTTATATAAAAATAACGTGAAATCAACAATATGGCGACCTGCGCTTAAAACTTCATTTGGTAAAATTACCTGGGAATACCCTCTACCGGTTATCCAAAGTTACCCGCAACAAAACACGTATTTTAAATTCAAGTGTCCAGGCAAACTAATAACTGCTCCCCGCCCCCCACCATATGCTTTGCAAGGGGGTGCGTAACTCCGTCTCCTGCCTGGCTGGCTCTACACGGTAGTTGTCTTACATAGAGGAGTTCACGAAAACAGGCAGAAAAGGCCGTCTTTGTCTCCCAAATGCCACCAACATCCGAAGAGAGGAGCAAAGCTTTCCAGAAAGACACTCCTTGGTGGTCTTGGGGAGTTTAGGGGAATCTGTGGTTTCTGCCAGGCAGAGGATCACGGGATCAGAGTGCACCCTTCTCCAAACGTCCCCTGTGCGCAGAGCGCTGGGCTTGGCGGTGCTGGGACACACCGCCCTCTTACGACTCTCTCTCTGGAACACAGGGCTCTTAGCCGATTCCGACTCCATGGGAGGAATGCCGGGACAGCGGATGGCAACGTGGGTATACTCTATGCTATAAAGCGATATATCCAGAGAGGGGTTCTCCCCCACAAAACATCCTTGGGAGGGGCCGTAGGAATAAAGTTTAATAAAATATAACACAGGCCTCGGGCCGAGCAAGGTAAGCCGACAGTCTGACTGGCATCTTCTGGAAGAGCCCTCAGGCTAGCAAGTCACAGGTGCTTACACACATGAACCCCTCCTTCTCTGCCTGCCCAGGGGCTCCATCAGTATTCACCTGAGCCTCTTTGGGATCCTCTTTATCGTGCAGACATGCATGATGATGCACATACAAACAAGTCAACAAACAACTCTATCACCTGGGAGCCCCGGCCCCTTCCAGGCTATGGCCTTACAGATGGGCCTTACTGGGTGTGGCCTTATAGATGAGATGCCCAACACACACGGTCCCCAAATATAGATTTGATTCCAGAAATGCTGTGCATGCTTCAGTCGCTCTGTGAAGCGCCCTTCCTTACGTAAGCACATCTGCAAAGTCATCCTTATGGAAAATTTCAAATCAGCCTGGGCTGGAACTCCAGCTCTGGCGTCGTGGCTGTGTGAATTCAGCTCCTTGCTAGGATTTCATCTCTCTGAACATCAGGTTTTCCCCCATCGGGTAGAAATGATCCTCCCAGCCTTACAAGAACAGTGTTCGACACAAAGCAGGAATCCAGTGAATATTTTGGAATGAATAGGAACGCGGTGGGTCCTTGAGGGAGCTGTTACCGGGACAATGACAGGGATGGGACCCCATTACTGCGTGTGCACTACGCGGAGCCCCTCAACTTCTCTCATTTTTTTTTAACTTTTGTTTTAAGGTTTATTTATTTTTGAGAGAGGAGAGACAGAGCATGAGCAGGGGAGGGGCAGGAAGAGAGGGAGACACAGGATCCGAAGCAGGCTCTGGGCTCCAAGCCGTCAGCACAGAGCCCGATGCGGGGCTCGAACTCACGGACCGCGAGATCGTGACCTGAGCTGAAGTCGGATGCTTAACTGACTCAGCCACCCAGGCGCCCCTCTGCCATCTTTTACCCAAGTGGTCTGCAAAGCGCTCCTCTGTGGCAGGTAGGCCCTTAGGTAGTCTAACCTGATTGGCGGCAAGGCTGTTACTTCTCCCAGGCACTCAGTCAAGAACCTGGCACTTGCTGGGTGTTCGCCCCATGCTGGTGGCTCCGGGGCAGCCAGCAGTATCTCAATAGCCCCTCTCGCTCGAGCTCCTCCCAAAGCCATCCCTAAGGCTGCCAAAGGCAGCTCACGGCGTCTTGGGCAGGGCTTGGCTAAGAGGGCTTTTCCCAAGCAGAAATTTCTGAAGGTGATCTCTGCTCGTTTGTGGCCGGGAAGGTCCGTTAATGTCACCAGTTTCCCCCGCTGTAACCCCAAACTCGGTGCCTGGCCCTCTCCTCCCAGAAGATGTGGGAATGACTTCCGATGCCCTCCCTGTGGGCATTTGGCATTTTTGTATCAGGCTAAGGGAGGCCACTCACCTCACTTTTTCTTTTTTAAGACGCGCGCTATTCTGAGAGGCTAGATCAGTGTGACCTTTCGTTTCCAAGCTCCCTGTGTATGCTAGAGACACCCTCTTTCTATGTCTTAACATGCACCAAAGAGAGATTAAGCTAAATGAGGCATGCCATTCATGAAGGCTCACTGAAATTATGCCTGCTAATCTTTTAAATGGCAAGAACGTTATGCAATACAAAAGGAATCTTAGTAATTCTAAAGCTTTTACCCAACTGAGAAAGTCTAAATTTACAGAAACATGCTAGAGGTAAAGAAGTTCAAGAAGCCTGCCCCAACTGCCCCCCACGCGGCGTGGAGAAACAGACCCCAGGGTAAGTGAGAAGGGGTGGAGAGAGGAGGGCGGAGGGCACAGGGCACAGGGCACAAGGCTGGGGTCCAGACCTGGCCCCGGCCATCAGTTCACTTGTAGAAAGAGGCTCCTCTCCCTGGTCCGGACCGAGCCATTTCCTGAGACTTCTCAGACTGAGCTGATCTGCTGCCCCCGCAGAGCCTTTCTGTAGCGTGGACTTTTGGGTGTTGGGGGACGCCCGGCCACATCCCACGAGGCGTTCTAGGGGCATCCTTCACGAGACCTGCGCCATGGCAGGCCCTCTCCTGGGCTCTCTCGCACAAGCATCAGAACAGCCCTTCAGGCGTGCAGAACGATGCTCATTGTGGAGACAGGAAATCTGAGGCTCGGAGAGGCCGTGTTTCACCTGAGGCCACTTGGCTGTAACGCAAACTCAGGGGCCAGCTGGTGCCAAAGCCACGACGCTGCGCCGGGCGACGCCTAAGCAAGCCAAGCCTTTGCACACGTTCATTCTGGTTAAGCCCTGGGCTGCTGGAGTGCGCATGTCCGAAGGGTCCCTGAACTGTGCTGAGCGATCAAGAACCCCACCGACTCCTGATTCGCCACCTGCGAGCCTGTGTCCAGCAGGTGGAAGAAAATCCTGGCAAGGGCCCGTCTGCACAAAGCCATGCTTTCACACAACCCTATCCTAGTCTCTCCTCCTGAAACAGTATTTCGTCCAGCTTCAATGTGCAATTTGACGTGTGCTACGTGTTATGGTCCTACATGTGAGTTGTCCTACTCCAGGTTAGGAACGGAGCCTCACCCCGGCACGCAAGCTCACAGCAGAGCAGGACAGCATGAGAATCCGCATTCAGGTGCTCGTGCCAACGGGGACTGAGCACGGTCACTCTGACTGCAGGGCGTGGCGGTGCACGCGGGGCCTGCTCCCCCTTCTACCTGGAAGCCGGCACAGGGCACGAGGGTGTGTGTGCAAATCATGACACGGCGAGGGGGGGTGGGGGGCCGACGACACAGGAAAGAAAGGCACAGGGAAAACACGATGGAGGCTCAAGAGAGAGAAAGCTTTTCTCGGATCAAAGAAGGATAAAAGGACAATAGGATGAGGCCACGGAGACTGGTATGAGCTCGGAGAGAGCAGCGGGGTTAAAGGTCAGGGGTGAAGGTGGAGAGGGCGGCCAGGCCAGTGAGGAGAGTCTACTCCTCTGACCAGGTTAGCGGCAGGGATGGGGCGACCGGCCCCAAGACAGCTCACCGCCTTACGGCGACAGCAACGAAATCAAAAAGAAATTCACGTCCACGTGGAGAATCTGGAAAAGCAAAGAAAGGCCTCCGTCTGCGGCCTGGTCCACGCTGATAGGGCGGGGACTTGGGTTCCTGCGCCCCCAGTTTCTTGCCCGGGGAGCTGCTGATGACACTTAATCGGACGTGCAGGACGGTTTTTATTCCACTCCCGCCACACACATCTTGTTCTAGATTCAACCTGTTTCTGAGGAGGATGGGCCAGACTCATTCACGAGAACCTTCTCTTCCCTGAGAAAAAAAATCTGTCGTCCCTGGATGACACCGTGTACCCTGAGAATGTTGCCCTTTAAGAAAGTGCAACACTCGAGATGCCTGGTGCACGAGAGATATTAAAAAAAAAAAAATGTTTTTATTCATTTTTGACAGAGGAAGAGACAGAGCATGAGCAGGGGAGGGGCAGAGAGAGAGGGAGACGCAGAATCTGAAGCAGGCTCCAGGCTGTCAGCACAGAGCCCGACGCGGGGCTCGAACCCACTGACCATGAGGATCATGACCTGAGCCCAAGTCGTACGCTAAGCTGACTGAGCCACCCAGCCGCCTCTCCAGAGAGTCTAGTAAGACTTCCCTGTTTCAAAAGTACCCAGACAACGGGCCCCGTCGTTAAAAAACACAAGTTAGCAACCAGAGCGCCCAAAGCTGGTCCAAACCAAGGGAGACAGACCTCATGCCGATCTGTTTTCTTCTCCCAGGCAGGAAGGAGGAAGACTGAAACCAAACCCGGGCGGCTTTCTCTTCGTGGCTACAGCGTCCCCCGGAACCTTGCACTTCCCGCTTCCCCAGGTCCGCAATGATCACCTCGCCCTTAAGCTCCCGTGGCCTTATTTTCCAAGCTCATCTTCCATCATCTGCAAAAATCCGACTGCCTGGCTCAAATCCTCGACGTGCCCCCCCCCCCCCCCATTCCTGGCTCTCTTTCTCTTTGGGATCCTTTGCAGCTGCTCTTTCTTCAGGGAAAGGGCCTCAGAGAGGCTGCACTGCCTGTACCTCTAGGAACAGGTTCCGGAAGGGAACTGAGAACCATAACGTTAGCAGGGAGCTGGGCAGGGAGGCAGGGGACGCGTCCCCGGGAGTATTCCGTGGGTCCTATCTGACTCTATCCAAGGCCAAGTTCTGTGTGACCACAACACAGGGAAACTTGGAGACTGCCAGGGACTCCCGTGGGAGGCTGAGGAGGGCTGTGCCAGGACAACGTGCAGAATCCTGCCCGTGACAAGCAGTAGACCACCCACCCCTGCCAAATCCAGCAGGATTTAACGTTTATTTATTTGGGGGGGGGAGGGGAGAGGGAGAGAGAGAGAAAGAGAGAGAGAGAGGGAGGGAGGGAGGGAGGGAGAGACAGAATCTCATGCAGGCTCTGTGCTGACAACACAGACGTGGGGTTCGATCACAAACTGTGAGATCGTGACCTGAGCCAAAATCCAGTGTAGGAAGCTGAATCCACAGAGCTGCCCAGGCGCCCCACTGCCAGTATTTTTATGGCCAGCGAGCTGGGAGTGGTTTTTATGCCTTTCAATGATTACATTTCAGAGGGTTGGAGAAGTAACTACATAATATCCTTATTTTGCCTCTCGGGCAGCCAGGCCTACCATATTTAGCATCTGGGCCTTTAAGTGAAAGTTTGGGGGGCGCCTGGGTGGCTCGGTTGAGCGACCGACTTCGGCTCAGGTCACGATCTCGAGGTTGGTGGGTTCCAAAGCCCCGCGTCGGGCTCTGTGCTGACAGCTCGGAGCCTGGAGCCTGCTTCAGATTCCGTGTCTCCTTCCCTCTGCCCCTCCCCGACGAGAGCTATGTCTCTGTCTCTCAAAGATGAATAAATGTTAAAAAAAAAAAAAAATTTTTTTAAAGAGAAAGTTTGGGGCCCCTGATTTGCTCCCTCGTTCTTCTCTTCACTCGCCACCCCACTCGCCTGTCGCAGGTGTGCGCACCTGTGAGGGGGAGTGTGACTTCGCTTCGGGGAAATGAGGCCGACTGGAAGGAGCCAGGAGACCGGAGCACATCAATGGGCAGCACCCTCCGGCCTCAGTTTCCCCACTTGGGTAGGACCCAGCAAATGAGATGTGGGATATGAATCTCTCTTTCAAGAGCTCAGAACGTTCTGGAGATGAAAGTTGATTGTCACTGGTGCTTATTTACGAGCTGATTTATCACCAAAATTTATTTTCTCTTCTTGTAAACGTTGAAGCCTGACGTTCTCTCCAAGTCCACACAAATATAGAATGCGTGTGAGGATTTGCTCAGCTGCCAGGCAGATGATTCGAGCAGCCTAACCCGTGCTCCCACGATCCAATTTCATCCCTGGGTCAGGCTAACCGCCCCCCCCCCCACTTGTCCCTCGTGAAGCCCGTGTGCTGGGGGTGGACGCTGCCCGGCCCGCTGGACACGGCTTACCCGGGCCACACTCTGCCATTTGGAAAACCTTCCCGACTGCGCCCAGATGTGTGTGACGGGAGACAAAGGATTGAGCCCTATTTTTTAAGGAAACCCACACTGTCTACGCATCTTGTAACACAAGGCAGAGAGAAATTCAGGGAGAAGGGTGATATTTCACATTCGAGGTCATTCTAAAGCTGGGGTCGCAATTCGAGATTAATTTAAGTGACACTGTGGTGACCTTATTACCTCGTGAGTCCCGGTCATTTAATGTAACGGCCTGGTAGGCCACTCTGAGAGCGAGGAACCAGAGCCTGGAGAAGCTTGGGGCGGCCTGATGGGAGTGGCGGGGCTGGCATGGGCCCCAGGCCTCTGGGGGGGGGGGGGGGCCTGCTCTGTCCACAGGAGCCCCTTCCTCCAATCCCGAGACCCTCCAACATGGTCGCTATCGTTTGCAAATACGAGGCTGGTGGTCAGCCCCTCCTCCCAGGGCACTTTCTGACTAGCCAAAAAATAACCTCCTTTATTAGGATAGCTTCCGCCGGTCCCCCGAAACCAAAGTATGTCTCTAACAGCATGGAGACATGTGCCAGCCCCTTCTGCCTGTGGCACTGTGTCCCAGGCGGTGGACCTGTTAGATGGGGGGGGGGGGGGGGAGACAGAGACCTTCCCTCGAAGGACCAGATGACTCTCACTGGATGGTCCCTCCGTGGGGGGGCCACAGCTCCCATCTCCCTTCCAAGGAGGGGAAGGACTCCACACTTCTAATACGGCGTATGTGACGGGAGGGAGTGGCCAGGAAGCCCAGAGATGCTGTCTGAGCCACAGAGCGCCCTCATTTCCCTGGGAGCCCCCAAATAATCTAACAGGGAGCCCCGTCCAGACACCCAAGCAGACCTCACGTCAGCCTCAAGCCAAGAGGGGACGGAGCTCTGAGAGGGCTGTGGCCCCCCCAGCAAGGTGTCTTTGGGCCACAACAGCCGGGGAGGCCACCACCTGGAATTGTACTCATGCTGGGGAGGGCCGCACAAGACCTGGGAGCCCTGGAAGGGCAAGACCCTGCAAGAAAACAGGAGGCGGAATATGCCAGGGAGGAACAGAACCACCCCAAACGCCACGGCCACGGAGGCAAGGGAGAAGGGACCGAAAGCCAAAGTTCCCTCCCTGCCCCGGACTCAAGCTGTGACACAGAAGCTGCAACCACACACCCTTTCACTTTGCACAACACTTCCCTGACCATCAGTCAAACGTCTGTAAGCGAGTCTCATTTTTCTATTCACGTCAGTAGTGAGCGGATAGCGAGGTCTCTAACTTGAGCACATGGGTTGGTGAAAAAACTCAAAGGTGCAGAAAGAGCATTTCCATTCTCCATCCTTAAAGCTAAACAAACAAGAGATTTTCAGTTAGAACACAAGGAACCCCCAAATTAAACAACTTTGTTCCCGGGGGACAGGGCGACTGGAGCTCCCGGGAGTACCCAGGACAAACGCCCACGGTCGGTCCCCCTCCGGCCGGAGTCTGGTGGGCAGGTGGGCACAGTCATTCTTGAAAGACCCCAAGCCGTCCCACGGATTCTCCACGCGAGGGCTGCAGGACATCGGTCGAAAGCGAGTGCTCAGAAACATCTTGCCCTCAATACGGATGGACCCCAACCCATCGGCACCGTGGGGAACTGCACTCGCCCCACCGAGTGAACTCTTCACGGGTGTGCGGACGGCTGGCTGCGGGAGAGAACTGGGTGCAGGTCAAGCAACGGGACATCTTGTGCTCCCGCCTCCACGCGAGGACCGGGATGAAGCTGGGTCAAGCCGGCGTACTTGGCAAAACACTTGGAAGCAGTTCCACCGACAAGTTGCCTGTGAGAGATCCTGCGCACAGAGTCCGATTTCTATTTTAGTGCCAACATCGGGAAATGAGCTCAAGACACATGTGTCTCAAGTCGGGGCGGCTGCTTTTCCAAACAGCTCAAAATAGAGACTCTTTAAAACACGCTCACACGACATCGACAAAACCAACAGGCCCTGGGTGGGGACAAAGGATTCCGTTTTCTTACCAGACCCAAAGGCTTCAAAAGCTATAGAGTTTTCAACCAGACCCAATTCAATACGCTCATCAAGTAATCTGAAACCAAGCAGCTGGACCACTCACAGGGCAGCACAGACCGCCGGGCCAAGTGCAATCTTGGACGCAATTGGGCCCACCAGTGGCCGTGCTGCCGATGAACCCATCGTCCTCTGTCGGGGGGTCTCCTCAGGCAATTTGTCACGGGCCTCAGCGGAGCAGAAACCACACTCAGACACTCTAATTGCGGGGTGCTCTCTCGAAGCGGTGGCCAGCCTGCTGTCTGGATGTAGCCAACATAAATCAAAGGACGTCAGCTCCCGGGCTGGTGTATTTGCTGGAGACCCGAGATCTCAAAGTAATCTTCTGACACTTGACATCGATGGAGTTCAAGGGGCCATGCGCAGGCGCGGCCGGCAGCTCCTGCTGAGGCTAGGAGGAGGGGAACCTCAGAGGAGATGAGGGCTGCTTCTCTGGACGAACACCCAGGAGGCCCTAGGGACCGGCCGCCTCCCCTTTCCTGACAATCAGATCGCCCGCTTTGAGCCGGCGCGGGGACAGCAGGTGCCCCGACACGTAGGTCTCGATGGCACGACAGAAGCCAATGTGCCTTTTCTGAATGTCTGCAGAACCGGGAGGAAGCTGATGGGCTGGGCTCGAGGAGGGAAACGCTCCTGCCCGAGGGCCAAGAGGAAACACACGGCAAAGCCCCGCCATACACCAGAGAGGTCAAGGGCCTTCATCAGCCGTCATCTATCATGCCCTCAAGAGAACAACTCCCCAGGACTTCTAGAAAGGAGGAAGAAAGAGCTGGGTGCTGACACCCACACAAGCAAGGCCCCCTGCCCGCAGGTGCTGTGACGCATCCTGGGAAGCGTGTCCCCCGACCGCCCCCCCCCCCAGGGCAGCTAGGGTACCATGTGCCAAGGCTGCGTGCTTCGTTCCAAAACGCCCGTTTTCACCAGGAATCGGTTTACCTTCAGGAAGACTGAAGTCGGGAAAGCCGCCTCTCCCTCTCCATCCTTCCTGAAACTTCATGGGCCTAAATGGAAAAGCTGCTCTGCCACAGCAGGAGGTAGATGAAGACGACGGGTGCCTTCCAGGCCGTCCTGGGGGAACGCTCGGCCGGGGTCTGTCCTGTATTGGGACGCCTCCATCCGGCGGGGGGGGGGGGGGGGGGGGGGGGGGCAGGAAGTGGCTGCCTCATCCGTGCACCCCAGGCTCAGCTCCGCAGTGGGCACTCTGGACACCCCGGAAACGTGGGGAAGCGGAGAGCTATCTTTACAAGGCTCATGGCTCTGTGCCAGGTCCCGGGGTGGGGCCGGGGGGGGCGCACGGCCAGGACGACACAGTAATTGAGCAGCGCCTGCTCCGCGGCCGGGGAGCCCCAGGGCTGCAGGTGGGGAGTCCAGGCCAGTGAGAGCTGCTCTGGGGGGGCCGGCAGAGCCCCGCAGCGCTGGGCGGGGTTGGCCTTATGACCAGACACTCTGACCCACAGTCAACCCTCCCTGCGATCCTCAGGCGGGAAGGGAGAGCCGAGGCCTGTCAGCAAAGCCTCGCCCTGGAGCCCGGCTCTCAGCTGTGCTTGGCTGGCTTCCTCCGTCAGGGGCCGGGTGGCTTCGAGCAGCTTCCTAACTACGAGTCTGTTCTTCTCGTCTGCGGGATGGGGAGGACAGAAGGCAAGCGCCCAGATACGGACAACACAGGGGAGGGCTGAAGCGCACACAGAGGGAAGTTTCTAGAGCAGGCTGCTTTGGACAGGCCCACGGAAGGGGGTGTGAGATTTTTCTGGGTGGTTTTTATTGGTGGACATCGGATGGCAAGGCCGTGGTAGAGGAGAAAGAGGAGACAGCGAGGGGGCCGTATCGACAAGTCACAGAAAGAAAGAAGGAAAAAAGGATGCCGGGAAAGGAAGAAGGGAGGCAGAACGAAAGCTCTGCATTCAGGGATCGTCACTTCATCTTCTCCCCCGTGTGTTTGCTTCAGTACCACCACCTCCAGATCCGCCCCAGGGCCCCTCCGGGCTTGGTCACGCCAAGCGAGGCAGAGGCGAACCAGAAAAAAACGACTTGCCGCAATATGCCTGAGCAGCTGGGGCTGGCTGCCAGAGGCACGGGCTGCCGTCCACCCGGAAGGCCTGGAGCGGGGACTCCTCCAGGTCAGCTGGGCCTGAGAGCACGGGACCCAGTTTGGAGCAGCGTTCCCTCCGCCCTCTCTCCCAGTGCCGACCCGGAGCAGAGGACGGCGACTCCCGAAGTGCCCAGTCACCCTCCGGCCACCCTCCGAGGAACGGTCTCCCCGGGAGTCCTCCTCCCCAGGAAGGTCAGACATCGCCACCAAAATGTAAAAAAAGGCAGATGGCCCTGCAGCTCTTGGATAAATATGAATAAGCACTGCCAAGCTGACTGCAAACTACCCACCAATCTGCTAAGTCCCCATAAACACAAATCGCTCTGTGTTCACCAGGGTGTCGTCTTGCCTACGGGCCCAGGGCCAGACCCATGTGCTTTTCAAACATCAACACGAGTTTTGTACAAGCAAATCTAATCTTTGACAACTGCGGCCTAAGGACATTTTATCACAGTCGGCAAGGTTCTTTTTTGGCACTTGATTTTCTATTTGGTGATCGAGATCACTTCCCAAGGCAAGTGTGGCCGGAAGTTCTGACAACGTTGATCAGAAGTGACCCTTCACTCAGATCAGAGAGATGTGATTAGGGTCATTTAGTCAAAAGGCAGAAGGCCGTAATTTAAGCCAAACAGGTTCAGATGGTGCTGACTTAGGAGAAGAAGAAATCTAGACTCGTTAATTTTTAAAAGAACGGCAGAAAGAACAGGAAGGAGCCGATGAGGTACACAGTATATGCTATGTCACGGCGTGTGGTTTCTCCGGCTTATACAAACAGGAGGAAATCAGCTAGGGTGGCTTTAACGGGCTCTCTCAGGAGGATGTGAGGCGGCGTCCTGAACGATCTGGGAAAAACGGCAGTGGGGAGGGGGGTGCCTGGAAATCCCGACCCCCAACGGTTCCCAATAACAGTCCACCGGCAGTCACCAAAGCCACCCGGTTCCTATGGTTTCTCTTCTGGATAAATGAGTTTTTAAATGCCCTCCACCAATGAAAGCAAAGCCCTCTGTAACATCCTTGGAAGGCAGATAACAAGTGGTACCAGAAGGCAAGAACAGAGAGAGCCAACGCCTTCGGCCCAGGTCTAAATCCAACTGTCTGGGCAAAGAAAGCCAATTAAAGGTGCACAAGACTGGCCGAGGTGTCCCGGAGAGACTGCTAAGATAACCAGCAGAGCTCTAGATAAAATAAAAGCTAAGAAAAAATAAAATCAAAGCGACTCGTAAGGCATGATGGAGAGAAAAATGAATGAACCTGAGGCCTTTAGAAGATGAGCTTGGCGAGCCTGGTAATGTGCTGATGAGGGAGGCGAGTGCCACGTGGTCGCTCCCAGGCTGCAGGCCGGGGCGGCTCAGTGGGCGACGCAGCCACCACCAGGGAGGCAGAAAGCCTGAGCAAGCGGAGATCACTATGTTGGCTTTGGACACTCTGACGCACAGAGACACTGGGTAAATGGACCCAGAGCTGGTCGGGCTGGGAGCTGAGGGACAGAGAGAGTAAGTGATGCCCTCGTAAAGTCCCAGCCCGCTGAACAGACACACAGGTGTAAAGGGCCAGTGTGTGCTCCCAGGAGCACCATGATGACAGAGAGAGGGGACCTCAGGGAACCAGGGAGGGGTGCATTCTCAGGTGAAGGCATGTGGAAGACAAGGCCCGAGGGTGTCTTCTGCACTTGGAGACACGGTCCAGGGACGGTGGCCGAGGCCAGAGGAAGGGACTGGGGACATAGTGGGCAGTAAGGAGAGGATGCCACAGAGAGGGAAAAGCTGAAACCCGGATGAAACCCCAAGCTGACTGCGGTCGGCACAGCAAGCCCAGCCCAACTTGGGAGGTCAGAGGTCCCCAGATTTGAAGACTGGGGTATTATATACTTATATATATATACACTGTATTATTCTCTACTTAAAATGGAACTACATTACTTTCTAATGGCATATAATTGCCATAAACAAAGAAACCCCTCAAATGATACAAGAGCAAAGTCTTGTTAACCCATCGAGAGTTTGATGAATCACCTTCCAGACACAGCCACGACCATCTGACTTTCCGTTTTCGTGTCTGAGTTTACCTCTCCAGCCAAGCTGAAATAAGAGAACTAAATCAGTGTCATCCTATGGGCCATATGGCCAATTGGAAAATGTCTATTTACTCCAATTTACAACCATGTACTGAGCCTCGACACACCCTTGATGGGCACTGGGCACATGGTCCTTGGGGACCCACCAGCCATGGGCAGTGTATGAGGTGAGGTGACAACCGGCACCCAGCTCACTAGTCGGCCACCTCCCTTCTGTGGTCCTAAGTTTCCCAAATCAAAAACAAGGAGGTGAGAGTCTAGGTTAGTGATTTTCAAACCTTTTTTTTTTAATGTTTGGTTGTAGAAAACTATTTTCAAACAAAACTTTACACAGATGTGGTACCTGGGTGTGTGCGGGCAAAGATGGAACTACTCTGGTGGAAGATGGGGAGGCCGGTAAGGCCAGCCCCCTCCCCACTTCCCCAGGAGCTTCAAAACACTGACCGGGAAACCTCCACGCTAGAGGAGCTGGCTTTCCTCCAGTGACCCTCTCTGCGTCCATGCTTAACCTGGGACACAGACCACGAGTGCTGTCTCGGCAGTGACCTCGGCACTCGGCCTGGGTGCCTGGCTTCTCTTGGGGACAACATTTCAGCTGCCACTGTGGAGCGCTTCAACTGCTCCGCCCACGGTGGCGGGAGGGAGGGGAACCCGCCGTTTGTTTCGAACGCTATTTGCGTTTCCACAGCGTTTTTCTTAGGTACTCTTTTTAATGTCATGAAACCAGAAGCGCCGGATCTCGTGAGCCACCCGGGGAAGTGCTGCCTCTCTGAGCTGGGTGGGGGTGGGGAGGGGACACGGCCTCAGCAGCACCTGGACAGCCCGGCAAGTTCACCCCGTCCCGCAGGCTCAGGCAGCATTTGGCGTGGCTCAGTGCAAACACACACTGAAAGGAAAAGGGGATTCTGAAATCCCCGTGGCTTTCGTCCTGCGACTTCTGCTGGCCGCCCTCTCCCCAGGGTTTCCACCAGGAACGTCAGCAGCATTACCCGGTGCAAAGGCTGAGGAGCTGGGGGATTGAGAAGGGAAGAAATACAGCCGGTGGTTCTCCCCGACCACACGTCGGGGAGTCCTGCTTCTTGGTACACTTAGCAGCTACTTTACTTACCTGGCCTTTTTCAAGTTCACTTTCTCCACGTACCCCGTTGACTCTTATTTGCATGCAGATGCTATTCTAACACAAAACCTTTTACTCTGACCCTCATCTACTCCGGATGCACCCAGAACCATCTACCAAAGGGAAGACGGAGCGCCGAGCGGCCAAACGGGCTTTCCCTCGCACTGCACGGCCCCGGGCCCGATGAGGCCGGACGGCTCCTCATCTGTCACCGGGGACGTAACGACACGAACTTGGAGAGGCTCTGGGGCAGACGAGCACGCACGTGTGCCGAATGAACTTAAGGTCACTGCACTGTACCTGTTCTTCCCGGCAGGGCTGGGGCTGCAGGAACCACCCTGGGGGTGGCCGCCCTCCACCCCTCAGCCTCTCCCCAGTGTGGCTCGTCTCCGCCGTGGTGAGGCCGTCGTCGTCGTCACTCCCCGGAGCACAGGAACCCACACACAAACTACAGCCACAGAAAGCAGGTGCGGAGAGACCCGACGGGTGTCCTTCCCGGGGAGCCACGCTCTGCCCCAATCTACCCACGCGGCTGCCTTTCTGCTCTCCATGCACCTGGTGGTGGGGGTGACGGAGGAGATGAGAACGCGAGCAGCTGGAGGAGACCAGGCTGGGGTCAGCACACGGTGCCCGCCCTCCAGCCGTGCCTCCACCCACCGTGTGCACCCAGGACGTCTCTGTGCCAGGCTCAGCTTCCATCAGGCGCCAGCACTGGGCCTCCTCACCTGCAAACGGCCTTCGAACTCCTAAACACAAGGACCTTCAGCTAAAATTCACACTGAGCACGGCCAGTGGTTTGGGTTTGAGTGTGGGCTCTGCCCCTGGGCAGCTCCGTGACCTTCCGTGAGAGCCTGGAAACTTCCCTGATGCTTCGGGGCCTGTGTTTTCCCATCTGTGAAATCCAGAGATGATTACCCACCCCGCCGGGATGCCGTGAGGTGGAATAAAATAATAGCGGCTGCAGAGCACCGAGCGCTGTGCCCAACATAAAGCCAGCCACCACTCCTGCTATTACTGTCGTCATCAGCACCGCCTGGCACAGGCAAGGTCGTAGGCGAGGCGCCAGTGGGGACGCCGTGTGGGATCTGACACCACCACCCAGGGTCTCTGGTTCTTTAGGAGGAGCGGGGGCCTCGGCCACGCACGGAGGCAGGATGGAGTGAGGAAGGTACCGTGGGAGGGGAGGGGGGCCTGGGAAGGTCACAGAGGGGCAGGCAGCCCGGCTGGGCCTTGGAAGGTGGGCAGGATGTCGACAGGCGGAAGGAGAGGAACGAGCAAGCCCAAAGGCCCCGGAACGTGGGAGCCCTCGCTTCCAGAGGGGACCCCGGCGTCCCGAGCACAGGGACCCTGGCGCATCTGGGCCGAGGCCGAGTCTGTCTGGTACTGGGCTGTGGGACCCATCGTCGCCAAGAGCCCCGGGGTGCCTGTCAGGGTGTGGAGGCCTCATTCCAAACGCGCCGGGATGCAGGGAAGATCACGAGCACGATGGTGACAGGAAGGGCTGGCCAGGCCACCTCCCAGAGACCTGGGAACCGTGAGAGGTCTGCAGGGCCGGCCACGTGAGGGACGGGAGGGCGCATGAGCAGGGCTGTGGAGTTGGGAGTGACGGAAAAACCGAAGTGGAGATGTGAGACTGGGGGAAGAGGTCTGAGGCAGGAGGTGCAGAGGAGGAGAAGTTGGTGCGGACCCAGCCAGGAGGGCTGCCGCTGACGAAGAAGAGATTTCAGGCGAGGTGAGGCCTGCCGTGGTGCGGGCACCGCAAATAAAGCTTCGAGCTTTCACAGCCAGGGAGGGTGACACTTTCTTCACAGCTCACCCCGGACTTCAGGGTTCAGCCCGGATTTCCCACCTCCCACCCCAGCCCCCGCTGGGATGATGCAGGCCGTGAAGATGGCGCTCGGGACACCTGGGAGACGCCGGGGCTGACGCGTGGGGGGGGCGGGGGGGGGCAGATTCTCCCAGCGGGACCTCTACCTTTTCTGACCTTGGCCTTTCTGGCCAACAGTTATTTCGAACTTATTCCCAACATAAAATACATCACACGTTTGTTTTTAGCCTGAGTCAGGAATACGAGGGCGCCAGACCGATTCTGTTGCTTTCATGTATTCTATTGGACCTGCCACCAGAGTCCCCAGTTGGCCTCCGAGAAGCGCTCGGGCAGGTGCTCTGTGCCGCCACGGCGGTGACCAAGGAAGACACTGTCCCTGTCCTTGCCTCTTGTAAGGGAACCTGAGGGGCTCCGCCGTCACGTGGAGTAATCAGGATAAAGGTCCCCAACACTCATGAGACAAATTTCTTTTTGATTAAGAAATAAACGTCCAAAAGCTCTGAAACGACTCTGATCCATGACAGACTTCGAGACAAGCAGTGTTTCCACACTGATCAGCTCTCCCACTTGAGGACATGACAACCCGTCAGTAACCACTGCCACGACGTGACTATGCGCACGGTGCCCCCCGCCTTTCGAATCTCACCATTAAAGAGGCACCTGGCGGTGGGCCACGTGGCCCACGCTCATCCATTCTATGTGTGCGGCACCTGCCACGTGCGGGGCACTGTGTCCGGGCGAGGGGACTTAACTGGGGAGGAAGCATGACGAACCCCACACGAGGGCTGCTGCCACTCGTCGGAGGCATCATCGTGCACAGGAGTCAGAGCTCCAGGGTGGCAGGGACCCGAGCTGAGCCGTGAGTGAAGCGTATGGACGAATAAGGCAGAGTGCAGGAAGTGGCAGGGAGGGGACAGACCGGACGCTCCACAGAGGTCGGCAAGGCTGGAGACGGGCTTGGGGTCGGAAGGAGCCGGATTTGTCCTGCAGCCTGCAGGGAGATGCTGAACAATCTGAAGTGGGACCAAGCTCCGCGCTGGAGCCGGACCGTCCTGCATCTATAACCTCACGTTCCGGATGGGGAAGAGGTCCACAAAGACATCTTCTCCGGACCAGCAGGCTCTATTGGTCTCCAGAGCTCAGCCCGGGTCCTTCACGGAGGCAGACGAGGCGGAGTGACAGCGGGGGCTCTGTGACAGAGACCAGCTCGGACCCAGGCTCTGTCACGCACCGGTATAGCGACGGGGCGTCGGGAAGCGCCCTGGCCTCATCCCCCCCGGGAGGATCCAGTAAAAGGCCAAGCGTAGCTCAGAAGAGGTATTTGGAAAATGCTGCTCGTTTTCTCTTAGGTGAGTCACGAGGCAGGTTTTTTTGTTCAATCAACCAGGAGCTCAAACACTTTCAGGTTTTCTTTCCTTGTGGAAAAGAGCTTTGCATTCTAAGTAATAAATAAATGCCCTGCAAACAAGCTCGTGGAACAAAACAAGGAAAAGCACTAAATTCAACCTTCTTCTTAGAAGAAGAGAGAACTAAGGTCAACTGAGGAAATTTTACAAAAATATTAAGTTCTGACTTCAAGTGCATCGTTATGAATTGCAATCACCGAGTGCTGTGATCACTTGTGCAAAATGACACATGCGAGCAGGAACCACTTTGTATCTGGAAGCATCCCTGCACCGTCTGCCAGGGCCTCTGGTTCACATGTCGACAGTTCACCCAGCTCCACGCTTCTGTGGGACACCCACCAGCCTCGGCAGCCACCGGGCCCGAGACGGCCTGGACCCTCCTCCCAGGACGGCACCTCAGGGGCCAACGCCACAGAGGCACTTTGGAGGATTACTGTTCAGGGGCCTTACTCCGGGGAAACGATGTTTCCTGAAAACGTTCTAGAAAGTAGGGGTGCCAGAGTGGCTTAGTCGGTTTAGTGTCTGACTTCGACTCAGGTCATGATCTCACGGTTCGTAGGTTCAAGCCCCGCTTCGGGCTCTGTGCTGGCAGCTCAGAGCCTGGAGCCTGCTTCAGATTCTGTGTCTCTCTCTCTCTCTGCCCTTCCCCCACTCGTACTCTCTCTCCCAATAAATAAATAGATAGATAGATAGATAAATTTCTTCAGCGTTCTAGAAAGTACACTTCTGCAGCCCTCACGCACGGCTGTTGAAGCAACCGGTGCGGGCACTTGCTCCGATGAACAAGGAGGCTCTGCGGGGCTCACGACCATGCTGGCGCTCTCTGTCTTGTAATTCCTGTTGGCCCCGCTCAGCAGCACCCCCACCGTCATTTACCGGGCACCGTACTTTGAACCCTGCACGGTGCCTCCTGTTGTTTTATGGGATCATCTCATTCAATCCCTGTAACAGGGAGGCGGCTCCTGCCGTCATTCACATTTTACAGACGGAGGGACGTGAGATCAGGGCACGTCCCCAAGGTCGCCGGGCCGGCCGGTGGCAGTCAGGCCAGGGCCTCGGGCCACCTGGCTCCAGGGCCCGAGCTCTCAGTGTCTGTCCCGCAAAATGCAGCAAGTCGCCTCCCCTGCGTCTCGCCGCTTGTTCCAGAAGGACGGTGAGGTCGGCAGTGCCCGTGGCATCCGAATGTCACATGCGGTAGTGCCGCCTCAGAGCCGCCACCGTAACCTGGGAGGGGCGTCTCCCGAAGGCCGGC
Source organism: Acinonyx jubatus (assembly GCF_027475565.1). Classification (NCBI taxonomy): domain Eukaryota; kingdom Metazoa; phylum Chordata; class Mammalia; order Carnivora; family Felidae; genus Acinonyx; species Acinonyx jubatus. The sequence continues at coordinate 27,804,497 of NC_069398.1, forward strand.
GGCTCCTCCTGGCCCCGGCTCCCAGGCTGGGCCCGCGGTGCAGGTACCGGCAGCATCTGGGGCCCAGCACTTCCTGGGTTCCCATCTGATCCGCCCCCGAACCCCGGGGGCCTGGCTGTGTCCCCACCCTGGCGCGGGAAGCCCTTCCCAGCGCCGCCGCGTCTCCCCTGGTCGGCCAGCAGCAGGGCGGCGCGGAACCGAAGGTGAAAGTATCTGAAAGCCAAGACTATAGACTGTATACACATAGCAATTTGTTACTGTGAAAAACCATCTGTTTCTCGGTATTACAATCCTCAGAGGGCAAATTATAGCTAGCGTTCAACATAAAACATCAATTTAAACCATCAACTATTCATAATTTCAATTCTTTATTGGAAACCAAGGACATAAATGTCAGGGAATAAAGCAATATTTCTTTTATTAACTGTTCCATTCATCTGGCTATTAAATAAAACCAGGGCCCCAATAAATGGCAGGAGTCCTTGCCTGACAGCCACACCAAATAGCTCTATAATTCTCAGACGGTTTAAAACAACGAAAACTGCATTATTTGAAAAGTTAGAAACTTTAATATATAATAAAATTAAGATTAATGCGATCTTAATACCTTGCGAAACTGTTTGCAGTGCCCTCGTATTCAAATGTATTTCTTCTCGCACGCACGTTTTATTTTTAACAGTGTTCATTTTGTCCTGAGAACGCACCGGTTTTACGACCAGGTTCCGCGGATGCCAAGCACCCCCAGCATTTTTCACTGATGTCTAGCTTTCCCAGCTGGGGGCCACCTCCCGCTGTGGGGCCTGCGCCATGTGAAAGTGCGGCGGTCGTGCGGGGCGGGGGGGGGGGGGGGGGGGCAGTGCATGGCCTTGAAAACCCAGTCCCACGGTACACTCATGGAAAAGGTTAAGTAAAAACAGCCCAATAGGGTACAGGGCATGTTGCTGTCGGAAGCAATTTTTTTAAATGTTTATTTTTGAGAGACAGACAGACACACACACACACACACACACACACACACACACACACACACAGAATGAGCGGGGGAGGGGCAGAGAGAAGAGCCCAAAGGGGGCTCTGTGCTGCTAACAGCAAGCCCGAGGCGGGGCTCGACCTCACGAACCTCGAGATCACGACCTGAGCCGAAGTCGGAAGCTCAACCGACTGAGCCACCCAGGCGCCCCACGAGCAATTTTTTTAAGAGGACAATCTGAGCATTTGAGAATGAAGGCCACAAAAGAGGGAAGAAAATACTCACTGAGCACCCTTTGTGCACGAGGACCTGCACACCCAACCATCCTGCAGTGTGGGTACAACGCATGAATTTGGAAACAGGTTTAGAAAGGTGAACCACCCGCTCGCCCTACTCCTGGGAGGCGCACCTATGCGCTAACCAGCAAGGAAATCAGGACAAATTAAGACGCGGGGCCCACGCCCAACACCTTCCAGTCCACTGGCCATGATGACTCCTAAGTGGCTGTTGAGTGTGAACAACAGCAACAGGTGTGGGGCGTCAGGGGCACCAAGAGACTTCACGTCTCAGCCCACAGAGGGAGGGAGGGAGGGAGGGACGGCCGCCAGTGGGGGCAGCAGGCCAGGCTCCCGGGGGAAGAGGCTGCCCATGGGCTTGCTTTTGCTTTTTCTTTTTCAAGGTTTGCTTTCTAAAACAGAGGCTGCCACCCTCAGAATAATCGCTTTAAGGAGAATACATGTGACAGCATTAGAGAGTTCATATCCGGAACACCTACAGTCCACACTGCGTCCGAGCAGAGCCACATTCTCTGGGCCGCGCCGTCTGGGTGAGGGGAGCACTTTGGGGAACCGCGGTGTCCGCAGCGCTGCCGTTGGGATGAAGGGCGAGGCCAGCAGGGGCTTCTCCGCCCAGGAGCACCAGAGCAGACCTTACTCCTGCTTTTTGCGGACGCTGACAACCCTCCCAACTCTGGAAGAAGAGAAATCTCTGAGGGCAAACCCTTTTTTATTGGTGTGTTATTGGCCATAGCTGACTCATACCTTTTAGCCTGAAATGCAGGTAATAAAGAGAAAATCCAGCCATCAGCAGGCAAGAAGATACCTGCACAGATACACTTGCATAAGCCTCTCGGGGTTTGGTTTTCTTCCTTTCCTGCCACTTTCAGATTGCAGGCCATTCTGGTGAATACAGAAAACAATTGCCGACCTTCCCTCCTGCGAATGTGACCAGGCAACATTCCTGGTTTCATTAGAGTCTCGAGACTCGAGACTTCAGGGTTCCTGACATCTGTATCCACGACTTAGATACCACGCAGAATCTTCTAGATGTAATTCCTATAAACACGCATCTGTCAAAGGGAGTGACGGAGAGCCCCTCCTGGGAATGGCCCGCCACCCTCGTTCGGCCACTAAGCAATTGGTGGTTCTGTGAAGCTCAGGCCAGACTCGCTGTCTGTGTCCTGAGTTGATCTCCATCATTCATCAAACCGATATTCCGGGGCCTGCTACGTGCCAGGCACTATGGCGGATACAGAAACGAAACAAGTGTTTGTATTCACGGAACTTACACCCTGATGGGGAAACATAGGTGTCGAACAGATAGATGATGTGTCAGGAGACAGTTAAATGCAATGGAGAAAATACAGCCGAGTAAGGGAGGGGGGCTGGGGGCCATAGTGCCGGTCAGGATTCCCGAAAAGGAGCAGGGGAGTGTTCGCGCCACAGACCTACCCTTGCTCAGCTCCTGGAGCAAGTGAGGGGTGTCTGTAGCGCCCCCTAGGCCAAGCCGGCCGTTCACACGTTAATTTTCTGTTTATTTTCAAAATTCCAAGACACAGAATATAACTTGGTGGCTCAAAATCAGAAAACAAAAACTCTGGCGTTTAAGTACCGAGAAAATCGTATCCAAAGGCTGGATTAGGAGAGAGGAGAGAAAGGACCAGTGCACTCATCTTGGGGAGAAAGCCCTGAACCATGCAGGGAGCTGTGGCTTCCGGGACCTCCCGGACCACAGAGTTAACCCTGAGGACTGGCTGGCAGGGGAACGTACGCAGTGAAGAGCTGACGAAGGGCACAGGGAGGCCATCAACATCACAGCAGCTGTCCCTCGGGTCGGAAGAGGGGAGAAGCCAAAGTCTCAGGGCCTGCCCGGGAACCAATCTACCACTTGCTCTGCACTGTCATTTTCTGCTCCAGTGCCAGGCAGAGAACTGGTCTGATCTGCTAACACAGAAGTGCTTACTCGGTAAGGTCTTGTATTCTTGAGAGGCAGCAGGATAGAAGCCCTTTTTTTATCGCGATGTTAATCACGCTACCCGCGGCCTGGAGCGCCCCTGTGGGTGCCTGCTTCACGAGCTTAGGGCTGGACCAAAGCCCCTCCATTCAGCCGGTGAGTCCCTGCTCACTGCACTCCCGCACCTCCCACTGGGCGTGGCATCCACACACTGCCCAAAACACACTGGCTGAATGAACACAATGAGTGAGGACATAAGAAACCGGGGCCCGGTGACGGGGGGACAATCTTGCCCAAACACACAGGCTGATTAAGGACCACTGGGGAGTCAATCCCGAGGAATCTTCTCTTTGGAGCTGTTTCTGAGTTGCTATTCTATGGGCGAGACCCTAGACGTGATCCTTTTAACCCAACACTTGATTTATAATAGTACACTGATAATTAATTATAAGGCTTATCTGACTGCAATTCAAAATCCAATAACATCAACTTCTCATGCTATTGCATTAACTCGGGCTTCTGCCAAACATTCAAACTTCTAAGCACTACCAAATTCAAACTTGGTTCTGCCTCTGTGTGAGATAACCTGCTCAGGGCGAGAGCCCCCGGGGTCTCCCCGTCAAGCCCCTCTTCTCTCCAGGGGCCCTAGACACCGGCCTGCCCCAGGGGGCCCCCGCCTGCTCCTCCAGCCCAGAACCCAATTTTCCAGCCTCACAGGCTAGGGCACGCCGGTGTCTCTCCACTCATCACCTGGAACATTTTCTGAGTAGTAAAAGCACTCCTCCTCTGAGAGCTTACATCTGTACGGCTTGTCCAGGAGCTAAGTCCCTCTGCAATTAAATGGGCACTCCCGGCTTTATGGAAAAGGGCGGATAGCCCCTCTGTAACTTGTAATCATCAGTCATTATTCCCCCCACCAGAAGATCTAGCCAGCTAGTCGGCTGGTATTTATTGAGCACCTATTACATCCCAGGCTCTGTGCTGGGGGCTGGAGGTAAAGCCATGAAATGACCATAAAGGGTCCCTTTGCTCTCCTGGGACTAACGTTCCAGTCTGTCTGCGCAGACAGGCAGCAAAGGGAAACAATACGCGAGACAACGTGTGCCAGTGTCACAGGATAAGGACCTGAGCCTGGGGTGTGAGCACTGGGGACTCCCGGGGCCAGGGCGGGGGCCGGGGAAGGAACGGCAGGGCACAGCCTGGGGCAGGTGCTGGGCTGGCACCGGCCGTGGCTCAGTGAGCGAGGCCCAGGGTGCCCCTCTCACGGGGGGGGGGGGGGGGGCCGTGGCCCAGGGGAAGGTGGCTGTAGGGTCTGAGCTGCGTGGGTTAAGGGGAAGTGAAAAGCAAGAAAGGAAAAGCGTATTCAAATTCTAGTTTCGGTATCCACTCAAGGGAGCCGAGGCTAATTTAAACAATTCTCTGTAATGTGAGTTACGGTGACTTCTGTTTCCTCGGAACTGTGATGCGCGGGACAGGTGTACAAAGCGGGACGCGGGATGCGCACACCTCGGGCGTGATGAGGCGCGGCAGACGGACCGACGCGAGTTTAGAGCGTGTCGGCCCGTGTGATCACGCCACCATCCTAAATGCCACAACGCCGCCACGTTCACACTAGTCCTCAGCTCCTTGGTGGCTGCCCGGAAAGAGTAAGGGAAAGAGTCAAGGCTGATCGCAGGAATGCTCATTACAGCTCTCTGGAAAGCCCTCGGGCTATCATTTCTACAAGTTTTGGCTTTTAGGGGAAATTCATTTCAAACGCCTGCTCCCGTCTGGGTTTTTAAATTAAAATTGCTCTGCATATTTTTGGCTCCCAATCCCCATCTCTCAGAGACCAACCTTTCTTCTCTTTGATTCAGAGTATTTAAAAGAATACTGCACTGGGAAAATTCGCTCTCCGACTTGGGGGAAAAAAAAAAAACCCAACGAGAAACCAGAACTCTTCCATTGTTGTAAGAGAATATCATAAAAAAATGTTTATATTTACAAGGCAAATGACAGATTGGGGGGAAATGTCTGTAATACATAAGAGAGGAAGAATTAAATACCATTCACTCTGAAAGCCAGTGAGAACCAAGACAAGGCAAGCAACTCGCGAGAAAAATGGGCAACGAAGGTCAAGAGGCAGTTTACACGAGAGACGCCACGGGCTGAGACACGCCAAAGGACCAACCTGACTGCTGACTGATGAAATGTGAACTTGAAGCAATATATATATATTTTTTACTAGTGGAAGACGTAACAGCAGACACGTGGCCAGTACTGGTGGGGTGTGAGGAAAAGGACAGTCCCACTGTCTCTTCTGTGACCTGGTAAGGAGTGACAACTGAGGGGATGCCATTTTGATGACTGAGAGAACCAGCGAAAGGAAACCACATGCGAATCTTACGGCCCAGTGATTTCGCACCTAAGTAAATCCATCCGCAAGCAGTTCCTGCACCAAGGGTCAAGGGCTCATGTACAAAGATGCCCGCCGCAGCATGGATTTGTCCCACGGACATTTATGTGCCACCTACTGCGTGCAACACGCTCTTCCCGGTGCCTGAGTGACCTTGCGAACAAAAGAGAAGATCCTGGTCTTTATGTTCAAATAGGGAAAACAACCATGAAAATAAATAGGCACATGCTATGTAATTAATAGTGGTGACCTCAGAAACATAGGACAGAGAGGGGGCTTTACCTTTTTCTTAGGTTACGCGAATCTGCAAGTGGTTTCATGTTTATGAGCATGTTAATTTTGTGATAGAACATTTTGTAAATAAAAGAGCCCCTGCCACACAATGGCTAACAGCTAGTTGACTTCAGGAGGGTCTCTGTGTCCCACGGATCGGGGGCAGCTGACCACCTTCATCTGCCACGGTCACCACGGCAGGAAAGGCAAGCGCCACTTGAAAACTTCCCCCGTCCACGCCCCAAAACGCTCCCTCTTGGTGGCTGAACCCCAGGACCTGAAAACACTCCGTCTTCCCTCCTGTCCTTTCCATTCGTGTATTACACATGTAATGTACAAATGCATTCTTATTATACGATTTAAGAAAGACTGTGGAATAAAATAGCAAAAGCCCCTCCTTGCCCTTCTGAGCTGTCACCACGGCCACCAGCTCTCCTGACACAAAAGGCACTTTTTAAAGTGAATGATCCTCTCCCGAGCTGAAAAGGCCAACCTGTAATATATCTACATCTATATTTAGATTATAGAATTAGATCCCAATTTAGCTGACTTTCATCTCAGAGCGTGTGATGTTTCCCAGGACGGCCTGAATTAGATTTCCTACTAGTTAGAATTTCCTGTAAGCTGGGATTAAAAGCTCTCGTTTCCTAGTTTCTATCTTAATCATTATACCGCACTTCAAATTTCTTGAGAACTTTTGAAAATATTAATATGGCATTTCATCTCCTAACAATCTATAAGAGATGAAGAGAGAATTGAAAAACGCTCACCACTGTGGTTTATGGAAAAGAGCACTGAACTGAGATTTTGGGAGAGCTGGTTCCGTGGCCCCGGCCTCTGGTCAAGCCACTCATCCCTTCCGGGTCGGATTCCTAATCTTCCAAACAAGGGTTTGGGGCCAGGGGAAAAGTGTGCCAGAGCCTGTCCCATAAGGGAGTCTGGGAAGACCGTTTTGCTTTCCTCCTTCCTGTAAACCTTTTTCCAATTCCACGGGCTTCTGTGGGTGCTGGTAACATTCCTGCTCTGGGTGCTGATGACAAGGACACGGTCAGTTTGGGGACACTGGGTGAGTATGCACTTAACGAAGTGAGCTTGCTTCCTGTGGGTGTGTCTAGCAAACCTAATCCAAACGGTCAAAGCAAAAGGTAGGCGACTCGTGCGGCCCCCAATGTTCCAATCAGCAGACCGCGTCCTGGCACCGGCTTGTCTGGGTTGAGGCCAGCCTCTCCTAGGAAACGAGTGCCTTCCAGGGGCTGGGCCAAGAGCAGGAGATGTGTCCTGCCCGGGCCGCAGAGCCACGGGGCGGGAGCCGATGTCACCTGGGGGCCGGGGACACGGAGCGGGGAAGGTCACGAGGCGACTTGAGGCCACACGGGAAATCCGAAGGCACCCGGCTGGGGGAAGCAGGCCCAGCTGTGCGGACGCCCAGAAACGCTCCACCGGCCTGAGCACCTGGACAAGGACAGAGGAATCTCCTCCTTCCCTCCTGAATCATGCCCCAGGCGCACGAGCAGGGACTTCAGCTGCCTGAAAAGCAATCCTCTAAGGCCCCCCGGTATCAGTTTTAGAATCAAATAAAGGAAGGCGGTAGCTGGTTAGATTGGTCAGTCATGAGATCCAGAGCTTGTCACCCTACGGTCACTGATGAGAACGCTGTCCAGGTCAGTGGGGACAGGAAGTCATGACTCCTTGAAGGCGTGAGGCCGCATCTCCGCATGTGGAGAAGGGAACGGGCTCCCGACGCCCAATGGGGGCCGGCGCACACCGGTCTGAAGGAGACGGCGGCCCCGCGCTGGGTCAGGGTCCTGCCCTGAAGTTCTAGAAACGAAACTAAGGGCTGTGAGGAGCAAGGGAGCCTCTCCCCGTCTTGGCGGCTCAACGCAAGGTCACGGGTACACAGGATGCGCCGAAAGCATCGTTCCACCGCGCGAACGCAGCCGAAGCAGGTCGCCGGCAGAGCCGGAGTCCAGGGAGAGCCAGGATGTGCACAGGCGCCAAGGGTCGGAGGATGCCTCGGCGCCGGCTCCGCCCCCTTCCAGGCTGTTTGTGGCGTGGGCTCCGTGAGACAGCCCCCACCCCCACCCCGATCTTCACCCAGACAGCATCAGATGCTGTTATCAGTAGCCAAGAAAATTCTCATAAACCTCCCTGTCCCAAAACAGTATGTACCTAAGAAGAGGGAACCAAGAACCTTCAGACAGGCAGAGTTCTCTGTTTCGAACGATCACGATTTTCTACGCCACATTTGCCCTGCATCTAAAATCAGAACGTGTCTCCCACACCTGGTAAATCCAGACACAAACCAGTACCAGAGGAGCTGTGCTCTTCCCACACAAATACTCCATTTTTAGCTCATGGATAGTAGGAGTCACGTGACCCATCTGGTCGCCCTCTTTGCACTGGATGCTAGGAAGCTCAAGTAGGGACCGCTTCTCACGGCTATGAAGCATACGAGGCCTGAAACCAGAACTGGATGGTTACCCAGCTTTGGGCCCCGTCACTGTTTTCCCCTCCCTTTGTTTCTTCTTCCTTCCCCACTCGCTCCCAGCCCCGCCGCCTTGTTCCTTCTCTCTGTGAAATCTTTTTGAAAGCAGACAGAACGCGATCGGGACGGGAATAGCGTCGTGGCAAAAGCATGGTTGTAGGGTCAGATGAGCCGGGGCTCAGTATCAGCTCTACTGCTTACCAGCCCCACCACCTTGGGAGGCCAGGGCCCTCTCTGAGCCTCACCCTCTCCTCAGATGCAAAAGGGGGAAAGGATCTTTCCACGGTTGTCGTGAGCGTTTAACTGGCTGACGTGCATGCACGTGCTCAGCCTGGTGCCTGGCACAAAGCAGGTGCTTCAGAAAACTCCCGTTTTTCACTGCCCCTCCTCCCGGATCCTCTCTCCTCCAAACAAGGCAAAACTGGTGGAGATCCCACCCCAAGTCCCCACACAGCCCCAAGGAGGTCAGCTGACCCAAAGGCCGGTCTGGACTGGGAACGCGAAAGCTCGAGATGCTCGGCAGAGGCCTGGGGAGACCACGTCCCACTCTTGGAGATCAGGCTCCGCGTTCCTGGGAACATAGCCCCCAGCCGATGCTCCTGTGCCCCCATCTGGCTGTATGTGAGCGAGTGTTTCCCTCAGTGACCACAGGTCAGGCCCCACGGCCACGGCCAAACTAGGTATGGCAAAAACGCTTTGTCTCCAAAGCATCTGTAATAGAAGTGCTGAAAGTCAGGTCCACTCCTTGTGAACACTCTGCCCCATGTTTTCTAGCCCAGGTCCCCTGGCCCCCATCACTCAACAGGATTCTGGGCCATTTTCTGCAACAGCCAGTCCAGGCTGGTTTGGGAAAATAAAGACAAACTTGAATCTGAACAAGCACAGCGATGACAAAGGCCAATCTGCTGCTAAGAGCATCACGGAACACATTTGAAACCCAAATACAAACGCTTCAGATTATGCCCCAGCAGGAACATCCATTTTAATTTATGGCACGTAAACTGAAAATTCTTTCCCACGTCTGCTCACGGAGGTTTTCAAAAGTATGATCGATCCCACGACCAACTCCGGCGAGAGGACAGGGATGAACTAAGGCAAAGGCGAGAGGCCCATCTATACCGTGGAATCCTGACTCGGGGGGCCAGGGACGTCCGGGGCAGAGAAAAGGATTTCAGTATGAGCCCAGGCCAAACGCCTCATTTTCCAAGGTAAATGCTCATTTCAATGGATACATTTAAGTAGGCTCCAGGAGCATACACTGCACACATTTTCCAACTAAAGATAGAAACTATGCTTAAAAAGCTAATTTGGTATTTTTAGAAGTTTGGGTTTCTTTGATCCGGCCAAAAGAGGCTTAAAATTCAACTTCCAACTATTTTAGTCTCTGCTTCACAACTTCGAAATAGCTGGTACATCTTAAGTTCCTTTCAACCACTGAAAGCAGATGATTCTATAAACCCTCACGCTGAAAATGCAGGAAATTCGGCCGAGAATCCAGGACCAACCTGGCATCAGATTTTGCTTTATTGTGAGGATTCCACTTGTGTAAAAATGGAGGTGAAATTTCAGAAAGTAGGAGCTGGTCACTTTTGTTTCTAAAACAACTCCAGGACCCTCATCTGAGCTCCAGCTTTCTGTTTCTCAGGCTCAGGGAAATCCGGATTATACTCAGCCCACGTGGTGTACCTTCCTTAGGGGACCGAGGGCCGCCAGCTGCCGGGTGCTCACGGCCACCGTGGTGGCCCGGACAGTCCTCTTGACCGAGAACGGAAGGGGGATGAGAGGGGGTCAAGGCCACAGAGCCGGTGAGCTGCAGAGCTGAGGTCAGCCTCCGGATCTGCTCCTCCACACCTCTGCCTCCCGCTCGGACCGTAGGGATATCCGGGAAAGGGCCGAAAGGTTCTAGGTGCTCTTCCTGTGCCCTCACCACCCATGTGTCCAGGGTTCAGAGCCACTTAAAAAGCAATGGCAAGCCCGGACAGGGTTGACCAGGAGTTCCGTGTGAACCATGGTCTTGGTCTTTTGATTCTCATATTTCAATAGTCATTTGATATGGGAATCCCCTACCATTTAATTTTTATGTGAAGACGGGGGTGGGGGGGGGGGGTGTGGGGGGAGGCTAAAAGCCCAAGGCATTACAAATCTTTAAAGACTTACCATGAGGTTACATCCTGATAAAATCGTTAAGTTGAAGATATCCTAAGTGGAAAACGTATTTAACACACTTAACCTACCAAGCACCGGAGCGTAGCAGCCTCGCCTACCTTAAACGTGCTCGGAACACCTACGATAGCCGGCAGTTGAGCAAAAATCACCTCGCACAAAGCCTATTGGACAATGGAGCATTGAACGTCTCATGGAAGGTACCGGATGCCGCACGGAAGGCGAGAAGCAGAGCGGCTGCCTGGGCACAGGAGGGCCGGCGGCGCGTGGCTGGCTGGCTGGGGGCTGTGGCTGTCGCTGCCCAGCACTGCGAGGCAGCAAGCGCTCCGCCGCCAGCCCGGGAAGGAAAGGCCGAAATTCAACATTCAAAGTACGGTTTCTCCTGAATGCGTTATCACGCTGGCAAAGTGGAAAAATCCTAAGTTGAGCCGCTGTAAGTCGGGACCGTCTGTGCGGTTACCCCAAGTAACAGAAGAATCTTCGAACTGCATTACCCCAAGGATTTTGTGGCTGTCCCAGCCCTGCTACCTCATTTTACAGATGAGGAAACAGGTCCAGAGAGAGGAAATGACTTGTCTAGGATAAATTCTGATTATTTGTTTCTGGGGACCCTTTACATATCTTTTCAGAAAGTGTGCTGCACATATTGTCCCTTCATATGGCGCGGATCATTCCGAGGATGTGGCTTAATTACACACAATTCAGCTAATAGAATGTGTGCTTGTGGTTTTACCATCGACAGATATGTGCCCCAGCTAAGCAAGTGGAGTTTATTTCTTTAAAGCATTTGCAGACCATTATTTGCAAAAGAATTGTGCTCAATGAACATTACACAAACAAGAAGCTTTTAAAAGCTTCTAAAACCCGCAGTTTTGAATCTTTCCCACTGGAGACGGAATCCAAATTGTCAACTAGTATCGGGTAGACTGTGGTGTTTCAGAAGCTGTTAAGGCTTTATTAGACTTTGAAAAAGACACTTAGCTAAGTCGCAAATGTGTTAAGTGGAAAAAGATTCAAACGGTCCCTTTCCAAAGGCAGCTGGGCCCCACGTCATGGGGCTGGGTATCGGTGCCAGGATGGGCTTATTAAGTCCCTCTTGGATGGGTGGGGACATCCTTGCATGAGGCCAGCACAGAGGAGATGCTCACGAAAGAGTCTGTGGTCTTGTCCTTCTACGAAGAAGTTTCTCTGGATCCACTCAAACCATCCTCAGATCCTCCAACTGGAATTAGTCTCTCATTTTGGGGTTTTAATACCATTCTGCACCCATTACATCATAATAGAATACTTGTGTGTATATATACACACACACACACACACACACACACACACACACACACACACACTATATACTATACTGCCAGCATGGAGCCCGACTTGGGGCTCGAACTCACGAACCCTGAGATCGTGACCTGAGCCAAAACCAAGAGTCGGAGGCTTAACCCACTAAGCCACCCCGCGCCCCTTGAATATGCTGTATTTTCTAAAATAGCATGCCGTAAAACCACATGCCTGTCTTCAGGTCTGCCTCCTGCCCAGCACCGTGGTGCTCCCAAAGGGGGGCTGGCTCTGGGCCCAGTGCACCTGGTGCCCAGCATGGACGACCCTGCGAGCCCACGAGAACTAGCCCGCATGGCTCCAGACACAGGGGTGCTTCCTGGGCTTCTGGCTTCTCCCTAACTCTCAGCAGCAGGTGGTACGTCTTCCGCACACCCTTGGGGCGTCCTCTGGTTGCCGGGGTGACGCGGCTCCCTCGTCCGGCCTCTACCACAACAGTAACCAACGCTTTACTTGCCCTTACCCCGTGCCAGCCTCTCTTCTAAATGCTTTACCTGCGTTAACTCACGGAAAGCTCGTAACAGTGTCCCAGTCCCTCCCTTTCTCAGATGGGGACACCAAGGCACAGTGACGTGCCCAAGTCACGGTGCAGTGAAAGTGCAGGAGCGGAGTGCAAACCCAGGCGAGCTGGTTCCTCATGTCAGGGCGGCGCGGCGCTATGTGCTCAGGGGTACCTGGTCTGTGTCCCTGTGGATGCCCAGAACATCCCAGTAAAACCAGGTGTTGCACCCGTTTCCTCCCTGACCTCTCACGGTGACGGTCACAGACAGGTCCTGGTTCACGGCCTCGGAAGGACACTTTTGAAAGGGATGATTCCGATTTGTGAACACGTTAACAGCTAGAAGAAGTATCTGGTATCTTCCCTGCTTAAAGAATGCAGAGGTATCCTCTCCCCAGAGACGGGAGACCGCTAATACTTCAAAACGCTGAGACGGCTTACGACATGATTAAATCTCTCATTTTTATTATGTCCCAACAGATCTGTTTTAGATAGGTCACCTTAGTGATGCACTGAAGTTGTATTCTGTGTGGATTCCATTTATAATTGATAGCTCATCAGGGCCCACTGTGTAATCACTGTGGGCACCACACTGATGCCCGTCTTCCTGAACCCGCAACCCGGGCTGATGAGTTCAGGCTACTGCGCAGGTTTGGGGGGGTATCACGGCTTTGCTCCTTGGGATATTTTTTGGCAATATCTGCAAAGCTGAGTCGGCAAAGCAACCCTAACCACGCGCTATTTGCGGGAGGTACAATTCCTCGCGCAAAGACCTGCCATTCCTGACCACGTGCCGTGGCAAAAACACAGGAATGACTCTTCCGTTTGACTAGAAAAAGGTTCGTCGATGTCAGAGCCAGGCTTGACACAGAACGAAAGGTGAAAGGGCAAAGGCAGTCAGGGCTCTGCCAGAATCCATGATCACCATCAACCCGTGTGCACGCGCACATGCCTACCGTTAAACCCTATGCGTGCACGCGATCAAATTCAACACAAATGCATCAACACCAATAAACTACACACACACACACACACTTTGGGAAGGGAAAGCACCCCCCCCCCCCCGCCCCCGCTCCTTGGAAATGAATCCGGTCCCTGTGATTTGGTGGAGATAAGCTTGCTTCACAATCTCTTCTATTTCATTTGCAGGCCTGTAAGAAAGAGATGTTCTCTGCTCTGGGCCAAATGAAACTGTCCTCCATGTGGAGCCTGCGACCAGACAGGGTGGGCTGGCAGACTCCGCGGCCCCTCCCAACCCCAACACGACACTCCGCTGCCTGGGGACGGTCTGAAGGCACTGAGGTGTGCTCGCTGATGTGGGATCCGTGCAAAACCAGCAAAACCACTTAAAACAGGATTTCCAACATGTGTCTCTGGGAGTTGTGGCTTCTAGAACTCCTGATCAAAAGAGGAGGTGGACAGAAGAGTATGGGAAACTCTGGACAAAGCAAGCTAGCCTTCTCTTTCTTGGGCTTCTCAGAAGGTGTATGTGTTCTGCACACCATTCTACATCCTGAGCCGACAGCAACAGCAATGGCAGTGAGAACAACAGCGAACGAACACACACACACACACACACACACACACACACACACGCCGCTTAGCACAGGTCCTGGTCTGAGTATTTCACTTGTGTGACCTCAGCTGCTTCTCCTAACAAGCCAGTGAGGCAAGGTCTTCAAAGACAGTGAGTGGAAGTGGCTGCCTAAGGAAAGTGCTGGGGCCACAACCCACAGCCAGGGGGTCTGGCTCCCCACCCCTGCCCTCTTTAACCACGGCCGCGTGCTGCTTCCCCGGCCTCTAGGCAAATGGGCAAAACACCAAGCGAAGGATTAGCGCCATCGGAGCCTGGAACTTCGGAGTGCGGTGTTGCCCAAAGCAACCTGGTCACGAAGGCTTTTCTCCCGAGAATGCCATCTACAACCCATCTGGAACAGACTTAGGGAAATAATCCCTCGGGCCGATCGGCTGTTTGGAGCGGGGGGGAGGGGAATCCTCAGTCCCCAAACCTGGATCCAGATTCCTGCTCTACCATTTCATGGGTGTCCCTGAACTTCAAGTCCTTTGCATGTGGAATTGGGACAAAAATGGCCAACTTACACCACAGGTGAGAAGAGGCAGTAAAACTACACAGTAAAACTACAGGAAGGGCCTGTGCTAGTTGGTAATAAAGGACTGGCTTTGCCGTGGTTACTAGCCCCATCAGTGGGGAATCGGCAAGTTAGTGACCCAAGTGGGACTAGACTCAGGTCTCCTGCTCCGTCCCCAACCCTGCACTTCCCCTTTCTTCCGCATAATGCCCTCCGCCCGAGGTCCAGCCCACGAACCAGCAACAACCCCCTCTCAAGAGAGAGAAGAGGAAAGAAGAAGGACTGAAAGCCGATCCCCAGACACAGGGATGAACTACTGAGTCCAACACAGGGGGCGGGATCTGGGTCTGTCTCGTCCACCACGTCCACACCGGCTCACAGCGTGGGAGCCCCGTCTCGGACAGGCACCGAGCAGGCGAGCAAACACGTGGATGGATGAACGATTCACCAACATGATTCTTCCTCCACCTGATTAGCAGCAAAATATCGGCTATCCACACACAGGGGAGAGAGGGGTTTCGGAGACGCTGGAGGGTCGACCACAGAGCAAGTGTCAGCAGAGAGAACCAGAAGGCACAGATGACCACAGCTCAGGCAAGGACAAGAGTCCCAGAAGGGGCACACGGGGACACCACAAACACAGGAAAAAGGCACAGATGACAGCCAGACCGAAAGAGCAAGTGCTTTTGGGCCAAATCAGAAATCTGAGATTGATAAATATGGTAAGAGGACTATTCCTCGTAACAAAGGGAAGAAGCCCAGAACCCCGAAAGCCCTGGAGAAATCCACTTGTCCCAGAAAAGAATATCAGGCACGCTGGTGCCACCCTCTTAGGCATGACGGGGCACACATGAAAACATCCATTTCCACGCGCCTGCGAACCGGCATCCATGGCGCACGAGGACAACAGAGAAGATAAACGACAATTTGTTATCTTCGGTCTCCGCGGGCTGCTAAAAACATCCACTACGCGCAAATGTTAGATGAATACACAATAAGCTTTAGCTGAAATCGAGATCAAATTTCATGATCAAAAAACGTAAACAGGAGATCCCAAAAGGGCAGAGCAATTTGAGACTCTGCTCAGGGACATTTTGGTTTTGTTCCCGCCGTTTCTGTGCAGTCACATTTAAGTTTTTACTGCCAGATGGAAACGGGGGTTTTTCAGGCAAGACGAATACAGGAAACTATGAACAAGATGAGACCAACGTGTGTTCTTTCAGTTCTTCGGACTTCTACTTCCCAGCCGTGTGCTGTTGGTGGGGAGAGCGTAGGGCTGCTGTTGTTAATTCGTTTGTTTCCTGATTACAGGAGTAATATATGCCATGGTAATATATGCTTAAGGCATAGAAAAGTATTAACGAAGAAGAAAAATTTGGGGCGCCTGGGTGGCTCAGTCGGTTGGTTGAGCGTCCGACTTCGGCTCACGTCGTGATCTCACGGTTCGTGGGTTTCGAGCCCCACGTCGGGCTCTCTGCTGTCAGCACAGAGCCTGTTTTGGATTCTCTGTCTCCTTCTTTCTCTGCCCCTTCCCTGCTCACACTCTCTCTCAAAAATAAACAAACATTTAAAAGGAGGAGGAGGAGGAGGAGGAGGAGGAGGAGAAGAAGAAAAATTACTCTAAGTTTTACCTCCCCCAAGGCCCTCACTCCCCATTCCGGCACAGAACGGTGCATCTCTTCTGCCTGTTTCTTTTATAGTTGTAATAATCTGCTGTATGGACTTTCTAAGCTGCTTATTTTGTTGAAGCCTGCCCAGACATTACAAACTCTCTCTGCAAACATAATTTTTGATGGCTGTAGAACACGTCGAAGAATGGCTGCTCCTGGCTGCTTTTTAAAACATACTGCTTTAGTTGTTTGAATACTAATCAATATTGTGACGGAGCGAACAAACAGATAATAATATGCCCTGCACATCTCCATGTGGGGCTGTGGCGCGCAAGGCTTCCCAAACGGCTTGGGCCAATGATATTTTAACAGAAGAATGATTGTAACAATAACGAGCAATATTTATAGTTAGTTTAACAACTTATAAAGCATTTTCATGTGCGTTAAGCTTGTTCAACCCTCGCAGCAATGTTGTAGGGGAGTTCTTTTTATGTCTACTTTACAGACAGAGAAAAACCAAGGATTCGAGGTTCAACGACTGTCCCGCGGTCACGCTGCCAGAAGTGACACGGGACACGGAGGTGGGACCTGTCTCCGGATCAAGGGTTCCCACATCAACACCCAGAAACAGAAGGCCAGCCTGTCTACTGCGTGGCTCTGCCTGGTGGCATCTTGCAAGGCTCTCACTAGTCCTCCTCCCTCCCCTGATCCCTCCTCCCGCACCCCTACATCCAACCACTCCCAAGGCTCGGTCTACATTGCACAGAAAGGCCCTGGTCAAACTCACCTTTTTCCACAGGGCACAATGGTTGACAAATAAGGGACCTTTAGCAGACACGGGGTGGAGGGAATCTCCTGACTCCATACACTCTGCTCTGTTACAACAACACACTGTCTGCCCTACAATGGAATTAGAGTCGTAGCAAATGCACAGAAAAAAAAAAATATATCGTCCAGCTCACTGAATTCTCTTTACATGATCATGCTCTTAAAAATAACAGACAGGGGCGCCTGGGTGGCTCAGTCAGTTGAGCGTCCAACTCGATTTCGGCTCAGATCACGATCCCAGGGTCGTGGGATTGAGCCCCGTGTCGGGCTTCCCCACTGATTGGGGTTCTCTCTCTCTCTCTCTCTCTCTCTCTCTCTCTCTCTCTCTGTCTCTCCTTCTGCTCCTCTCCCCAGCTCGTGCTCTCTCTTGCTCCCTCAAAAATTAAAAACTAAAAAATAAAAAACGTATTTCAAGGGCTTATTATGCATTTTATCGGAAGCCAGGACATCTACGACTTCCCCTGGTTAAGAATAAGAATCTTGCAATTAATCATCCAATTAATTTTCAATTCTCCTTTTACAAAATGAATCTCATTAGCGAAACGTGGAGTGGGGCAAGACAAACACAAGGCACCTCGCCATAGGCTAAAAAAGCTCGTGAACGTGAATGGGAAAGAACGTTAGGGTCAACACGGTAACTGTGGTTGAGGGCAGAAGCAGCATGTCGCCGGGGCCGCCTCGAACAACCCGGCAGCCATAAAACGTTCCCTACAATTCATCTTAAGGGACTATGCTATTATAAAGCAAGCATGCCAATTTAAGGCGTCTTGATGACATTCGTGTCTTATTAAAACAGCCAACCTATTCTTTTAAAATGAACAATGGCATTCTGAAAGGCAGTGCAGAATTAATCTAGTTATTGCCCTATAAAGAGTCAAGCACATAACTATGTTTTAAAGGGTCCACAGGTTGTACCATGTTCAAACAGAGAACAGGCCCATGATAAAATCCTCAACAGAACACTTCCCCATTAATTAGGCAATGAAAACAGCAGCCTCCCCAAATCGAGCAGGAACAAACAAGAAAGCAAAGAATACACGTCTTGTGAGGGGGCAAAAGACTACACGCACACAAAGAAATTAAAGGCAACGTGCCTCCACCCTCAGTATAATCGGTTTCAACAGAAATAATTAGGGAGCTCGACTTGGGCTCCCTGGTTTCCTCACGCTGCTCTAAAGAACAGAAAGAACCCCTCGGTGCCCAGGCAAACGGGAGCACCCTCTGGTCTGCCCTAGAAGGAACGAGAGGAAAAGCATGACGCTTGGGAGAAGAGAATCGGATTCTTCTCCGACGGGATGGGGTAAAAAGGCATATCCAACAGACCGAGGTGACCAAAGACAGACAACTCAGAAATGGTGATGCCAGGCAAAAACTCCTGGTGTAACCATGCGCCTTCCCATCTCTCTGTCTCTCTCTCTCTCTCTCTCTCTCTCTCTCTGTCTCTCTCTCTCTCTCTCTCACACACACACACACACACACACACACACACCCTCAGATGAGGTGAACACTGGAAAAAAGGGGAAAAAGTCTGTTTTCTCCTTAAAGTAAAGGCATCATCTCCCTATGATGTGAAAAAAGTTCCCCGTTGGACAGATGCCCCAGTTAAAATCTCAGTGCCACCCCAGATCCCTTTTGATCATCCCTCCCACTGAACCAAGTTCTCTAGATACTTCCTCCTCCTCAGTGTCCTCGAACCTGGCTCGGGCCTCAGCCCAGACCCTCTCCGCTGGCTCTCAGGGAGGCCCCAGTCACACCACACCCCATTCCCCCATCTCCAGGCTGCGACTTTAACCACAACAACAATCGTGTGAGTTAAGTGTAGCGGGTGTTCCGGACCTGTGTGCCACCCAGGGGCTCAAGCACCTCGTCCCACTTAATCATGGCAACCAACTTCAAAGGACGGTGCCAGAAGTGTCCCATTTTACGGACAAGGACACTGAGGTTTAGAGGTTCAGTGACTCTCTTGGGGACGAGAACGAGTAAATGGCAGGCCAGGATCCTGGCCTTAACCCATTTCCCACTTAACAAGGCCTGGTAAATGGCTTCGTAAATGCCAGAGCCTTCCAAAAAGTCTCTTTTCTTGTTGCAAAGTTCAGCATTTTCTTACTATTTTCAAATTATCAAGTAATAACGTTCTCACTATAGAAAATTTGAAAACTATAGAAAGGCCTCACAAAGAAATTTTTTAGAAATCAAACAATCTCACACCATCCAGAAATAAGCCCCGCGGAGACTATTTTCTTCCCTTCCTTTTTCTACGTACTTATGCGCACCAGCCCTTGTGTTTGTGTAATGGGCGTTTGCATGTGCTCGTGTTCTGTTTATATTTTTGCATATTTTTCTCTCATAAAACTAAGGTGACGCAGCTTCTATAGTTCTTGCTTTGGGTTAGATCGTGGTCATTTTCCATATTATTAAATATTCTTGGAAAAACAGCATCAGTTACATCCATTTGAATGAACGGATTTTAACACAATTTACCGACCTCCTACACTGAACACGAGGCTGTTCCCGGCTTATTAGTGTTACAAATAACACTATAACAAACATTCTTGTTCATAAAGCTTGGGCCACATTTCTAATTCTGAGGACAGAGTCTCAAAAAATAGGTTTGGTGGGTCAGTGGAGTATCGTTTTCAAGGGAACGGTCTTCAGAAAGGTCTGACAATCCCCTTAAGGCCATCCCACAAAGTTTTCCAGAAGAAGCTGAGTCCATACCCCAACTCGATTTGCTCCAACTGATCTACTTAACCCACTGAGTCACGAACTATCTATTCTTTCACGAGTCAGGTTACAAACTCTAGAGTATCTGGCGTCACATGCCGATAAGTTAGCTGGTGATAAATATAACCAGTTATCTGCAAAAGGCCGTTCCTGATACAGAAATGGAAATGACCTAAGCCTGGCGTCGCCGAGGGCGCGGGGCGACCAGGACACCGCGATTCTCACGTCAGACGTGGCCTGTGCGCTCTGTCCCGTCTGCGAGGGGTGCGGACATGGCAGTGGGGACTCCCCCTCCTCCCACGCTGCTCGTTTCTGTTCGACTCTAGAAACAAGGCTGGAGAAGGAACGGATGCTTTAGGGCAGAGGTTAATTCCTGACTCTCGGCTCTGGCACAGTCGGCCTCCTGTGGGCAGCGCGAACCCTCAGGGTCCGAGCCTGGGGCCCTGGCTCCCTCGGCCTCCCCCGCAGGCCGACCCAGCTGTCTGTCCCTGGCCAGAGAGGACCCAGGAGTAAGGACGGGGACCGTGTCCGGGTGGGAGAGGGGCCCCCACTGCGTGTTCTCTGAGACGCCAGGCTGTGGAGGTGAGCAGCAGGTGGCAGGCCTGGGCGAGCGCCTCAGTTTCCCCATCTAGGAAACAGGTATGCTGCTCTGCTGGCCTCAGAGGCAGTTGGAGATACTCATGAAGGGAATAAATGTAAAGTGCTCCCCGTGGCGAAGGTAAGTGGCGAACGTCTGCTACTGTCGTCGTTGAGAAGCAACACATTCCTTTTCCCTCACGGCTTCGGAGCAGCGGCACAGCCAGGACCACCCCCCCAGCCCCCAATCCTGCATTTAAACAGCTTCCCCATGGGGCGCCTGGGTGGTTCAGTCGGTTAAGCGGCCGACTTCGGCTCAGGTCACGATCTTGCAGTCCGTGAGTTCGAGCCCCGCGTCGGGCTCTAGGTTGACGGCTCAGAGCCTGGAGCCTGTTTCAGATTCTGTGTCTCCCTCTCCTTCTGCCCCTCCCCTGCTCATGCTCTGTCTCAAAAATAAATAAACATTAAAAAAAATTTTTGGGGGGGCACCTGGGTGGCTCAGTCGGTTAAGCGGCCGACTTCGGCTCAGGTCACGATCTCGCGGTCCGTGAGTTCGAGCCCCGCGTCGGGCTCTGTGCTGACAGCTCAGAGCCTGGAGCCTGTTTCGGATTCTGTGTCTCCCTCTCTCTGACCCTCCCCCGTTCATGCTCTGTCTCTCTCTGTCTCAAAAATAAATATACGTTAAAAAAAATTTTTTTTTTTAAATAAACAGCTTCCCCACAACAGTTACTTCTGTGTGACGGGTTTCTTACTTGGGAAGACCTCGGGCACCGGCGTCAGGAAGCCTGAGGGCCATGGAGCCAAGAGTGTGTCCCAGAGTCCCTCTAGGCCACAGCGTCCGCGCCCTCCAGGGGTGACAGCATGGCACTTGCACGGTCAGGCCGTTTCAGGCACGTTACGTTCGGTAACACATAAAGGAACCTAAGGTGGCGAGTGTTACGCCCGGCAAATAATAAGGATGGTGATGATAAAAGTAGCGTAACAACCCTTCGCTGAAGTTAGGATGTGAAAAGACGTTGACCTCATTGGTCGGTTTTCTGGAAGCAAGAGCCTAAAACCCTCCAGAAGTGCTGAACACGCAGAGAATCAAAGGCTGACGCACAACGCCAAGCTCCAGCTCCACTATTACGTGAGAAGTAAGCCAACGCCTTTTTTTGGGGTTCCCAGGAGAAGACTCTGGAGAGCCGGGGCGGTGCCCCCCGCCCGCGCCCCCCCCCCCCCCCCCCGCCTCCAGTCGCCACTGTCATGACACAAAACAGACATCACCAGATTCAACTGTTTGGCACCGGGATGAGCCCCAGGCCGAGAGCCCAGCTGATCCAGGCCTTATCTATATTTGGTACATGATGTCAACCTAGAACATCTTATTCTTTCACATTTAATAAACCAGCTTAACACATCATTACTCACCCCCCTAGCGAACTCATTTTGAAACTCTGAAGGCGGCAGGGGTACACCTCACATTTCTTACTAAAAGAGAAGTGGCTTTAACTTTTAACGCCGCACCGGTGACACGTGAATTGCCACAAATACCTTTAAAAAAGAGGGAGGGCCAATTCCCACACCAACTCGCTTTACGATTCCACAGACAAGGAGGCCGACAACAAACACACCGGGAAGATTTTTCTCCTAATAAGCACCCTTCGACGAGAAGCTACCAATTATGAAAACCAGAAATGCATTTAAAAATGTTTCGTATTGCACCAAGTGGGATGGCGGCCGTGTTTATTTCTCGCTTATTTGAAAGGGAGGGGGAACGAGGAGGGTAAAATTCCCTTTTCCTTCTCTAACAAGATGGGTCACAATTTCCAAACATCAATCAATCAGTGAGCTGGGGGGTGTGGGGGTAGGGAAAGAGGAAATGACTGGGGAGCCCCTACTGCACCTTCCAGAACCGCAGGAAGCCAGGAAGCCCCGAGGCACTGCCCCCACCCTCCCACCTCCTCACACATGGAGACCAGGCGGCCCAGCTGGAAATGGGCATCGTGCCCCAAGTACAGGGTTTGCCCATTTATTTAACCACCCAGCAAACATCTCCGTGGTGCCCGCGTGCTGGGAACACAGAGATGAGTAAAATGGCCCCATCTGAGGAGTCCACACCAGCAACTACACAAGTGCAGAGGTGGAAAACCCAACAGGCGGGGTGGGGCGGTGGGGGGGGGGGGGGGGTTGGTTAGCAGGGAGGCCGGGAGGCTCCAGACAGAGTTCTATTAAAAAAAAAAAAAAAAAAAAAAGGTTTTATTTATTGCTAAAAAAGAATGAGTGGGGGACAGAGTATCCTAAGCAGGCTCAGCACTGGGAGCAGAGAGCCCGATGCGGGGCTCGAACCCACGAAGCACGAGATCAAGACCTGAGCCAAAGTCGGACACAACCGACTGAGTCACCCAGGCGCCCCTCCAAACAGATTTCTGAGACAGATACTACCTGAACCAAGTCACAAACGACTAGCAGAAGTGAGGGAAGAGGCAGGTGGCAGCCAGGGAGGGGAGCTGGTCCATACAGAAGGTCACCTGTGCAGGCGCACAGGCCAGGAACAGGATGGCAATGCCGAGGAACCTACGGGTGGTTCAGCCTGAGTGCAATGTCTGCTAAATGTAGGCAGGAAGCTGGTCAGAGGCCAGATCTCGGAGGGCCTCCGGTCTCTGCTAATGTTAGCCTTCGTTCCTGAAGCAGACGCTCCCCGAAGTGTGTCCTGTGTTTCTGTAACAGGGGCTCTCACTTAGCTGGCAGGTGGGGCTGGTTAAGACACAGACTGCTGGGCCACCCCCAGAGTTTCCAATTCGGTATTCAGGTGAGGGGAGGCTGCTGGTCTGGGACCACCCTAAGAGAACCACTGTTCTACAGAACAAGGGGTCAGCACAGCAAATCTGGCCCATGGCCTGTTTTATTTTTCTATATAAAATTTTATTGGAGGGTGCCTGGGTGGTTCAGTTGTTGAGAATCAGACTTTGGCTCAGATCATGATCTCGAGGTTCAGGAGTTCGAGCACTGCGTGGGGCTCTGTACCGACAGCTCGGAGACTGGAGCCTGCTTCAGATTCTGTGTCTCCCTCTCTCTGTGCCTCTCCCCTGCTGGAGCTCTGTCTCTCTCTCTGTCTCTCAAAAACGGGTAAGTGTTAAAAAATAAAATAAAATATTTTATTGGAACATGCCCACCATTTACATATTGTCTATGGCTAATTTACAACAGACCCAAGTGGCTGCAAAAGAGACCATATGACCTACAGAGCCCACGGTATTTTACCACCTGGCCCTTCATAGTAAAGGTTTGCTCACCCCTGCTATCGGATGCTCGCAGGTGATGAGAAAAAGAAAATAATGATTTTACAGTCAATTAATTTAGGAAGATATTGAATTAATTGACGTTCAGCAGGATTTTTTTCTGCAGGGCTTTTCAGGGCCTTTAATAGCTAGAGTTGTTTTTCTGGGGCTGGTGCTCCCAGGAACACGGCATTGGTCCATGCGACGCCCCTAAAGGATTCTAATAGAGGAGGTTCATTGACAGAAGTGCGTCTTAGGGGGATCGCTCCAGGGGCAGATTGGAAAGAAATGTAACTGTAGGTAAGGAGACCAGTTAGGTGGTTGCTATGGTAACTGTGCGAGATAAGAGGCACTAGGGCAGAGGTCAGCAAACTTTTGCTGGAAAGGGCTTTGCGGGCCATATGTCTCTGTTGCAACTACTCGGCTCTGTCCTGGCAGCAGAAAAGGAGGCGCAGACAGCAGGTAAACAAATGAGCATGGCCGTGTTCCAATAAAACTTTATTTACAGAGTCTCGGATGGGACGATGGACAGTGGTGACGATTACACGGTATGAATGTTCTTAATGCACCAACCTGTACACTCAAAATGGTTAAAGTGGTAAATTTTGTGTTAGGTACGTTTTACTGCAATTAAAAAAAAAAAAGACTTTATTTGTGGACACTGTCATTTGAATTTCCTAACTTACGTTATCATTGTCTTCTTTTGTTTTCTTTTAACCATTTAGAAGAGGAAATGCCATTGTGAGCCGGCAGGGCAGGCCAACAGGAGGTGGCCGTCCCCCACTCTACGCACTGGGCATAAAGAGGACCCAAGAGATTCGAGGGTCGGGCAAGAGCTCCAATCAGGAACTGGTGGCTGGCTGAGGGGGAAGGCGGAATCTGGGCCTCTGTTCCCCCGCCCTCCCCATCAAGGTCTGGAAATCGTGGAAGGCAATTCGACGGGGTGGCAGGCAGGCAGGCAGGCAGGCAGGCAGGCAGGCAGGCCAGAGGATGCCCAGCCAACACGTGAAAGGCAACGTCCGGGGCCCGAGACCGGAGCCTGTCCCAAATTGTCAGGTCCTGGTAGATAGGCTCAGAAGACACCAGCACCCCCAGAGAGGCCCCCACTCCAGGCTGCCAGCCACTGGGGGTCATCGGTCTCTCCCAAGGGCCCCTGTCTGCCTCTGGGGACTCGGCCTTCTCCTTTCAGAAGCCCCTTCCTCGGTGACTGTACCTGCAGACCACTCCCCAGCAGAAAAAGAAAATATTCGGCCTTGCCCAACATGAATTATTGCTGTGAAATGCAACCAGGGATCAGGGGTTAATTAATGACCAATGCCTCTGACACAATCTGTGGGGGAGGCCACGGCAGGGATTTTTAAATTTCCAATCTGCTCTGGGCTGGTATTTTTATAAAATACAGCAAAAATGCCACTTGGATGTCACTGTAATGTCAAGATGCTATAAACGTTTTTAAATGTCTGCTCTGAATTTCTATGCTTCTCTAGCTGGAGGCCGGTTAATGACCGGTTAACTGGCCCTCGGGCCACACTCTGACACACTTTGAGTGGCACACTGGCCTAGAACATGCCTCCTGAAGTTTCTGCTGAAAACAGAGCAAAATGTACAACCAAATCAGGCCACCAGGCCTGCTTCCCCGGGGACGAGCCTCCCCGGAAAACCGGGAACCTTACTGCACCAGCAGGAGGAAAACCACCTGCTGGGGGTCAGCGACCGGCAGAGAACAGACGCTGTGACCCCGCGCCTCTAGGGCACGGGTCAGACCCCAGGGCCACCACTGAGTTAGTGCCAGAAGGTGGGTGAGGTGGGGACCCAGCAATGCAAATCCAGCACCAGCCCCCAGGGCCTCTCAAGGAACCGGCGGGGCCAGGACCCTCCTCCGTCATTAAAAAGAGATCAGACAACCCTAACGCCGAACACCTACAAAACAGGCGACATTCAAAGGCTACTCCTTATCGTAAAGGCCAACGTTTATCGTAAAATCCCAAGGCATGTCGTCCCCCTGTGAGAAGTCGATTCTTGAGGTGTGTCTGGGGCACAGAGGGAACGCGCTGCTCACTCCATACAGGCGGCCGTGGGTTTCCCATTGAAGAGACGTGACTGCAAATCATTTTAGAAAACGCTCAACAACTAATTGTCATTACAATACCCAGTTTACACAGGCAAAATAATGGACAAATATCACCATGTAATAGAATAGTACAAAAATGGTAATTTTACTATGGAAAGTTGGAACTTGCCATTTCAAATCAGCAGGAGCTTTGAAGTGGGCATTACTGACGATGTGAATATAGTAATTGGGGCTGATTTCTTGGCGCCTGGCCGCATCTGGCTGCCTGGCGTCCTGTGAGTTAATTATAGCTCTGTTAACAGAGCAGGAACACTTTGCAAAAAGACACAGAGATAAAACTCAGCTCAGGTCTCTCTGCAGATGAGGCAAAATGTGAATGTTTTGGCTAGGGACCTGGTCACCAGACAGCGCTCTCAATTTCTTAAAGCGACAGCTCAGAGAAAACACAGCCATTTTATTGCGAGGGGTCAACGATCCTCAGGAGCCAAACTTTTGGAGGGTGTCCTTGCTAACCCCAAATTTGTCTTCGTACTTTCCTCACTGTCGATGTACTCCTGAAGTAAGTCATCTCAGTATACATCCAAAAATATTTAATTTACTGCTTGAAAAGTTTCCTTAAAAAAAAAAAAAAAAATCCCAAAGAAATCAAAATATGTGATTCTCCCCAAATTAGCTCTAGCCACAGACTGAGACAATTATTTCACTGTAGGCTTTTTAAAAATCCTTCTTTTCTTTAATTTTAGAGACTTTGCCGTGTTCTTTAAAATTTAAGGGGGATTCTTGCCATCCCCACCCTAAGTCGCCGCCTCCCCGCACGCCCTGTCCCGAGCAGCTCCCTTCCTCGGGAACCCCGTGGATGTGCGCACGGCATTAGCTTATGGATTTACAGGGAAAATATTCGAGCTCGAGGTCACTCCCGGGTGAGTGAGGTCGTTCTGGCGTGAAGTTAGTCAAGTTTTAAATCTGTCACCAAAGCATTTAAAATAAAGGTCGCTGCTTTCTTGCTCTGCAGCCTGCTTCCACCTTCCTCCCCCACCAGATCTCTCCGTTCCGCTCGAAACATGGACAACACACCCCGGCGCTCCCCGTGGTTCCCTCTGCTCT
Source organism: Acinonyx jubatus (assembly GCF_027475565.1). Classification (NCBI taxonomy): domain Eukaryota; kingdom Metazoa; phylum Chordata; class Mammalia; order Carnivora; family Felidae; genus Acinonyx; species Acinonyx jubatus. The sequence continues at coordinate 27,831,115 of NC_069398.1, forward strand.
GCATCTTCGGCCGTTCACCGCCAAGCCCATGGGGAAACCGGACTCTTCAGTCTCTCTTGACACCCGTGCCAGCCCTCCGGCGGTGGCGCGGGGCGGCCAAGGCCGGAGTCTGCAGAGCCCGGTGCAGATCCCCGCCGACTGGCCCTGGGCAAGCTCTGGAACGCTCTCGACTGTCCTCAGCTGTAGAGGTAAGGCAGCGAGGTCTGCCTCGGACGACCAGAGGGGACCCACGCAAGAGGCCTGGCACAGCCCTTGGCTTTGGTGTTGAGTAAATGAGGCAGGCTATCCACCGCCCCCTGCCTGGCCCAGACCCGCACCTCTGGCTCCTCCCTCTTGCCCACAGAATCTACGCGTGCTTCTTCTGCCCAGAGCCCTGGGCTGCAACAGCTCTCACGATGCCCCCACCCCAACCCCCGGGGACCCCAGGCCCGTGCAGAACGTCTGCTCCATGAGGGAAGGGCAGCTGTGGCACGCCAGCCCCTCGCACAGAGCCCAACACACAGGAGACGCTCGACGAAGGCAGAGTTTCCATGGGTCCTTGTGCAATTTCAAACAGCAATAAATTAACTCGTAGAGATAATCTACAAAATGTAACAGGGGGAATTTACTCACAATTTAAATAAAATTATTAATGACTGTTTTGATTTGTTTTATTTTCCTGGCAATGAACTCTGAATTCCACCGAATGGCTTCAGCCGTGTGATGCTTTGTATCTAAATGATAGTGGATGTGTCGAAAGCAAACATATCCTGGAGCTGAGCCGGGGCCCAGCCGGGGCTGGAGCGGGCTGCAGTCCAAGGCCCTCGGTGGGCTCTGCCGGGCATGCCGACCCCACTCCCGCACACACCTGCACCTGCCCCACGGGCTCGTTAGTCTCTGGCGACTACGAGCTGGACCAGCAGTTGCAAAGCAGGCACGGGGTGGGGAGCACCCAGGAGCGACAGCACTTTGGGAAAGTACAGCGCCCCCATCCTTTTCTGACATTTGGTCTTAACTCGGGGTAACGGAAGAAGCAGGGCGACCCTGACCCGTGTGCTCCTCCCCAGGTCAAACCGCAGGGCCTCGCTCCAGAAAACAGGCCCTCTCGTCTCACGCCTGGCAGGCAGGAGTGGGGCGCAGAAGGCACCGACATGGCAATGTGGGAGCCCTGGCTCTCCCGGGGGCAACGTGGACACGTGCACCTGCTCTCTGGTCAGGCCCAGGTGTGTGCTGGGGGCCAAATGGATGCACAAGAGGGAAGAGCACCAACCAAAAAGCACAGGAGTTCATTGCAAACAAAAACAGAATCACCCACAGGCAGACGCAGCGTGGCAAGTGACGACAAAGCAGAGGCGATGTGGAGACACTGTCCGCTCGGTGGGGGCCCGGTAGAAAGATGAAGGCCCAGCTCCTAGGCTCGATCTGGTAACTCACTGAAGTGCAACCACGAGCATCCGTGCAGTGGGAGGGGTGGACCGGATCAGGGGTCCCAAGTGGGGGATTCACTGGCCGCCACCGGAAAGCAGGCGTGAGTCTGGCCCAAAGAGAGCGTTCCTAACAGTGATAGGCGGTCACTTTCCTCGGCTCGCACGGGTCTGTCTGCCCAGACCACCCACCTCCCTTGGGAGTTCGGGGAGTGAGCCAGGACCTAAGCACCTGGCATTTCCCCCATTTGTTCCCCACCTTCCAGCGGGCGGGCTTATTAGGTCACTAACACCAGCGAGACTCCTGAGGCACACAGGATCTGCCTTGGGAAAAGCGGTTTTGTTTCCTTCGTTCTGGGGGCCGATAATAACCCCCCCGACCCTATCATGTAGGGCTCAGACGGTCCCTCTCTGTGGGGCCGGGGCTCCCTCCTGTGCCTCTGACAGGTCAACCACCTGCTCTCCAGGCCTCGATCACTCACACCTGGAATGGCCTGGCACCTGGAGAAAAAGCAAGTTTTCTTACCTGAGTCACAGCACGGGCAGAGGGCTTGGCAAGAACCTGTTAGCGGCTCAAGTTGTGGTATCGTTGGATTAGACATGGTCTACTTAAAATAACAAGGACCATGAATTCCCATCGAGTGAGGGCTGGCCGAACGTATCGGGACGAGCCAGGCCCGGGGTCACCATGCAGCCATGGGAGGCACAGAGGCCAGGCCCGAACAGACTGGACAGATGTCCCGACGCACCAGCTCAGAGGAGGGCTTGTACGTGCTACGACCCCCAAGTCCCCGGCACGTAGTAGGTGCTTTCCAACCTTATGGAGCAAAACTTGAGCCTGTGCGTGCATTCAGAGATACTGCAGATACGGTTTGCAAAATGTTCACGGTTGTTATCTTGAGATGGCAGAACTGGGGAGGACTTTTTGTGTCTTCATTAATTGAATGTTTTGCAACTAGCCTGTTTGACCCTCATAATGAGAAAAAGAAAACAAAGCTTTTTTTGTTTCTCTTCCCCATCTTGCAAAGCAGAGGTGTGCTCTATACAGTCCGATTTCGTAGATCCCCGAAGGACAGCAAAGGGTATCTCATCCACAAAGAGAATCAACAAAGAGTCACCATCAGGTCTGTCTCTGTGCAATGCAAGAGCGTAAACGATATTTTTGTAAGTTACTTATTCACTTACTGTAACGGTCACACAGCGGGCGTGGCGCGGTGTGGTGCATACGACAGTGGTCGAGATTACATTCTGAACCCCTAAAAGCCAAAAGGAGCCCACAAACGTAGTCACTGCCTGTTGTTGTTTTTAACTAAAAATTCAGGCTCTGAAGGGACATGGCTCCCACCCTACTACCGGTCCTCCTACTCCTTTCACTCTCGGTGTCTCTGAGGCCGGCTCCTCACTCGGCATCTGCCCTTGACACACGGTAACTGAAAGCAGCCGGCTTGAGAGGACCCACTGCAACCAGAAGATGTCCACAGATGGGCCGCGTCCAGCCACGCGCACGTAGGGAAGCACCTACTACCCAGTTAGGTGGCTTGTTCGCTTTTCTGCGATTCCCGTGCGTGCCCATTTGCCGGGCTGGGAAGGAGAGTCACGGCTGCCAGACACCCGTGGGCAGGGCGCTAAGCTAACGACGAGCAGGGACGTGGCGGTGATGATTTAATCACAGCAGTTCTAGACCGGGCAGACTCCCACACCGGCTGAATGGCCAGCAAGCCAGCGGGGTCGAGATCTGAACCCAGGTCCACGCGGCTCCGCAGCCACGCACAGCGCACGTCGCACACGGGCTCTCCGCAGGCCGGGGCTGCTCACCTGCGAAGGCGAAGCAGCAGGATCTCTGGGAAGAGATGCTGCTCGCTTTCTGCCCTAAGACGTGTGTCCCGCCGAGCGACAGGAGGACATTTCGGCCGGCTGTCTGGAGTAGGCCACCGCCACCGCAAGGGAACATCGCTTGAAATGATACTGAATACGAGTTGGGACCAAAAGACACACACCTGCGGGAGCTGGGCCTTTTGGAGTGAGAGTTCAGAAAAACTTTTGGTCCGTTTCACTTATTCCGTGAAAGCAAATCTATGAGCCAACGTGTCTGCATGACAGACAGGCTGCTTTGCTGCTGGGAATTTTCCTGTCCTGGCCGTGAGGCCCCACCCTGTTAGCTTTGGGAGTTGTCTTTCTCTCCCTTAGTCAGACTTTTTTGGAAGTCCTCCAGCCCTCGGGCTAAACCTGCCATACCCTAAAAAGGTAGGTGAGCAGTGTGCTTCTAGGACTGGAGTCTCTTTCTCCACCTACTGGAACAGAAGTCGGATAGTTTTCGGGAAGCAGTATGTGTCGGCAGGTCTGATAAACTACCCTTAAAACTACCACCCACCAGCAAGACTGACAACGGGGCGGGGGCTTTGCCTGGTCTGTGACGTGACGAGTCATTCTCAGCATTTTCTAGGCTTTTAAAAAAAAATTTTTTTATAAGTTGATTTATTCATTTGGAGAGAGACAGACAAAGAGAGTGAGCTGGGGAGGGGAAGAGAGAGGAAGAGAGAGAATCCCACACAGGCTCCGCACTGTCTTTGCGGGGCTCAAACTCACGGCCCGTGAGATCATGACGTGAGCTGAAACCACCAGTTGGGCGCTTCACACACTGAGCCACCCAGGCACCCCTACATTTTCTAGTCTTTTAAGGTTTGCAGTCAACTCTGAAATTTAGTAACGCAAATTGCCCCTCAGCACCGATGAGTCCAGAGGCTTAGGTGGGGGGGGGTGATTAAAAACTCAGAATTCTTGAAAGAACATTATCTGTTGACTAGTTAACACAATAATGGCTTCCTTACTGAGCTGTGATCCTCACGTGAAATGAAGCCAGCCAAGCTCAGGAATGTCTAAGACGTCAAAACCACTGGATGAGAGGGGCGCCTTGGTGGCTCAGTCAGTTAAAGCATCAGACTTCGGCTCAGGTCATGATCTCCCGGTTAGTGAGTTCAAGCCCAGCGTCAGGCTCTGTGCTGACAGCTCAGAGCCTGGAGCCTGCTTCGGATTCTGTGTCTCCCCGTCTCTCTGCCCCTCCCCAGCTTGTGCACTCTCTCTCTCTCTCTCTCTCTCAAATAAATAAACATTTAAAATTTTTTTAAAAAGTTAAAAAAAAAACAACTACCAGGTAAGACAGGCAGCAAACCTATGGCAAACTGGAAAACTACCATCTCAGCAAGAAAGAAATTCCAGGAGCTTGAGGAAACTGATTTCAAGAAACAGATGCCATTGAGATACTTGGTTTTTTGAAGTGCACGCTTACCGTATGGAACAAAGTTGCTACATATTTCTTCCTTTTTCACCTTGAAGATGCTCCGGGGACGATAAACAAAGACAGGGTCCACAGGGGTACCCCACCACGTCCCCAGTGCCGTGGCGAAGGCCACCCCTGTGCCAGTCCCGGGGACAGAGGAGGCTGGCAAGAGCAATTCCCCGGCTTTCCCTTCAAACCACACTCCTGCGGCAAAAAGCGGGTAGGAGGGGGACACCAGCGGGGCTCCTGGGTCCCCCCTCCTCTGAGTGAGCTGGCCAGCTCCTGCAGCCTGTCAGGGGCCCAGGCTCCACCAGGCCTCAGGTTGACAGGAACAAGCTGCCCCACTGGCTGCTTCCATGGAAACGAGGTCAGATTGGCAACAAGCCCCAGCTTTAAAAGAGCCACCTGCCTCAAGGAAGCCCGGCGGGCCGCCCTTTTCCTTCTGCCTTTCCAAATCTGCAGCGGAGACGTGCGGAGCGGCTGGGCCCGAGGGAGCGCACACCCCGCCCGCGTGTCCCTAGGTCCTCTGAGGGCCTGTCGTGTGATTCCGGGGAGACCAGTGGCCCTCTCTGAGCCTTGGTGTTCTCCCGAAGAACTTCACACGGTGGGCTTCCGACCGCTCCACGCTGCCACCCTCTCTCTCTGTCCCCCACAGACACACTCCGCGGCGAGGGAGGGGGGTCTGGACCACTCAGTGCACATCGGTATTCTAGCATTTACCCAACCAGCCAATCCAGCCAAGGACCGAGGAGGATCTGAGGTATCCGTACCTTCCCGGAGCTTACGATCGAAGCCGGAGAAAGCACCTCCCATGAAACTGAATGACAAAATAAGGATATATCAGAAGAACATCTATAGTTCGGAGACCAGAGGGAGCCAGACACCTGTTTTACTGCCCAGCTGCTCGTGAGTAACTGACTGCCCTCCTGCCACACCTGTGACACCTATGCCTCCACGAACACACCGCGGGCTGGCCTCGCCCCCCCCCCCCCCCCGCCCCCCGCCTCGGCGGCCGGGGCCGGGGTCTTCACAGAGCGGATCTCTGGGTGAGCCCGTTTCCGACGACAGCGCTCACATCCTTCCTTCCTTGTGACACAAAGCAGAAGCCAGCCAGCTTTACCAACACCAACCAAGCCCTCCTTCTTCAAGGAAGACAGCTCTCGCTCACAACGACGGTGGACAGGCAACGCAGAGGAATGGCAGCACGTCGCCCCGATCATCCTGTGTAAGGGTGGAAAGCGCACGTGCCTGCCTCCCTGTGAGGCTGAGGCTGAGGCTGAGGCTGAGGATGAGGATGAGGCAGGATTGGGTGTGAGGCTGTGCGTAGCTTTACGCCCCTCGTGGGGCTTGAACTCACAACTCCAAGATCAAGTCGTGTGCTCTACCGACCCGGCCAGCCAGGTGCCCTGGCTGTGCGCGGCTCCAACGGCCCAGGGGACTGGATCCTGGGGATCCTGAGCTAAGGGGAGTCCAACCAGTTTTGCCAATCCCTCCCTGCTGTGGTACGTCCATGCAAGGGAATTCGAGTGGGCCCTCCTTTAAGCAGACAGGAAGTATTGACACCTTTCACCAGCGTGGCTAAGGGACAGAAGCCAGACTCAAAGGCTGTATGATCCATTTACCTGGCATTCTGGAAAATGTAAAATTATGGGAACAGAAAACAGACCAGGCGTCACCACGGGCTAGGGACGGGGTTAGAGGCTGATGACAAAGAGGCGTGAAAGAATCTGGCACTGCTCAGTGGTCAGGCGGCCCCTAACGGTACACGCCTCAAAATTCACAGAGGCAGACGCCCTAACACGGGTGAATTTTACCGAGCGTAAACCTGACCTTAAAAAAAAAAAAAATCTCTCCCCAAGTGAAGAATTGATTTTACACTAATATCTCCACGCTGTTCCCAGAAAAGGGATTACAGCGTAACCAAAAACAGGTCACAGCGTTTCTCACCGACTGATAACATTCAAGCCCCATGAGTAGCTAGACTGGGACAGGCGCTACTAATGATTATAATTACTTCACTTATTCACCCTTCTCATGGCCTTTTACAGGGACGGGGGGGCAGGAGGGGTTAAGTGTGGGTAGAACAGAGAAAGAATCTGCTCAACTTAAGATGGTCTCCCATTATTTATAAAAACTTCGGTGCCTGCTAAACTCACATCGGCTAGAAAGCACTGGGGAGGAGGAAACGTGTGATATCGTAACATCACCACTAACATCATTCATGGGAAAACAGGACACTGGCCAGGTGCCTCGGACCACCGGTGCCATGCTCCGTGCTGCGGGGGTGAGAGAGCAGGGATGCAGAGCACGGCTCTGGGGCCAGGCTGGCAGGCTGGGACCCTGCACGGCCACATCCCAGCCGGGCAGCTTGGTGCCAGCGAGGCCTCATCCCCCTCCTCGGCACGCTGGGGGTGAGGACAGCCTGCCTCAGAGGCTTGTTGGGACAAGCGCTCGGGACGCCTGTGCAGGGCACGTTAGCACAGTGCCCGGGTGTGATGCGCAAGCCCCGAGCGCCGGCGTCCGTGATTATTGTTACCACCATGCTTTGGGTACCACAGAGACCACTGCCACCAAATCCTCCTCTGGGTGGGGGCCTCCCAGACACGGTTTCTGGCCTCTACACGCTCCGGGCGTCCTACCGCAGCCCCTCCGAGGTAGGAGAGTTCCAGCCCGTGGCTCCTCCCCGCTCCAGGACTCCGCACGGTGCCCTCGCACCCCGCCACCAGGGACATCTCAATAACCCTGGCCTACCCCAAAGCCGGGGCGGTGGGCGGTCTCTGGCCAAAAGGAATTCCGTGGAATCCTGGCACCGCCCCTGTACAGTGCTGAGGCCTCAGCCAGTCACGGAGCCCTGGGCTGGAAGCCCCAGGAAACGCTTCCCAATCTTCACAATTTAGGACAACACCCCTTTCCACGAGGCTTTCCTGAACGCCGCGAGGGAGGGTTCCCAGCTGCCCTCCAGAAGGGACAGCACTGATGTCACGGAGGGCTCGTGACTGACCCCCCCCCCCCACCGCCTGTCCTGGCCACCCCTGGGTCTCAGGTGGCCACTCTGCACACGCTCCCTGCACGTCGACAGTGTCGTGGGGCATCAGAGAAAAAGGCAAATGAAAGCCGGAGCTGCCTCATGGCCCGGCAGAAAAAGGCGTCTACATCTTCACGGAGGAAGAGGCCACCCCAACCGGGGAGACCGAGGGAGCCTGGGCGCCCCAACCCAGAACGAATTCCCCAAGCAAGAACTGGCGGGTGCTGGTTGTAAATGCAGGTCCCCGGGCCCTTCCCAGGAGATCACGGCTCACTATGCGCGGGGTGGGGCCCAGGGACAGTATTTTTAACAAGCACACACCCAGGAGACTTTTATGATTCGCTAAGTTAGGAAAATACCGACACAGGGTGGTGGCTCCTGCGTGACGGGAAGCAAGGCTGATTTCTTCACCATTAAAACCAGGAGAGGTGAGAAACGTGCTGGGTACTGTATAGTTTCAAGAGCATGGGGGCCGGCGTGAGCAGGCGAAGAGACAGGAAACCCCAAGGCAAGGAAGCCGGTGGGACCACAGGGTTGGTCACCCGGGGAACTTCTCCACGGGTCCCGTGCCATCCTAAACAGGACCCCCACCGTGTCCTTCTGCACGCCTGGAGGGCGGGCACCACCCCACATCCATGACTGCCACATCCTGGTTTGCTTCGCCAAATCCCTCCGCCGTCACGTTCTTGGCCATCTCAAACCTTGCCCTCTCCCCACCCCCTAGCACTCGGCCCCCCTGCTCACCCCTCAAGGACAATTTCTTCTCCTACTTCCCCAGGAGAGTCCGTGTCACTAGCCGGAACTTGTCTTTGCTTCTGGCCGATTCCCTATTATCCACCCGAACTCACTCCTGCCCTCTAGCCGGGGAGGCCGGTCCCTCTTCCCACTTCTGTGACTCAGACCTTCCTTCAGAATGACGCCCCTGGTCTCATGGACTCTCGCTCTCCCCACCCACTGCCACCTAGACGCAAGCTCAGGTCCCCCTAAGGGTGGGGAAAACCACCCCCTGAAACCTTGTCGTTCTGGCCACTGCCTGCCTCTTTCCTGCCCTTCTCAGCCAAGCATTTCCCAAGTTCACAGTCTCTGCTTCCACAATCCCAGGATTGGATTCCATATCCACATTTCCCGGAACGTGTTCCTATGTTCTGGCTTGCTATCGCCTCCACTCAGAGGTAAGCATCGAGAGGGCAGGCGTTTGGGGTATTCTGTTCACTGCCGTGTCCTTGGGGACTGGGACAGTGCCTGGCACAGAGAAGGTACACAACAGGCACTTGCTGTATGAATACGACATAACCGTGGCTTGCTCGCTTACTCATAGAGCATGCTGTTTCTCGCCGGGCCCATGAGAGCAGCGTCTCACATGTTCTGGCTCCACCTCTGTTCCTGGAACATCCATGTGCTTGACCACGGCGCGTGGCACCGACCCCGCAGCACGTAAACCTGGCCACATCCCTTCTACGTGTGCGCCCTGTGACCACTTGGCAGAGGGAGGCCCACGCTCCCCAGCCTTGCCCTGGAGTCTCTCCACCGGGCCAGTGCCCACCCCACCTGCCGCGGGCTGTTCACCCCTGGTGACAGTCCCACACTGGCCCAGGCCGGGTCAGGGCTCCTGCCTCTCCCACGGACCCCTCCTCTTTGCCCCAAGCGTCCACGGGGTGCCACCCCCTCCATTTGCCAATTACTACTCTTCACTGAAATGTTCCATTTCCACACCGATCTCCGGCCGGATCAGGGGTGGCCTGGGGGAACTCCGGGGACCGCCAGCACCTCTCGCATGGCACAGGACTGAGAAAGGGCTAACTGAGGCGGGCCTCAGTCCTCCGTGCCCCTGGTTCCGCACGTCCAAACTGCCCCCCCAGGTGGCGTCCGGATCCCTTCCCCCTCCCGGGCCAGGGTGATGCCGTTCTCGCCTCGACTCCTCCAGGACACGGCAAACCCAACTGCACTTTGGCCAGAAGCGACTTGAAACAAACCCGAAAGTTTACTTTGGAAAGGAGTTAATAATAAAAGTTGGAAGGCGTCTTTGGGACGATAAACACCTCCTTTCTCCTTTCTTCCAGCTTCTGGCACAGCACCTTCCCCTGGTGGAAATGCTTTCTGGGACACAACCGCAAGGCTCACGCCGATGGGGCCACCAAGTCCAAGGGCAGGGGGTGGACGGAGAGGGGGAAGAAAACTCCACAGGAAGCCAGAGAATGTGTTTCTCATCTACTGAAAGCAGGAACACCACTTCTATAATCTGCTCTCGTCGCTCTTGTAAGAGTCATGAGAGGCTCCCCTCTGAGAGCTGCGTTTTTAAAAGCTGGACACTCACGAAACCCTTGCACTTCACCAGGCGGCCTGAGGTATGCCCCCTCAAGTTTCCAGAAGTGCAGAAGTACAAGGAACAGAAGTTACTCCGTTAAGTGTAGACGGTTGTCAGAGCAGGCACGACGGGAATAAACATCTCTGAGAATGAAGTGATGTTATTAACGAAGAGAAGGCACTTTAAAAGATGTCTAAATAGCCAGGACTCTCAAATAAGCAGAAACAAAGAAAACGGCCGTTTCTTTTCATCCTTAGGTCAAAGGTTTTCGAGCTTATACAGCACAACTGGACTTTCGGATCGTAGCGTGAACCCTGTTAAATTCTGCATTTTAAACACAACACCCTCCTTTGAACAATGACCTATAAGCCATCTCACAAAGGACTGAGGGCTACAGACTTCCTGATAAACATATTAAGGCTCCCCTGGGGGAGGGGGGGGAGGCAGGGGGGAGCCAATCCCTCCTCTGATTGGCCGCAGTCATTTCAATGGGCTGAGACATATTTTATACTGAAAACTTTATTGACCAGCTAATGAGAGTCAGGGAAAGAGAAGGTTAGACATCGCAAATAAAGCAAACTTCTTCAGAAAACCATGAATGGCCTTTCCGGCTTTTTCACTACCATAGAAGTCACTTTTTAAAATTTTGCAATAAAAACCAGAAATAATTCTTCTTCTCGTCATTTCGAGGTAAAGCTCTGAACGTTTTCCTAACTTAGAGCTTAGAAGACACAATGATTATTTTTAAATGTCTGGTTAAAAATTAGAAAGTCTCAAAGGTAAGCCACAAGTATGTGAAACTCACCCTGAGCATTTCTATTTCTGGTCAAGCACCAAATAGGGTTCTAAATGAATGAATATATTCATCTTCACTTATAACAAAAACGGCCAAATGCATTTACGAAATTAAAAAATTACTAAAAGAGAAATTCTTATTTTCTGTGTCTCATGAAACCTAGAGAAAATTTATAGAAATTAGTCTGATCTAAAGATCGGGCTCCTTTTCTCCTGCCGGTTTTAATCCAAAGAAGAAAGAAAGGAAATAAAAGTCTATTAAGAAATCCACGACAGCTGATAATGTGGGAAGACAGACTTAATATTGTTTGCTTAAGAGAAAGGTAAATAGCTCCAAATTCTTTTTTAAAAAATCTAAATCATTATTTTTTTTAAGGAAAATGTCCACTTAAAATATAAATACTAACAAAGGCTCTGTATTTTTTTTTCAAGATCTTCAGAATCCCTGGAATAATGCCTCTGCCAACTAAAACACCTACTATGAATTTAGTAATGGGTTATGCAAACATAAATTACGAGGCCAGACATTTTAAAAGGAAAAAAAAGGTGATTTATTGACGTGCTGGAGACACGGCAGGATAGAAGCACTATTTCAATTTTCCATATATTCCTCAACACTGCAGATGTATTAATGCGAAAAGAATTTCAAATAAAAATGACTCTCAGCTCTTCTGGTTCTAACATATCAGTTCAGTCACTTGAAAAGGGTTACCAAGGAACTCACTTCTCGCACTTAAAATCAAGGAACTGAATACAGTGAATCTAATTTGAAGTACAAATAGATTCGAAAGAAAAAGAAAAAAAAATAGGTGACTGTTTCCCTTGCCTTAAAGGAGCAAAGAGAATTAAACCATAAGTTCTGTTCTCCACGGTATTAGCCCAACCTGTCCAGATCAAATTTTTTACTATTAACTTCACTCCTATTCACAGATCATTGGCGGGGGGTGGGGGGGTGGGGTAGAGAGTCATATCACTGTGGGAACCAGCATTTTTTCTTTGCTGTGGCAAATTAATCATTTCAATATATATGAAATGCTTTTCCTGGCTTGTTTATATATAAACAAAATAAATAAAAATTTCCTCGTCGTCACTGACTTTTAATTAAAGGAAACAGAAGCTATCACCCTTTCCCGAATAGGTCATGGGAACTGCATTGGCTGATGAAAATCCCTGAACACACATCAACAGAAAAGGGATCTTCATTTTTCTTCGCCGTGCCAACGGTTGACAGCTTCACAAATGGTCATTTTCGAAAGCACACGTAACTGGCTGAACAAGCCTGTCTCAAAAACAGGCCGGAAAACGCTCTACTAATAAAGGGCGCACATTTTAAAATGCAAACATGAGAAGAACATCTCTGTATCTTGCCCTCGTGCGTTCCTCCCCAGAGGAGGCTGACCCGGGCTCGTACGTGCACACTCACACACGCACGCACGCACACAGGCTATGGGCTCCCGGCACTTTGATTATGTGAACACACCTGGCCCCAGGGAAACAGGCTGAGACCAGCCCCATATTTCAGACAAACCAAACAGCCAATAGACAGTAATGGCTTTAAGCTACTGATGGCCTGGGCCAAAAATGAAGAACCACTTAATCTTCTGAGCGAAACTGTCAATGTTGGGAGGCATGCAGCCGACCTTTCCCCCTGATCTTAATCACAGCCACCTATGATAACAGAGCGGGGTTTATTTTTGTGCCTGGCTCCAGACTACAATGATCAATCCTTCAGCTGGGACTATGCCGTATCCACACCATGAACGAGGGCAAGTGAAGAGGGTACCGTTTTCACGGATGCCTGCAGTCACGCACTGAATGAAATTCACCTAAGATCTAAATGAAGTGATTCCATCAGAACCCTCAACACTTTATAAAGTCTCTCCAAACGAATCTACAAATTCAGTGGGATCCCAGTACAAATGCCTATGGAATTTTTAGAATGGAAGTGAATAAATGATTCTGGAAAGTCATGCAGAAGTACAATCTAGATCATTCTGAAGAGCAGTGAGGACACTGCTCTACAGGATGCCCAGCCTTAGCAATGAGACTGGGGAAAGGTGGACCCCACGGTAAATGGTTCTGGGATGAGGGGCTCTCAACGGACAGGAGCAAATCAGAGCATCACACAAACACATTACAGGCCTAACGTTAAAAGCAACACCAAAAAACTATTGAAAGAAAACACAGGAGGGGCACCTGGCTGGCTTGGTCAGAAGAGCATGCGACTCCTGATCTTGGGGTTGTGAGTTCGAGCCTCATGCTGGGTATAGAGATTACTTAAGTTTAAAAAAAAAAAAAAACTTAAAAAGAAAGAAAAGAAAACACAGGAGACTGTCTTTATGACATCAGCATAGGGAAGACTTCTGAAATAAGATATAGAAAGAATGTAAACTTCACATCTAAAACTGGAAAACATTCGTCTGCACTAAAATTAAAATCTTCCAGCGACAAATGACACTAGAAACATAGAGAAAAGACCGGCCACGGCCGGGGAGGAAATACCAGCAGGGCACACACAACAGAAGGTCCCGATTGAGAGTATTAAAACTGCCCACAGATCGGTGAGAAAATAGTCAAGGGCCAAGGAGATAAAATGAGCAAAGGATATGAGCAGTTAAAACACAAAAGACGACACCGTGCAGGCGAGTCATTCGTTGTCCAAGAGAGTGCTCACCCACATCGGAAATGAGGAAATAACAGCAAAAATCAGTGAGGACCTGGCCGGAAGCTCGCCGGTGGGGGTAACGGCGTGCGCCACTGAGAGCGACTCTGTGGCCCACGGAGCTTTTCAAGCTGCGACCAGCGACCGCACCTCTGGATGTCCCCACCCCACAGAACTCCCCAGCACGAGCACCATGGCCAGTCAGTCCACGGCATCATAAGGAAAGGGTGTCAGCCGTGACCAGAAACCCACTTGCTGCCTCAGGGGCAACGGCTGCCATCTGCTGTGGTTCCCACACACGGCGGAACACCAGGTCACAGCTCGAGCGAATACGCGAGGTGCATACAGGCAGCACACAGGACTAACTCTCCGACACGTGAAAAAGGCCAGGGGTCAAAGGACATATACGTATATAGCAAGATACGGTTTGCACAGCACGGTTTGTATAAATAGTAAAATCTGTGTACGCACACAATATCCACTGCTTACGCGGGCATAAACGTTGCCATGAATGCAAAAAGCGGACGGAAAGGAAACATCGGTTTTAGGATGCGGTTTACAGCTAAGGAAGAAGGTAGGAGAAGGAACAGAGGTAGGATCTGAGCTGTGTGTGTAAGGTGTTACTCCTATTTGAAAAAACGGGCATCAGAAGCAAATGGGCAAAATGTCAACATGGACCCGATCTTCAGGAAGGGCAAGAAAGTGTTGTTTTCCCCACTTCTCAGGATGCTAGAAGTATTTCATAGAAAAAATATAATTAAACCCAGGTACACAGCTTGGTGTACAAAAGGACGAAGTCACTGCAGGTAATATCCTGCATGAGGCCCGTGAGTGGGGCCTGGGGGAGGCAGGAGGGCACAGACCTTCCGGGTCTTTCTGCCTCAGTGGCTACTCCCTCAGACGAGTTCTTAAAAGAAACACGGGACAGGGTCTGTTTGACGCAAAATGTTTTTAGGGGTGAAATGTGTCCCATACCTTCCGAATGCAGTCCTCGCGGCACAGCGTTGCGGGTGGCGAGGAACGTGTCAGGGGCTGAGGTCGGGAAGAGCCGGACCGTGGCCAGACGTCAGGATACCTGTCCCAGAGGCTCTTAGCGGCGGCCTCCTTGAAGCACCCCAAGTGCAGACTCAGCGGATGGATGAATAAGTACGAGGTCAAATCAGGGGGACCTGGCCGGCCTTCTGAAGCTAGAACGGTGACCTTTCAAATGTGAAGGAGGGAACCACAGGGGGGGTGGGGAGGGGTCCTGCAGTTGGAAGCTGCATCAGGCTGCAGTGATCCAGGCTCGTTCACCCGCTAAGTGCACTGGGAAGTGTAGCTGCTGGGGAGACTGGGGCAGGGGAGGGAGGCTCTGCGTGCCGGGACTGTAGCCGCCAGAGCTCGTAAGTGCTCCCCAAGGACCTGCTCTGGCACAGCCCTGCGGCCAATCGGCCCGGACTGGAAATCTCCAGCCAGCTTCTCCACTTATTAGCTGTGGTCCTTCTCCCTGCCCCTCCTCCTCTCTGAGCCTCAGTTTCCCGCTCTTTGCAACGGGGATAAACGACGTACTTATTTCACAGGCATCCTGTGTTAAATGAGCCGATACATCTAAAGCGTTCAGAACACTGTTCGGCACGCGGTGAAGGGCTCAGTAAGCGGCAGCTGCTGTTACTGGCTGTTACACACTGCTGTGTCCCTGCAGCGACCGGAGCCCTCAAAACAGAGCCGCCCGGGGACACCCACTGCACACCCAGTGGGATCGCCATGACTCTCAGCTACATGCAAAATGAACTCAGAACAGAAAACCCCAAGAGGGTAAAGTAGGCGAGGCCTGCTACGAAAGGGCCGCACCTAAGTCTGGAGCCACGGGGAGGGTGTGCAGGAGCAAGCTGGGGGCGCTTTCCGGAGGTCCGGTGCTCGGCCACACAGCATCATGCCGTTGCTCCTTTCTCAGATCCAACGACAGAAGAGACCTCGCTTGCTTGGATCAGAAACGCAGGCCCTGGCGGAGCCAGAATCAGGATCCAAGTGTCCAGATTCCCGAAAAACACACTCTTTAACTCTATCGACCGTATCATGAGGTCTTCTGGAAAAAATAGTGGGCTACAGACAAAATTACCGTGCTCCGCACGGCAGGCTCGTAACACTCCTTGTAAACTTACTGTTTTTACGCAACTCAGGTTTGCCAGTTAAAACCCAGAGTGGGCACATTACTGCATCATCAACGTTCAGGGATTAGTTGCACCCACCCCAGCCTGCAGCCCCCTGCCCCCGACCAATGAAAGAAAAACTCGAGACAACAAATCTCAGGGTCGGTGGGATGGCAGGTGTCTTTCCTTGACTGACGTAATTTCAAGACACAAGGGGAAACTTTGCTGTGCTCTGGTTTACGATAAATCCCAGCATGTCAGCTGCTGACTCCTCCCTGGGCACACTCCCACAGAACACACACACACACACACACACACACACACACACGCACACACACACGCTGTAGGAGTGCGTCACTTCGGAGTAATACTCAAAGTCGGTACTGTTTTCTACCAATAGAAGAGGCGCCGCTCACAGTTAAGTGGCGAAAAGTCAGCTTCTAGAAGCTAAAAGGAGACAGAGCAGCACAGTGGTTACGGCCTCATTCTCGGGAGCCTGCTGCCTGGTAGGCAGGTGGCTGACGCGCGCTTAAGTGGCACTAACGGCACCCGCATCCTGGGGTGACAGTGAGGGGTCGTGAAGCTGGCATAATGCCGAGCTCTTCGGAAACAACGAAGTGTCAGTAAACGAGAGTTCGCCACAATTCCGACCAAAACATATGGCCTTCACGTTCAGCCGCCTTACAACCTGCACACAACCAGGGTGCCTAGCGAGAAGACCGTCCCGAGAATGACCTCCTCCATTCAACATGCGTTTGGGCTGAGGTTACCATTACAGACTGGAAAGACGCATTCCATGCCACTCGGGAAGAACGGTTTCCACAGAGCAAGTCCAGGGGCAAGTACTTGCCCCATGAACAGCCAAGCTCAGCCAAAGGGAGAGAAAACGACCATCTCTATACAGAAACTGCTTTTCTTTCACTCAATCGACTCAAGTCCGCACTAGAAACTGGGTCTGTAGTTTTACAGACTGATAGGTCTACCCTGAGCTTTTAAGAGTACTTTGAAAATTTCATTGTTCATTTATAGCTTTAACATATGCGTGTGGGGGCGCCTGGCTGGCTCAGTGGGAAGAGTGTGTGACTCTTGAGCTCAGGGATGTGAGTTCAAGCCCCAAGCTGGGTGTAGAGATTATTAAAAAAAACAAAAACAAAAACAAAAACAAACTTAAAAATAAAACACATTAGTGACCACAATTTCTCCTTTCAGAAGATTAGATTTTAATAACGCACATACAACATGCCGTTTATGGAGCCTCTACTATTTGCCAAGGTTATTCTGGATTATTCTACAACATGTTGTCTGACTCATAAGAACTCCGGGAGAGTTGTCATCACTCCCCGTGTTTGGACGAGAAGACGGGGGCCCAGAGAGGTCATACAACTCAGCATGGTCCCGACTAAACTTCATACCACGTGAATCCAATTACAGGCTTTTCCTTTTGACACTTACTTGTCTGTTATACTTAAAATAGTCCTTTAAAGACTGCCAGACACACAAGGAGACGACACGCAGGCTCAGGAAGGAAAGGGAACGCCAGCCCCATCCACGTTTCGGGGAGTGACCTGGACAGATGGCCTCATGGGGTTCACAGCTTGAAGGAAGCGTGGCCTGGGGCGGGGCGGCGGGTGGTGCGTTCTCCGACGCCACCCTGTCGCCCCTTGGTCCGGCTCCTGGGTCACCAACACATCAAACTCAAAGATTAATTCTTCACTGATTACCTAAGAAGTCACTTTTCTGGGCCAAAGGCGACTGAACAAAATAAGGTAACTCTCATACTCAGAGGTCCATTGACCGAACTTTCTAATGTCCAAAGTGAATAGCATCCTGGTCTCAGAAATTAGAGGGACCGAATCTGTGGTTGGAAAGTAACTGAGTATCAGGAATAAACAAAGATGACCAGGCTTCGACCTAAAAGGAACTTGAGAGACACCCCCCCCCCACCACCACCACCACTAACAACTTGCCCAAGTTCATCCTCTGTGGGGAGATACAAAGGGCCCTTGTCCATCTTTGATTCAAAAAGCTGCCCGAACTCTCTGAAGAACCCTCACCCCATCCATACTCACCTGCTACCTTAGTGTTCTGTTTCAGTTCTGACCACCACCTTTAGGTACCCTGCGTGCCAGGTGCTTGCTGTGTTTACTTGGCCACTGTCTGCCTGCCCCCTAGGAGAGCTGGAACCTTCTCTCAGTGCCTGCTGTCTCCCCGAACCTCAGATTGCCCCTGGCTCCTGGCAAGGGTTCAGAACTACTTGTAGAACAGAGCGAGGGAGAAAAGAACACAGCACAGAAATGTTTACTGAGCACCTACTATATGCTCTGTTTACCTGAATTCATTTCACCTGCCTAGTAACCGGGACCTGATTAGTTCCGTGTATATATATGGGTCCGAATCTCAGAATGCTCAGTGACCTTGGTCAAGATCACCTGACCCGAGTATCTGTTCCACTCCTGGTGTGGGGCTGGACATTTACCTTCAAGGAATCTCACACACTTCTCACATGACCCCTGCATGCATGACCCCACATGCATGAAGGATGCAGGATATATTTCTGCAGAAGAAGAAGCTGAAGTTTCTGTCCCGATGCTACTAAGATCAACATGCAAATGAGCGATGGAGCTAGCTAGCACTGGATTCTCTCTCAAATGGTCCGTGCTCAAGTTAACTCCTCTGCTCCGGGCCTCCCCAGTGGCTTGGGGTCTGCTGCAGGATCTGGCAGGGGCGCAGGGAGGAAATAGAGCCACCAGCCATTTACTGACCAGGGCTGAATTCGGTGCGATTTGCACCCATTACTCCATCACGCTCGAGGGCAGGTTTTCTCTCTGAGGGACCCCAAAGAAAGGAGGAAATAACCTCTTGGGTTGATAAACTGGCTTAAAGAGTTTAATTGGTAACAGTTAAAAATCTCACTTTTAATCTTTAAACTTTTCCTAGTTAAAGTCTTATGATAACTTAACGGTGGGTGATTCTAGAATGATTAAACGTCCAAGTTTATTATTTGAGCTTTATCATTTTGCCAGATACCGGAGTGGCCCTTTAGGAACCAAGGCGTTACCGCCGAAAGGAAAAATTCACCAGATACTTCTGGGGGGGGGGGGGGGGGAGGGAGGGTTTCTATGGAGTATCAGAGAGAACAAATGAATAATTTCCTACCCCCACAAAGAGCGGCATTAACAAAACAAAGTTAAATTGAGAGAAAAGTCACATACCGCAAAGTTTACCCTTTTAACGTGTGCAGTTCAGTCGTGTCTGACATTGTCCCAGAGTTGTGCCACTGCTACCACTAGCCAATGCCCGAACATTTCCACCATCCCAGAAAGAAACCTTGTGTTATTAGTCACCCCCCCCCCCCCCCCCCCCCACCCGTGCCACTTCTCCACTTTCTGCCTCTTTGGCTTTGCCTCTTTCTTGACATTTTATAGACACGGGATCAGGAGGCATTTCGTGTCTGGCCTCTTCTACTCTGTGTAATGTTTTCCAAGTTCATCCCTCTTGGAGCAGATGTCACTGCTTCATCCCTGTTGACAGCTGAATAACGTTCCTTTGTATGGACGGGCCACACTTTGTTTATCAATTCATCCCTCGGGGGACATTGGGGTTGCTGCTACTTTTTGGCTCTTTTGAATTATGCTGCTGTGAGCATTCGTGTGCAAGTTTCTGGGTGGACCTGTTCTCCATTCTTTTGAATATATACACACACCTAGAGGTAGAAAGGGTGGGTCGCAGGGTGACGCTATGTTTAACATTTTGAAGAACTGCCAAGGAAAGGCGTTCCTTGAATTCCTTTTTTAAAAAGTTCTATACACAAAAAAATAATAATAAAACTGAAGCATCAAATAAAATTTTACGAGCTGCCTGTCTGAGAAATGAATCTTGCAGGGTAATTTGCATTTTTAAGAATTCTCTTTTGTAAAGGAAAGATTTCAGAAGCAAATGCTATAAATATGGTAAGGCTTTTGCATGCTAGGGTCGTCATCAAGTGCTCATTGTATCCAAAGTGCATGGCTCAAAACAAAGGCCTTGCCCATCAGAAGTGGGGCGGGGGGCGGGGCCTGGGTGGCTCAGTCAATTAAGCTTCCGACTTCGGCTCAGGTCATGATCTCATGGCTGGGGGGGGGGGGGCGTGGTTCAAGCCCCGCATCCACAGCTCAGAGCCTGGAGCCTGCTTCCGATTCTGTGTCTCCCTCTCTCTCTGCCCCTTCCCTGCTTGCCCTCTGTCTCCCCCTCTCTCTGCACCCCTGCCCCCCCGCACTCTATCTCTGTCTCTCTCTAAAAAAATAAATAAATACTAAAAAAAAAAAAAAAAAGCGAGAGAGGGGCACCTAGGTGGCTTAGTCAGTTAAGTGTCCAACTCTTGATCTCAACTCAGGTCTGCAATTCACGGTCGTGAGTTCAAGCCCCACATTGGGTTCTGTGCCAGGCATGAAGCCTACTTAAGAAAAAAAAAAAAGAAGAAGCAGGAGAGAGTCGTTCTACCGGAGCTGCTGCAGGTTCCTGGACCCCCAACATGAGAAGTGTGTCGGCGGCGGGGGTTGTCCAGCTGGTGCCCAGCCTGCCTCCCTGGCCTGCTAGGCTTATAAGCCTCCTCCCCCATCACTGAGGGGCATGTCTGGTCCGCCCAGCTCTGTGAAAACCAGTCTGTCAATCGGCACTGTGGTCTTCAATAAACCCAACCGCTCCCACGTCCGACGAGACATGAGGAAACGTATGCCGGTGTTTCAGGCCTTTTGCGTGCATCGGTTGTAGATTCTTACAAGGACAGAGGCACGAAACAAAAGCTGAGTGGTCACTGAAGAGCCGCACGGCCTCCGGACTCCGTCCGTTTGTAGAAGACGAAGAGCGGAGAATTCGCTCGCTACTCAACACAAACGTTCCCAGTAGCTGCTAATAACGTCTCCGCACTGCTTTATAGTTTAAGAGGCACAGGGGGTCACGTGTGAGCCCCCCCCCACCCCGACTCCACGATGCAGTAAGTGATGCCGGAAGCACCCGGCCCCCCTCCAGCACCACGCAGGGCATGGACGCCCCCGCTGCTCACCGAGACCCGGCCACGCGGGCTCCAGGCGGCCCGTGCAGGACGTGTCCATTTGAGTTGCAACTTTATTTTTAAGTGACTCTCTTTTTCCAGGCTGAGTCACTCCCTGCAGTGTCTATATAAAGGCTGTAGAGGCAGTGACTAAATGCATTTGGGCCTGGGCCACAACTATATATTACTCCCCCCATCCCCCGGCCTGCTGGCTCCTCCTCTCACGGGGAGCACGGAAGGACTCACAGAGTTGGCAGTGTCGTCCTCACCTCGGCCACAGGGGACTGGGTGACCTGCGTGTGAGGGACACGACGCTGGGGCACACGCTTTCTCATTTCATTCCGAGGGTGCATCCTGATCAACAACTAGATGGCTGTGGCTTTCCTGAAGAAGGTATCCCCTCCTGGGCCCCCCTGGGTCCCCCCTGCTGGAGGTGGGAAGGGATCCACAGCCCTAGTTACGGTTGTACGGAGGGACAGCACGAGATTCCTTTCCAGGTGGTACCCCAAGATGACTCCTGACTTTTGGTAACAGTTTCCCAAGAATGAAAAATTCAGAGCAGCGAACCAACAAGGGGCGAACCAAGATTCTGCCACTCAGGAAATGAATGCCAGCGAGCAGGCGGTCAGGTCAGCCTTGAAGAGAATGTTCCCTGTCAGGGAGCCGGGTGTGCGGCTGGCATCGGGCCCAGGACCACCTTCCAGCGTGGATGGCGAGGGAGGGAGGGGCGGTCAGTCCCGGTGTTGACCCCAGGCAGCTGTGCCCACGACAGTGAGGGCCGTGACAGGAGAAGACACGCCATGGCACTCGGGCAGGAGGGACGCGGAAAACTACGACCCTGACGATGACCGCCACGGGCCGGGTTTCACGATGATTAACGCTCTCGAGGGCAAGTCATGTCGAGGTACAAGTACGTCGGGACAAAAAGGACCATCAAGAGTCCCTAAACGGCAGCCCCAGTTGACATGGCCCCTTTTATAGGAAACATGAATCAACCTGGCCAAGTTGGGCAGACAAGTGCCTAAGACCGACTCTGGGGTAGCAGCTGGACACAGACAGGGCAGAAGTGAGTTCTGAGGGTGGTTCTGCGATGAAATCGCTGCGCCCCTGCTCCCTGCTTCCCCTCCCCACCCCCCACGAAGGATGGTTCCTCCCTCACTGAAAAGAGCAGGAACAGAACAAAACAAAGCCCATGCTCCTTGTAGAATGGAGTCTGACACTGAGGACCTTTCTTCTGAGAGTCGAGCATTCCATCCAAATAGCATGGCGGTGAGCTGGGCCTGCTGTCCCCCTGCAGGCGCCCTGGGACCTCCCTGGAAGGGCCCACGCCTCACTCAGCCTCAGAGCCCGGCAGTTAAGAGCACGGACTCAGTGGCCACACCGCCTGGGCTCACGTCACCGCCTGGCCAAGTAGTGGAAAACTTAACTGATGGGAGAACAAGAAAAAGGAATCCCTGAGTGGAATCGTGAAACCCTAGCGCTGTCCCAGACTTTCCAGAAATGACTGTTTCCAGGAGTGCGGAGTGGGCCCGGCCTCCCAGGGCCAGTTGCGGGCAGTGCCCACATGCTTCCACGTCCCTGCTGACCCAGTCCGCAGTCAGCTTCATTGACGCGAATGCCATCCGAGGCCTCAAAGGTCATCCCGGCCTGTACCTGGGATCTCTGATCAGGGCAAGAGCAAAGCAGAAGGCGAGCACTTTGTGGCATACAATCTTCAAGAAAGCCACCACCGCCCTTCCTGCACATACTGCCACCAGCCTAACCTCCCCCTTCACCACCCTCCTCCTGTCTCCCACCCCTACCCCCAGTGCCCTCCAGATGTGGCACACTGAGGCCGCAGATGTGCATCTCGGGGACTGTGTTCTAGGCCAGGGGCTTCCGGGTGAGCTTCAGCGGGTCCAGGAGAAACTATGCAAGCGCGTGCATTTCTCAGGGGAGGAAGGAGGTCCTTAACACCCACCGGTGTTTCAGAGACTGAGAACCAAGGCCCAACAGGGGCCCTGTTGACCTACAACAAGGGTTACTGAAGCACATGGGGCTGAGACCTTTACCACGGATAGAAGAGTGTTTCTGGGGGGGAAGTCTACATTCAGAAGATTCCAATTATAACATCTTAGCACTTAACATGCCAGATCAAGATGTTCAACTTGCTGGTAAGAAAGATAAGGAACTCTTTAAGAACAAGGATAGGGTTGTATCCTCAGGGCGGAACCATCTGGCACATGGAAGGTGTTCCAAAAATATTTGCAAAATGATTACCTGTCACCACAAACCAACTTCTGAAATACTACGAGCTGAAACTACCTGCATTTGTTGTGGGTTTTTTTTTAATGTTTATTTATTTATTTTGAGAGACACAGAGAAAGAGAGAGAAAATGCTCGTACGAGCAGGGGAGGGGCAGAGAGAGAGGGAGAGAGAATCCCAAGCAGGCTCCATGCTGTCAGCACAGAGCCCCACTCAGGGCTCAATCCCATGAACCGTGAGATCATGACCTGAGCTGAAATCAAGAGGCGGATGCTCAACAGATTGAGCCCCCCCAGGAGCCCCCTTGTTATGTCTTTTTTTTTTTTTTTTTTTAAGTTCCCCGAGCTGGCTTTGAGAAGCAGAAATCAACTACATCTAATGTGCTCCGTACTCTATGTCCCAAGCTCATACTGGTAACAAACACGCCCTGGACTCGAGGTTCCAGGCTTGTGTGGAGCCGTCCACACGTTCACACACACACACAAATACACAACATATGCATGCATACACACACACACACACACACACACACACACACACACACAGCAACCCCTGTGAGCTGGGCCCTATCATCACACTTTTGACAGGTGACAACGCTGAGACTCTGGGAGGTGAAGTAATTCACCAGTGCCACGAGGCAGTAAGCCACCGGAGGTGATACACACGGAAAGTGACAGAATATAGAAATATCCCCCCAGTCTTTTATGTTCACCTAATCAATTATTAATCCAATAGGGAAGGGATGTTTCATTCCAAAATTAAAATTAAAAACCATTTTTCTTTGAAAGGGGCTTTTTTTGTTTGTTTGTTTTGAATCAGAACAATGTCTACCACTTTTTTTTGGAGTAATTGCAACCATCTTCAAATTGACCACAATTTGGGGGTTAAAAAGATGTAAGCAGTAATATCAACTGACCGTGAAGGGATTAATCTAATGACACAAAATGGAAACTTAAAAGAAAAAATGCACCATACACGAAAAACCTTCAGGGCTCTGGCCACCGCGGCACCTGTCGCTCTGTGCTCCCGGGGCTCATCCCGTGTGGAAGGACCTGCCCGCTGGCTCTGAGGCCTCCTGCACAGCCCCCCTTTCCCTCTGCACTTGAGCTTCCCCAGCTACCCGTGGGCAGGGCCAGGTTGGAAAATAGGAACTCCCTGTTGGGAGACCAGCACACTCGCCTCTGACTTTTCTCTGGTGCCCTCATCCTGCATAATAGATTCACTAAACATTCGACGGATGCTAGGAGCGCATTATCTTCTTCCCCAGAACACAGAGGGGGGACTCCCGCGTGCTCATCAGCAATCAGCACACCAGGTACAAACCAGTCACAGCGCTGGCCACCCGCCCTGGAACGAGGGCCTCGTCCTCAATCGGCCAACTTTCTGAGGTGTGGAGATCCTGGTCTGTGTCCCCCTAAGGAAGATGCCTCTCCTGCCAATGAGCCAATTTTTTTTTTTTTTTTTTAACCCCTGAGAACAAGCTCTAAGCAACCTTCACTTTTATGTCCAATCTCTCAAAGAGTTTCCTCGACGGTAAGTGTGAATTGATTCCCTCCGTTGCTGAACGATCCGTCCAGGAGTGTAGTCACAAGAGGGGACCGATGTTGGAAAACCATGGGGGCCCCTCTGCACTGTGACCCCAAACAGACAATTCAATATCCCCTGCGGACCCCAGGCCCCGCACTCGCTAGAGTCCCGACACGTGCCACCAGACCCGCACACGCGTGTACCCTCCCCCTCCACGAACCCCGGAGGACTTGGCTATAGCTACGCCCCCACCCCCGTTCTGGCCTCACGTGGCTTCACTATTCACACGGGATTCTGGCCGGCTGGTGGCATCAGTGAACCTATCTCCCCTATCAGTTCTCGCCTCAGGGTTCCCAAAGGGACCCCACACAGATGTCGTGGACGGTCCTGGGAAAGAAAGAGCCGAGAGAAGGGGGCGGGAGCCGCAGGGGGCGTCACCCTTCCCGGCTTCCTGGAAATTCCTGTTGCAGCGAGACTCTCCTCATTGCAGCAAGAGTAGCCTGAGCGAGCACTAGCCTGGACCAGCTGGCAGAGGCCAGGAGCAAGCAGCACAGAAACCTTCTGTCCCCTTCCGGGTGTTTCTGGGCCCCTCTTCTCCACGGAAGACAGGGTCTAAAACTGTGCTTTGGAAAGAAATGCTCCAAATGGCATTTATGAACCACACTGCTTCTCCCCCAAGCCTCTTCCAGTGACTGAGATTAGGAGATAAAATGCTGCGTGTTTCGGAGGGGGAGGGCTCTTCAAGCTGTGTGAGCTGGTCTCCCATTTCCATGTCAGGGGAGGGGCCGTACCCTCAGTGGCCGGAGGGGAACGCACCCCCTCGGCGGGCCCCCGCCCCCACAGCTGACAGGAGCCTGGGACTCGGAACATCCAGGAATCCGGGTCTCTGCTGCTCTTCATAGTCCCAACCATGGGACAGATTATGTTTACTGAATTGTCTGCCGCCTCGGAAGGATGACCTTGACCTTCTGTTTTAGATTTTCCAAGGAAAATGGTCACCAAGGGAAGGGCAGTAAGAACACGGGGCAGAGGATGACAGCTCACTACGGGAACGGTACGAAGCGTGGCTCGAGGGACAGATGTGAAGGGCGCCGGCCAGGGGAAACAGGAGTCAAGGACAAGGATGAGAGCTCGGGAAACCCCACAGTGAGACCCTCCAGGAAGGCCTGCTCTGAAGTGGCCTTAGAGAAGGAAAGTAATTAGAGGAAGGCAGTCCTGGATCCTGTCTTTACTCAACACAGAGCAGAGCAGATCCCCGATGCCACATGGAAGGCGGTAACCAGGCCCGAATCTCTACAATGTGCACCTGTGCTTGGATAGGACGGGAAGATCCGCGTTTAAGGGAGGGGGTGAGGGCAGGCAGTGGATCTAAAATTTAAAGCCCTTAGGTGGGTCTGCCCCTAAAGCCCCCTTTCTTCCCGCTGGGCTATCGTGTTTTCTCCCCAAATATTTATTCTGAAAACAGAGGGTTAATGATTTGTTTCCCAAAATGACTCACAATAGCACACCCCCTCAAGCAGCAAGCTAGGCGGTACACTTGACACGGGTCTGCCCTTGAAAGTTCCAATCACGCATCATTTTTCAGGAATATTATGAAAGTCTGGGGCATGCCTCCCAGAAAGCAGCTTTCCTTCCAGACCTGATCCTTTGTCCTGCACGGAAGAACGTGGGCAGTCCGCTCTCGCCTGACGGGAGGGTGCAGGAGACTGGGGCGAGAGCCCGCGGCCCGAGAACCGTCGTGGGCCAGCCTGGCAGAAGCTCCCGGAAAGCAATTCCCACGTCTGTCCAATGGTCTCTAAAACCCTCCTTGCTTTTCGTTTCTTACAAACCCTTGGACAGGGACCGGGGGAACCAGGGGCCTCGAAAACAGACTGGGAAAATGCTGCCCAAGGCCCTCTGAACACGGCCTTTCAAACGTGTACTTACAAGAAAAAAAGAGGAGCCCACGAGGAGCACATTTCCAGTGCCCTTTAAAGCGTATTTCAGGAAACAGAGGCGTTTAACAGGCCCTACCGGACTAAATGTCTGTTCGACAAGAAGGATCGGCACATCGCGTCCTCAGAAGTGTGCAGCCTCAGACAGGGCAGCAGGGAAGGGGCCCTCTGAGGACCCCCCGCACCCCCTCCCGCTATGCTCTCATGCTCAGGGCTCCTGCAAGGACTCGGGGTCACGTGCTAACAGGCGTGGGCACGGAGCGTGGGGGCTGGAGCCCCGAATGGGCCACGCAGCCGGCCACGTGCTCTCGCACACCCAAGTGGGTCAGCAGGCGCATCTGGAATTAGCTCGTGCTCTCCTGCGTTCAGACAACCGACCGACGCCCGAGGGCCCCCAGCCCGCCGTGAGGCACGCAGTCTGCTGGGGGCGAAATGCTTACAAACACAGCTTCTGAATATGTCCGAGGGCAGGGAGACCCCTCTCAAAGACACCTGGACGGTCCTGCGGCCTCACCTCTGGAGTGTTCTTCTTGAACTCTCGGCTCTGCTCGATAAGCCGCTTTCTGGACTGCTCGCTTTCATCTTGCCGGTTCGCCAGTACTGTTGCGGTGGCATCGAGTTCCCTCTGTCGAGAGAGACACAAAGGAAGACAAGGTTGTCACTGCTGCTTCGTACCAGAGGGGATCGTATCTGCATTCGACCAGAACCCGGGAGAGCCCCCCCCCCCCTGCCGCCCCGTGGCTCTGGGGGTTACCAACTCCCGGGCAGAGGAGGGGCTGGGGCTGCAGAGGGGAGTGGACACACTCGGGCAGTTGCCATCGTCCCGTGCGCACGTCCCGGAACACCACGCTCCCCCGGCTCAATGTGCCATGGGTCCACACGCACCTCACAAATGACTGCTTTGGGGACAGAACACGCAGACACGTTTTTCTTTGCTAAAGCCAGCGTCAGCCCAATGCCCTGATGCCGTCTAACATACTCTATTTTTATTTGGAGAGAGAGAAAGAGAGCGTGAGCTGGGGAGGGGCTAGGAGTGCAAATCCCAAGCAAGTTCCACACTGTCAGCACAGGGCCAGATGCGGGACTCGCACCCGTGAACTGCGAGATCACGACCTGAACCGAAATCAAGAGATGGACGCGTGACCCACTGAGCCACCCAGGCGCTCCTGGTTTCTGTTCTTAGCAAGCTTTCCCTCTTGCCGAGTCTCCGTGCCCTGATGACTCTGCTTTACTCTGGGCTTCTCGCTGGGGCGTGCTATTCATCTGTCTTCAACAGTGTGGGCCTGGGGGCTTGTGTGCTGATAACTGGGTCTGCTTTCATTTAACAGTACATATTGTGGGTTTCAGAGAGGTGAGGTATCATGCCCATAACCTGTGACTAGTTTTCAGGAGGGACCTTTACGGGGCAAATTCCAAGAATAATGATTCGCAGGATGCAGTCAACTTCGGGAATGGGGCACCTGGTAACAACAGCTATTCTCAAGCTACTGTCCTTGCACTGAAACTCTGAGAGCCACCAGGGCCGGGTGCCCTGTAAGAAGGACCTCGGCTCACACAACAAAATAACGCTCAGAGCATCAGAGAACCTGTGCCCTGGCCTCGGAAATTCTGGGAGGAGCTGCCAACGGGATCCGTTTCAAACAAGCCTGCAGCAGATGGGCCCAGAGTGGTGTCCCAAGCCGACAGCAGGGGCACAAGGACACGCTGCCGTAGCCACCAAAAGGCCCATTTTCTTGCCCAGCGGCCTCAGTTACTAAAGACACACACTGGCATCTTCTGATTAGGATTCGATGTGGCTGTTGCGCATGGCTTCTCTGTGGTATGCCCCATCCCCTGGGGCCCAGCAGGGCAAGGACCCAATTGAGGACTGAAGAGCGAGGCAAATCAGACACAGAGATCCTTCCACAGACATCCGGGAAGCACGTGAGTCTCCCCCTCTCCCCCTCCCCCACCCCCACCCCTATGAGGTTTCACCTGCTTCCCTTTTTGGCGGAAGTAACCGGAGGAGTTTGGTGGGGCCTCCTGATGGGCACTTCACTTGTACAGTATGGGGCGGGTCACTGCCAGAGAGGACGACAGGGCGCTGGAGCCACATCCAGCGTGGTGTCGACTTGGAAATCATAAGACGGTTTTTACTGAGGGGGTGGGGGGTGGGGGGTGGGGAGGGGGAGACACTCCCCACCGCACTCTCTCTCCCCTGTCGTGTTTCTGGCATTACAGCAAATCTTGAGCAAACAAGTCCAAAAGAATAACATGGGCTAGAATTCAAGAACAGATGTCAAAGCTACTGCAGAAAAGAGGGAAACACTGCACATTTTGATAGACCACATTTGAAACACATCCCAGTCGAGTGAAGGCAGGGAAAAAAGAGCAACCGAAACGAATGTGGTGATGCGGGGATGGAGACGGAGAAGAGAGAGCAATCGCAGATAAGCAGAAGGCTTTTCAAAAATATAAACAATCTGGTAAGGAGGAGGACTTAGACGGCTATATTTAAGCAGCAGGAGCAGAAGTTATAAAAGGAGGCTTCAAGAAGTGGGGAGAAACGCCAATATTGAAACATGACAGAAAAAGTAGAGTTGATGTTTTGTTCTAATCGCCCGCAGATGCAGAAAACTTGGGCACTGACTGCTTCCAACGAAGACCTAAATTCCAGGGCGGGGGGGGGGGGGGGAGGGGGGGCGCTGTCACCCAATCAGCCATAACGGCTGGACAGTGGGGGGCACAGAGGGGACTGTGGTCCCAGCCCTGACCCCCACCTTCCCACCTAGAGGGACGAGCGTGGGGACAGTGGGGCAATGCTGCGGAAGACGTGACAGAGCACACGGTCCCCTCGGGTCCCTGCATGCCCCACACGCTGAAGTCCGACCCAGCCCACAAGATCCATGGGCACATCCATCAGAAAACCCCACCAAGGAGGGCTGAGTCTGAGACAGGACCCTTGATACAAGGCAGCGAACCCACCTTTGTCACGGGGCCACAGGGCCAGTGAGCCTGGGGTGACGTACTGCTGGCAGTCGGGGACCCCCCGGGGGGCCGCCACACTCCCTTCCCCACGCGTGCAGACATACGCAGGTCCACATGAGAAACCAACGCGAGTCTCCAGATTTAATACCGTGCCTCGGCCCGCCAGCACAGAAACTGACCAGCACGGCCAAGGAGGACAGGCTGGGCTTGCCCGGCCCCGGGGTCTGGTTGGTCAGACTTAGGGCTCGAGATCTTTGGCCAGGTCCCTTACAAAACCACCACGAGGCCTTCTGAAGGACACGGAGGCTTTGTACGGTTGTTGGGACAACGCAGAGAAGAGACGGCTATTAAACATAAGCCAAATACTGTTTTATTATCTACCCGGCCCGCCTATGCTCAAAGTGTCAAATACAATGACACATTAACAAGGGAATTTAATGTGTTTACGGGAGGTGGCAGTGGGGGCCTAAAATACAGAACCCTCAGTCCCAGAGTCACTGGTCACGTGTAAAAAAGAGCATGGAGGGTCCCCACACCTGAAAGGCACTCAAAACTCGCCAAGAGAAAACAAAAACCAAAAACCCACACCTGGGAATCAACCAGTGTCCAACGAGAGCGTGTTGGCATATCCACTCAAGGATCATTCTGCAATGGTAAGAAAAAGTCCTACATGTGCTAGGAGATGGGCTGATCTTCGAGATATATTTAAGCAAAAAGAGCAAAGTGCAAGAACAATGCCAGTATTGTTTAAAAGAGTATCTATACATATGCTTGCATAAGCTTTGATTGTCTCCAGAATGATACAAAAGACACTTGTAACTGCTTGGCTCTGAGAAGGCGCTGGGGGGGTAGGGGGAGGGGGGAGGCGGAACCTTCCCTTCAGTGTCCAGCTGACCCTCGAAGAACATGGGTTTGAACTGCATGTGCCGCTTAGACGCGGGGGTTTTTTATAGCACAGTACTGTAAATGTATTTTCTCTTCCTTATGATTTTCTTCGGAACGTTTTCTTTTCCCTTTATTGTAGGAATATGGTATATGATACGTAGGGCATACAAAGTACGAGTTAATCGACTATTTATGTTATAGGTCAGGCTTCCAGTCAACAGTAGGCTCTGAGTAGTTAAGGTTCAGGGGGAGTCAAACGTTGGATGTGGATCTTTGACCAGCCGGGGGTCAGCACCCCTAATCCCCCTATTGTTCAAGGGTCAATTGTACCTCTTTTGACTATTCTAGCCATGTGCATGCATTATTACCCAATTCGAAACACTGTATTGTTAACTTTTTAAATCCTGCTGATGTGAAAAATACACACATATATTGTTCTAGAAACATATTTTACATCGTGCGGCCCATAATACGCATGTTCAATGGCCCGCATGTCCCCCTGCCCAGCAGCAGAGGCCTGGAATAGATGAGCTCTTGACTCACTCTGGTAACTCAAAAACTGAGGCAAGCACGTCCTTTGTCAAAACAACAGGTGTTTCTTGCACAACGCGTCGCACACTGGCCAGTCTCCGGGCTTATGAACGAGGAGGTGGCGGCCAGTTACAGAAAACGCCGCTCACCCAGGCCAGAGCTTTCCCAGGGAATGGCAGAGGAGGGCGTCCCCTCAAAACGATTTAGAAATATTCTCCCGCTGGAAACAGCCGACAGCCCCAAGTCCAAAGTCATGGGAAGTTGGCAGGGCTGGTGGCGAACCGGCGGGCTCTGAACACCCGGGCACTTTCAACTAGGCTGGAAGTGGTGGAAATTGTCCTGGGTGAGTGTCTCACAAGGACAGGCACCTGGAGGCAGAAACTGCGGTTTTCTTTCAAAGTCATCGTGTGGCAGCCGATGCCAGGAGGTGACGAGGCCCAGTGTTTGAACCTGAGGCCCCGTGTGCACAGGCACACCCCCTGCTATAAGGCGGGTAGGCTCCCGCAGAGCCGTGGACGCCTGTAGTCCTGCCTTCCTCTCTGGCGAGAACTTCTGGCAGGCTTTCCCTCCCATTTCTGACAGATCCTCAAAGGGCAAAGTGCCTAACTTTTTAACTTTCTCTCTGCCTGAACTCCGGCCTCTCAACCGAGTATTAAAGATTTATCAAACACAAGAAACAGGGGCGCCTGGGTGGCTCGGTCGGTTGAGCGCCCAACTTCGGCTCGAGACACGATCTCAAGGCTTGTGAGTTTGAGCCCCACGTTGGGCTCTGTGCTGACAGTGCGAAGCCTGATTGGGATTCTCTCTCACTCCCTCTGCTTTCTCTCTCTCTCTCAAAATAAATAAATAAGCTTAAAACACACACACACACACACACACACACACAGGAAATAAAATGTGACCACAAGCCTATTTAAAAGAAAATTTTCCCAAATAAAACAGGTCTTAATAACCTCAGTGATCAATTTGAAATCAATTTAAAGTAGGTATGCCTGCCGTTTGTCTGTATTGAACCGGGGGGAGGGGGGTACCTGCAGTGCTTTTGGGAGACTCCTCTCATAAAGTCCCATTGCCAGGCCCTCAAGGGCTCCCTGTTCCTCCTGGGCCCAGGGAGGTGAGCCCTCTCCCCCAGCACCCTTGGGGTGGCCGGAAAACATACCTGGCCAACTGCCTCCACAAGGCAAATAAGTATTCTCTGCTTATTGTCTGTAACTTTAATTCAAAGTTCGTTCATCTGGTATTTCCTTTGGGTTTACCTGTCAAGCTAATCAAACAGCAGATCACGTATACGAATCCAAAATGGCTTTATCGGTGAAACCAAGAGGACCCGTACAAAAAGGGAAAGGCAACCCCGGTCTCTGCATGGGGTGGTCCTGGGGCTTTTTCTGCTTCCTTTCCAGCAACAGGGTCATTTGGACAACTGCAGGAAGTGGGTAAGGGCCCCAGCCCACCTACCAGCCGCCCCCACCCAGCCCCCTACACAGAACAGCTTTAGACTCCTCAGACAGTGGCCTCAGAGCAACCCGGCCGGGATTCCAGGCTCCATCCCAGCTGTAACCTGTGTGGTTTTGGTCCAATGACATTCCCTCTCTGGAGGGAATTAAGATAAAGCATGTTCAATTCGGGGCACGGGACGTGCTCCATCAAGGGGAGTTTTTCTGTACTATAAGAGCCACGCACTTGACCTCAGGCCTGAGCTCAGTCTGCCACCAGTGTCTCCAACCAGGTCGGGGGCTCCAGAGAATGCACAGATGAGTCAGAAGCCGACCCTGACCTCCAGGTGCCCACTGTCCAGCGGAGGAAACCAGGCAGGCACGGAAAAGCAACAGGACAGAAGGGCCTGGCCCAGTGGAACCAAAAGAGAGCAGGGGTTAGAAAAGGGAGAATATAAGTTCCAGCAAGAAAGCCCTATGAGCGTTCGCAGAAGATGCCCATCTTGGCTGGGGCCTGTGGGGGGGATGGGCTCAATCCCCATTACCCTCCCCCTCCTCCTCTTCCCCTCACTGAGTCCCTGGCACAACCTTGGGGGGGGGGGGGCGGTTGCTGTCAGAGACCAAGAATAGGGGCTCAGAGGAACCAGGAGCCTGGTCAGGCCCCCCCAGGGTAGGGGTGGCAGGGACACAAGAGGAACACGCCAATATGGAAATAACTGGGTTCAAATAGAAACATGGAGGCTGCTTCCCCAGACATGTCCACCAACAGCGACCAAGACACCCACCGTAAGTGGACAGGTACGTGTGCACACATTTCATTTGCTCATATGTACACAAGACGCCTCTGGAAGAGATATGGGTACCACCCCGTATCCTGGGGAGGAGAACGAGGCGGGGGGCCTTTTACTTTCTCCCCTTTATACCTTTTGAATTTGAGCACCTGACTGTAATGTCTTCTGCTAAAAAGTATGCATTTATCTCTCCAAATCTCAGTTTTTCCCTACAATGAGACGCAGGCTCTGGTGGATGGATAGGCCGGCTGACTGCCCCCCCATCCCCGTTTCCCAGAGTGGTGCTCCCCGTGGAGCTGCGGGAAGTGCATTTTGTTCCGTCCGTGGGTGTGTGCACCGACAATGCACGGTATTTAAAGGAGAACCTTGCACAAGTCCTGAAGCAAACGCCCCTGCTTTCACTTACTTTGTAAGTTTCGGCAGAGGACCGAGTCTGAGGCTGTGTTTCTCGGGTGCCCTTTTCAGACCCTTGGTTCTCACCCATCGCTTTCCCCGCGCACGATCCCCAATTCACTGAGAGTCCCACCGAAGTCTGAATCGCGGCTACGGGGCTGTCAGGCGGTGGCAGCCAGGGGCCGGGGGTGAGCACTCCCGCTCGGGAAGCCCTACGTGCCGCCGGTTAGACAGACCTCCAGCGGGGACCCTGGGGGGCACTGAACGGTGGAAAACAGCACACCTAAAGGCAGGAAGGCAGGGATCCTGGAGTCCTACAGGAGCTGCGAGAGTGCACCCGGACACAAGACTCAGGCACCCTTTATCCCCTGGGGGCACCAATGACCTCTCTGAGCTGGGGGGAGCTGTAAAGCTGGCCAGGACAAGCACACACCCTCCCGGGGAGGCAGGAGAGGGGATCTGAGCGTGTCAGTCCTAGGGGGCCTCGGATAAGACCATGGCACACTGGCTTTCCTCTACTGTCCCCAGAGGGCTGGGTCCCCTCCCTCCCTCAGACCCTCAGCGTCAGCTGTTCCCTCCACTTGGGAGACCTATCCCTGCTCCCCTCCATCAAACTGTCAGAGGAGCTCCGATTGAACACCATTTCCCCAGCCCCCAGCCCCTCCCACCCCCCTCCGGAAGAGACTGTAAGGTATGAGCCCAGCTCCCTGAACTGTGCCTCGTGGAAGTGACCCTGGTTTGCAAAAGGGTCTGCAATGCTGCATTTGCGTGCAAGTGTGTGAGATCAGCACGTCTCCCGATGGGCTGTAAGCTCCAGTAGGGCTCGCCTTCTGCTCACTGGAGAGTTCCCAGCACTTCACATGGCAGTGGGGCACATCACAGGTAGGCAGTCAATATTTGCTAAATGAAAGGGTAAGCTTAAGAAAGAAGGAAAGGAAAAATAAAAAGCAAAATATACAGGAAGGGGGCAGAAATTTAACAACTCTGCAAGGCTTCCTTCCCGTCAGAAAGAGAGGCTGCAAGCAAAAGGCTGGCCCGAGCACTGAGGCCTTGAATGGTAGAGAATGTTTGAGAACAGTTCAGGAGACTGTGGGGGCTGAGGAGGAACAGGGGGTCAGCTGACAGAGCCAGCTTCTTAAAGGCAAGATGGATGGGAAAGGAGGCGTGGGGGGCCTGGAGGAGACCCACACTCCCCTCTTGCTCAGCCTCAAAGGATCCTGGGTCTAGCCCTAAAATGGCACCGTTTTACGAGAATTAGGATCATTTGCCCACGAGGGCCTCCTCCCTGCTGGAGCCGCCCTAGCAAGCTCTCCTAGCAGCCTAGGAAACAACTTTCATTGAGCCCCCTCCTAAGAATGCGGAATGGAAAAACAGTGGTGGGAAAGTCCATCCTGATAGTGCTTTGGGGAAATCAGGCAGCAGCAAAGCAGATATGGGGTTCGCTGCTGGGGCTCTTCCCCTGCCTATGAGAAGGGCCCGCATGTGCCCCCTCTCTGTGTCCACGTGCCCCCAAGAAGGAGATCCCAGGAGGGGTCCGGGGGAGGGAATGCTCTTCCCAGGGCACCCAGTACAGAGCCCAGCTCCTAGCAGGGACTCAGTAAACGCTGGCCACAGAGAAGTGAGCTCTCTGGGTTAATCACACCCTGTGCCTCTTCAACTCAGGGAACAAAGAAGCAGGCAGGTGAACAGGCAAGGGACTGCCTACAGTTCAGGTTTCTAGCTCGCTGGGGCTGAATCCAAAACACTGCGCATTCCAGCCAGCCGTCTTCTCCCACCTTAGAGGGGGACGCAGCCTCCTGGCCGGGTCCCCAGGGCACAGGTGATGTACTCACAGCACGGGTTTCCCACCATGAGAGTGGGTCCTGCTCCCCCGTACCCCGGACAGAGACAGGGACAGGGACAGAGAGGAGGTGCCTACGGGGCGGTGTATTGGGGGACCGGTGTGCCTATGGACCTGTGAGCTCTGCGACCAGCCGGGCTCTCTAACCTAAACCGGGGACACTAATACACATCTCACAGGGCTGTCATGAGGATTAAATAAGATAAAATGCCCGGGACGATGACAATGGTAGTTCCTCTTCTCCTCTCCCTATTCAAGCTGACCCCACCTCGTATGAAGATTATTTCCTCGTGCTGCTCTCGCTCTAAAGATGCTATTGTTCATCTAATATGTACTCAACAGTTCTCAATTCTGGGACACAACTTGGTATTCATTCCTGATCTAGGAAATTCAAGTAAAAAGATTTACTCCAACACAGACTTCCTCCCTGTCACGGTTCCATCTAAAGACTCCACCACTGGGGATGGCAGGGGCAAGCTTTCTCGGTGTACGCTTTTTATTTTTACTTTTAAAGCAGGCTCCATGCCCACCGTGGAGCCCCACACGGGGCTTAAACTCACAACCCTGACATCAAGACCTGAGCTGAGATCAAGAGTCGGACGCTTAGGGGACTGAGCCACCCAGGCACCCCCTCGGTATCTACCTTCAAATGGAAATGCGATTTTGAACCAAGTGAATGCGTTACCGACTCAGAAAATAAAAATAAATAAAGGGGCCTAACAAAGGCTACGAGCACAAAGTTTTTATACAAGCCCTTTTGTGAATTCCTCGGGATTGAGAAATTTCAATAGAGCACCGAGATCTTGTTTTTTGTTGTTCCTCACCCTGCTGAAAACCCACTATGCAAAGACAAAAATGCCAGATGTATCCCACAAGCATTGCACTACATATAATACTTGCCAGACTCTCATTTAAACAGTGAGACGTGAGAGACGGCGTCTCAGTGATGCATAATGAAATACAGACGGATCGGAGCACCGGTGTGGCAAAGAGTAGGTCCGCGTGGCCCGGGGCCGGTGCAGGGAGAGGGCAGGACGCTTTTAACTGGGACGAGAAGGCTCCTGCTTTACATATTGACCAAACCATAGGAAATTGCTGACACTTGCCCAGTTTTGAGCTACAAAAATAAATGTCTGTTTCGTAAGGAGCCTTCTTTACCATTCTCTTTGGCTAGATCACAAAACAAAACTAAACTCTGCCCAGCAGCCTCCACCGAACAACAGAGTGCTGACCCCCTCCCACCTTGGACTTCTCCAGGGCGCCCAGAGAACCCTTCCTCCGCTCGTAGCCCCTCCACCTTGTCCTTGCTAATTATCTCGTTTGCTTTCTCTCCCGGGGAGAAGCGAGAGCCTCCTTGTCTGAATACCTGGTCTTCTGCCTCCTCTGTGTTCCCCTGCAGGACCCACACTGGGGGCCAGGGAGGGCCAATGAAGTCTGACCTATTGGCACCCCCCGGCCACGCACACGCACACACACACCCCGTGGGCCTCGGGATGAACTTGAAAGAGAAGCAGTCACAGGAGCTTTGCTACTCCCATGTCACAGATGAGGAGACCGAGGCAGGGCACGTCTGTGACTCCCCCTTGTTAACAAATGCCCAGGGAATAGTTCCCTCCACTCCGTGACTCCCGTTCTTCTTACACTTAGTGCACATTGCGAGACGTATTCTAAAACCAAATGAGAACTTGTTACAATTTTAAAACGTCCACGTCCACGAAGGTTGATCCCGGAGGGGCTGTGGTCTAGTTAAAGGGAACTGCCCCGCTGCTCTCTGGCTGCAGGACAGGAGGTGAGTGTCAGAGAGAACAGAAGCCCCGAAACCCCCACAGCTGCATTCAGGATGCCGGCAGATCTGTAGCAGGCTGGCCTGTCAACCAAGTAATTGGACCCAGGGACCAATTAATTGAGGAGAATGAATGAGACTGCACTATCCCAATGACAGCCACTAGCCACATGTGACTATGTCCACTTAAGATAAATTAGAAATTCAGTTTCTGTTACAGTAGCCACACTCCAAGGGCCAGTGGCCAACTATATTTGATGACACAGATAAAGACCATTCCATCAATGCAGGAAGTTCTACCACACACTGCTGGTCTAGAATGACTCTCCAGGGTCTGAGGGTGATGCTGTTAACTGTTACAAGACCGATACTTAACACACTGATGAAACTGATGATAAGCTGTTGGGGGGGGGGGGGGAGGATTGGCCCAAAGTACCCCACCCAGGGATCAGGGGCCAAGCCGAGTTCTGAACCCAGACCTGGGAGACCATCTCCATGGAAGCTGAGGCTCTCAGCAGTAAACCATGCAGACACCCCTTCCCCGTGTCCCAGCTTAATGCACTTGACATTCTCCAGCAAATAGGGGGTAAGGTCACGGGCTCAAAATTAGGCAGGGACACGAATAGCATGTTTTAATCTCAAAAAATAATGATGCCACTGCCAGAAGGAATAGCTCCGATCTCATCTATGCTGGTAAACGCTTTTCTCCTAAAGTATTTGTTTCAGAAATAAAGCCCTTAATTTGAATGCTTTAGGAGCCAAAATTTCTGTCTGTTGAAAATATTTGCTTCTATTGTTTGGCAGGAATCAATTTGTTAGGGCACCAGCCACCCTGGCAACGGCTCCCTTCCCCTTCCCTGGAAAAGAGCTTGGCGGCAAAGCCATCCGCCGCCCTGCAGCTCTCGCTCGCTCTCTCTGTTTGGGCTATCCCGGCCACAAACATCTGCCGGCACAGACACAGGCTGTGAATCGAGCCAACCAGCCAGTGCTTGCTGGGGCTGAGCCGCTTTGGGGGTTATTAGGAATATATGACTGGGCTTGGCGGGCAATCAGCTGAATTTGATTTGCAGAATGAGAGTCCATTTCGCTTAATTATCTTGCAAGCGGTCCAAGACGGGTCACCCAAATGGTGGGCGATTGGCCCACATAGCCCCATCCCTTGGGGCATCCATGAGGTCCAGGGAGAGAGCAGCTGGAAAATCTCTGGTGACCAGGCTCCATCCTGGCTACAAGAATTAGGTCACCAAGACACCCTGAGCCTTGGTTTTCTCATCTGTAAAAGATCCCACCTACCCTGGCTCACGGGGGTTGTCGGAAGACATCATGGCATGAAGGAGGAGAAAAACTCCTGTAAGTTAAAAAGGTTCCGCAAAAATGGGAGCTCTTTTTCTCCTCTGCAAGGGTAAAGTATCCTCCAACTTCCTCACTTAGCTCCCTTTTTTGAAATGCTACGGGGGCGGGGGGGGGGGGGGTGTGCGCTTAAGAGACAGATCATGAAAGTTAAAAGCTATCACAGTTATAGGTGAAGTGCTAATAACTTCATTTTGAAAGTGTCAGGTTGGGGTTGTTTTTTTTGTTTTTTTTTTTTGCCAAATCACAGCTGTGGCTTGCACGAGAACTCCACCTGTAGCTGTGTTCCCTTCTCACGTTTTAATTAGCAAATAAAACCCCGAAAAGCTCTCCAAATGTTTTTCGCCTGGAATTTATCAGCAAAAGTTAAAAGAATGCCGAAGTGACTCCTGGGGGAAACCGAACGTGTAACAGGCATCTATCAACGACTCAGACCAGCTTCCCTTGGAACGGCCTGTGTCCTGTGTCGGGCCCAGGGATGTCACCTCGGAGCCAGCTTTGATTTTTATCTCTGCAGTTAATTTTCGAGGCTTTCGGTGCCACGTTCAGCGAGCAAGGTTTACAACATCCTGCCACTGGCGGAGACCTGCTGCCAGCCAGATGGCCCCACAGAACGACACTCGCATGGCAGAGAAGGTGAATGTCGTGATTCCTCTGCTCTCCCCTGGCACCGGTGCTGCTGGCCGCAGTCAGGAAACCTGGGTGCTGGGCACCGACAGGTGACGCTGCAGGCGGGCTCCCCGTGCCCACAGCGGAAGTGTGACGTTAAGGGGACCCATTTGAATCCTCTGAGAGTTTCACCTCTAGCTGCGCCAGATGCACGGGACGCCCAGGGAGGAAGAGGGGCTGCTCCCAGTCTGCCCACTCTGGGCGCTGGAAATGACGGCCCCGCCCTCAGCTGCCCTCCATCTGGCCTGGGGAGCTTTCTGAAAAATAGCTGGAGGGACGCATTAACTCAGACTTTACAAGGCGCTAACTATCGAACACACACAATTGAGAAACAGGATTACGACCAACTACTACTATGTGAGGGGGTTCTCATACTTAACCCAAATCCAGCTCGCTCAGCCAGCGCGGCCCCCCAATACCCTCCCAGCTCCGACCCGGCACGAACAGCCCTCTCTTCATCCCAGGGCCACATGGGGCGCGAGGGAAAGGTTCTTGAGGCAGGAAAGTAATGCCGATTACAAGGCGTTCTGATCTGTGACTGCTCCAAGTTCAGGTTCTTGGCACCGGTTTCCCCCCCCCCTCACACCGCATTGTCATTTTTTTTTAATTTCTTTTAATGTTTATTTATTTTTGAGAGAGAGAAAGAGAGAGAGAGGGGCAGGGAGGGGCAGGAAGAGAGGGAGACACAGAATTCGAAGCAGGCTCCAGGCTCTGACCTGCCAGCACAGAGCCCGATGCGGGGCTCAAACTAACAAACCGTGAGATCATGACCCGAGCTGAAGTCAGATGCCTAACCCACTGAGCCACCCAGGCGCCCCTCGTGTTGTCACCTTTCAATCGCACAGACGCTGCTTATTTCAGCCTAGGAATGACATTTCTCTAACGCATGTTCTTGGTTCTCTATCGGTTGTGTCCCTTGTGACTTGTCGAGGGGCGAAGGGGACCAGAGGGTTCTAGTTTGGCGGCGAAAGGCAGCTCCCAGTAGAGGGTGATCTACAAAAGGGCACCTCCCACCCCACCCCACCCCACCGGGCCCTCTCAGCGGTACCAGTCAGGGGCCCAGGCACCGGGGCATCGCCCGGGCAGCATCAGGAAGGAGCTCGGGCCAAGCGGCCTCGGTTACGCTCTCTGGTTACTTCCCTGCCCAGGCCATTCCATCGCAGGCAGGAGGCCACAGGCAGTGAGGTTTCAGCAGAGGGCCAGCGTCCTTCCGTGCCAGCGTTCACATCCGATGCTGCGAGCTAATGCAAGCACAAAGGAAGTATTGCCACAGATCCGAAACGATAATCGAGATCGCCAATGATGGCAAACGAAAACAACCAATTACGTTCGGTACAGTCTACTAATTCTGGAAGCTACAGCAACACAGTTACTTTATCAAGATGTTCCACAAGAGCTGAGACAAAAGAGGATTTCCTGGTTTACTCCTGGCTACCCTCCCGCCCCGAAGCGTCTGCTTAATGGGTTTCACCGGATTTCTATACACCTGTATTTCACTTAAGGAGCTGTAAGTAACCGCCAAGCCAACAGCCCAGCACATGTGGCTGCGGCGCGAACACCCGGACTGGGGAGGGGAGGTCCGAGGGGATCCCTCACAAGAGAGGCCACGACTGGTTTCAGAGAGAGCCGGACCACATTTGCACACTTATGCCAAACAAGGGCCGCAGAGACCAAAGGCTTCGCTCCCGGGGACACTACACGGGCCGAATGCGCCAGGAAACCGCTGCTCTCCCGCCCAGCCGCTGGGTCAACGTACGATGCACCCGTCAGAGGAAGCCCCTCGTGGGAAAGACCGGGCACAAAAGGCGCAACAAACCGCACTGGTGCGCAGACAGCTTCCGAGCTGGGGATACAACCGGACTACTGTCACGGCAGAGCTACAGGACCGGTATCCAGACTACCTGGGAGCGGACAGGAAGGGAGGGGACTTCCTGTCGGCAGGACTGGGACAATGTCACAGGCGAGGCAACAAGAGGCGGCCTTGAGGGGTGGGGGAAGAGGCTCCATGGAGGGGGAAGGGGGCGCGAAGGAGGTTTCCAGAAGGCCTAGAGTGGGCAGAGGTAAGAAAAACAGCCGCAGCTCCAGCGGACAGACTCAGGTTCTACATCCCTTGTTGCCCGAACCGCCACACTGACCCCACAACACGGTCATTACGGCCGTCCCACCCTTACCTCCACGGTGGCCTTACCTCGGTCACCCGACCGAGAACACACAGCCATGCATCGAGATTTTAAAGGCACGATTTTCTGCCCCGAAATCTGCTCCTTCCACTCCAGCAGAAAACTCAAAGGCGCAACAGGCTTGGGGCGGACACGGGGACAGCCGGCTCCCAAGGGCACGGAGGGAAAGAACTCGAGGGCTCCCTCCTCTTCTAAAGTTCCGTGATTAGGTCTTAACTGTGGAGCAGGTGAAGCTGGTCTCCCCTTCCATCGGCCGGGGGCAGGCAGAGCGCCCTCAGCTCGTTGCTGCCAGATCTGCTTTGAGAAAAGGCAAGGACAGTGGGGTCTCGAGTGCCAAAGTCACCCATTATTCGCTGGGTCACTAAGAAAGGAGGGGGGGTGGATCGAGGAACAGACCGGGGGCACCTAACGAGGCCCCGCGTGTGCATCTGACGCTGCATTGAGTCAATGCGTTGTCAACTCTCGGAAGCGATTAGTGATCAATGCAGGTCTTTAGAAAGACCGTTCTGGCGGCCACAGGAAGGATGGACTGGAAGGAGGAGAGGCTGAGTAAGAGCAGGCCCTGCAGTTCCGCGAAGAAGCCACAGGAACAAGGGACACGGGTCCCCAAGGGTGAGAGATGTCCCGCCTGAACGCCTGTGGGGCAGACAGCTGCCCAGGGAAGGCTGCAATGAGATAAAGGAAAAAGAAAGAAACCAGAGCTGTCTCTAAATTAATCCTGAATCAGCTTCAGTGGATAAAGTAAATACAGGAAGCAGCCCCAAGAAGAGAAAATAGGATCCACTAGAATGGAATTCGCCGAGCATCAAACAGCGGTGGAGACCTGCCCAGCCCAGCTGCGGCCAACGCCTGCTCGTGGACCCCACCCCCGCGCTTTAAATGCTCACGGGGGTCCCGGAGCCAATCGGCGTGGGACCTGTCAAATCCGACTGCTGGAATAAAAATGGAAAGGCCGAGTGGCAGCCGTAACATGGAATTTCCTTGTTTTTATTAGTTTAAGGCTCTTAAAGAGTAACTTTTACATTGGGGAAAACTTTTCAAATATGTACTACTTGAAACTTAGATCCAGTTACTTCTCACATGTTTTCAATCACTCTGCTTGCCAATTTTACTAGTTATCAGAAGACATTTGCAGTTTAAAGCAGGGGAATGGGCTTCCCCCTCCCAGTACATCTGCCCTTTCCCGGGGTGACCTCACCCCGCTGGATCCCCAAGCCGGCCGGCTGCCAGAAAGGCCCAACGGGGCAGCCCGGGGAGTGCTACTGGGTCTCACAGCTGGAGGACAGAGCCCTGGCGGTGCAGGGACACCTGAGTAAGGATTGTTTTTTTTCGAACACTGGTAAAGCCCAGCTTGTTGCCACGTGGATGTATCCAGGAACACGCGTCGCTTACTCAATTTTCAGTCCCTGCA
Source organism: Acinonyx jubatus (assembly GCF_027475565.1). Classification (NCBI taxonomy): domain Eukaryota; kingdom Metazoa; phylum Chordata; class Mammalia; order Carnivora; family Felidae; genus Acinonyx; species Acinonyx jubatus. The sequence continues at coordinate 27,873,679 of NC_069398.1, forward strand.
GCTAAGGCCACCATGGAGGCTTGGGGACCATAATGGGCTGGCCGTGCTACGTCCTGGCCGTTACTCAGAGCTGAGGCCGCCTGTGATCTTTAAACCAGCAAATCTCCTAGTTCTTCACCGCGAGGCCCTTGTCTGTTCTTGTGACGCTCACCTAGCACACCCGGGAGTGGCTACGCTTCCAAGGGTCAGACCACAGAGGTCTCCTATCCAATGGCCTGCAGCTCCGCGTTGTGGCCCAGAGAACAGAGAGGGGCAGGGGGAGTTTGAAACCTCATTGAAAACAAAATGAAACACACACACACACGTGTCCTAAATAGTTGGCTTGATGTAAATTCAGAGCAAGGCCTAGTAAGACGACAGGTGCACTGGGTGTGTGGGCTGGAAGGAGGCTGTGCCTCCTGTGTGCTCTTTACTGCACACGTGGTCGCGGGAGCGCCACTTCCTGCTGATCCACGTCCACTCAGGGGCCCCGGGGAGCTGGGCTGCATCTTGGCGGGGCCTGCCTGCCGGCCCGTGGGCATAAAGAATAGTACGGACTCCTCCTGAGAGATCATGGGGTTGGGGGGGTGGCAAATGGCTATCGGTCTGCACCTTCCCCATCAACGCCAAAAGGCAAGCGAATCCTCTCAAGTGACAAACTTCAGATGTAGTTAGGGACAGGCTCCAAATTTCCGGCATCAACATTTATTTTTAATCGAGCCGATTTTTTTTTTTTTTTCATTTCGAAACCTGTTAATTCCATGACTGAGAATTCATCAAGTTTCAGGCTGGAATTAATTTTAGCAACCGCTTTGTACCAAAAATATTAGTAGATGGAGCTGTGGAACTGGCCTCCTTCGCACACTGTCATTGCCAAGTCTGTGTGTTCACGTTCCTTTCGGAGAGTGTGGTTCACGCCAACAGAGTTCTGAAGTCGGCGAGCTCTGTCCCCTCCCGAGGAGCACGCAGGGCTGTGGAAGTGGGGCTGGCCATCTGCTCACCGGCCCTTCTTACACACAGCTGTGTCCCCTCCCCACCCAGGGTGGGGACTGTCACCGCACACACCCATCCGCCTTTCACCGAAGGCACAAGGATGACACACGTACTCTGGGTGGGAGCCTGTCCCCAGGGTGACAGGTAGGGCTTTATTCTCACATCTGCCCGCTTGCTGATCTTCCCGAACCTTACCCCCGCGAGTAAGTGTGCCCGCCTGGGAGGCCGCCTGCAGGAGTGAGAGAGCTCCACGTCGGGAGGCTGTCGACTGGCGTCCGCCCTCCCGAAACAGGCTATCTGGCTTCATTTTATTGGTGATACAAGAAAACATGGCCCCTGAGTCAGCAGGGACGGCCTCGCACACACTGCCCCCAGTGTCACCACCACAATCTGGCAACAGTAACCACCTCTGATTCTGCCTAAAGACCTAATCCCCGTGACACCTCTTAGAGGGCGGCTCTGACCTGCAGGTCGCTGCACGGAGCTACTCGGGTTCCACTGTGAAGGGTTCAGAATTTCGGGGCCTCAGTCCTTCCTCCCCTAGAATTGTAAGGACACGGGTTCTTCTTGTCGCCCCGAGGCTGAGCCCAGCTGGTCACGCAGCAAAGCTTACTGACACCCCTCCCCACAGACAAGCACTCTCCGCTGAACAGAACACCCCCATCGCAGCCATATCAAAGCTTCAGGTTCCTTTTGTCCAAATATAATCCACACCCAACACCCCCGGTCTCTTCTTTGGGCCACACCAGTCCTCAAAGAGCAGCCAGTACCCAGGGCCGGGCTTGCCCCGGCTACCAGGCCCGAAAGGGCTTTGCCATCAGGATTCCCACCCACCGTGGCTTGTAACGGCGGGGGGGGGGGCTCACGGATTAGCTCCACCTTTTCCTTCATGTCACCAGGAAAAGCGATGCCCACGTAACTTCTACAATGTCCAGCATCTAAGGAACCTGGAAAGCTGGCTGGAGCTCAGCCTGGGACGGAACTTGGCTCGTGCGGCTTAGCAAGGCCACCATCCTCCCTGCACGCGGACGTAACCCAGGCAGGGACTGCCCGGGGGAGCACACTGCAGGGCTGCGGGGACTACGCTGTAGTTTAACAGTCACCAGGGCCAGGGCTCTTTGCTCCAGAGACACCCTTCAGGAGCCCCCACGCTGCTTAAACGCTTCTCCTCCCCAGGAGCACCCCCCCCCCCCGTATGATTTATCCATTGGGAGTCTCATTTAAGCCTGCATTCAAGCCTGCCATTACTTATGAATCGGAGGGCCTGCCAAAGTCCAAACCCCGCTCTGCACTCGGTGCTCCATTGCCAGAGCATTTCCAGTCTTCAGAGCCTGGACCATAATTCACACAGTTACACGTCTGAATGAAATTCTGGTCACACCTTGCATAACTTTCTGGAGAACTAGAATACCTCCAGACTTGTTAGCAGATTTAAATTAAAAACAACAACAACAACAACAACAACAACAACAACAACAACAAAACAGGGGCCCCTGCATGGTTCGGTCGATTAAGTGTCTGTTTGACTCTTGATTTCGGCTCACGTCATGATCTCGCGGTTCGTGGGTTCAAGCCCCACGTCCGAGCTCTGCTCTGATGGCACAGGACCTTCTTGGGATTCTCTCTCTCTTTGTCCCTTCCTCACTCACACTGTCTCTCTCAAAATAAATCAACATTAAACACACACACACACACACACACACACACACACACACAATCCCCATATAAAACATTTTCCTACCAGGCAACCTCACCATGGTGACAAGGTCCCATACCCGTACAACCTCCTAAGTGTGCAAAGCACAGACATGGGCCCAAACAGTAGCGTGGATTTTGGAGCAAAGAGTGTGCCCCTTATTTACAGCGTCTCCAAAGCATTGCAGGCTCTAACTTGAATATATATTTCACACAGTACCAAAACTTTTAAATATCCACGAGAAGATTTCATTTTTATAGGCAATAAACATTAAATCTAAAGGGCTAGAACATAAAAAGTGTTTTAATGCTATATAAATCACCTTTCCCTAGACAGACTAAATCTCCGAAGGTTTTAAGGACTGCAGTATAAATTTTTATGGCAAATTATCTACATAGAAATTATCTGCATGAGATGTGCATTCCTGTCTCATTTACATAGTGCTGACAATCTTTTCCGCCCCTACAGCCAATCCAGTTCGGGGGACTCCAACAAACAGGGGAAATACAAGAGCCCGAGCCAGGCGGGGATCCCCCCTTCCTTCTCTGTGCCCATTGAGCCTACCTTCGATGCAACGAGGTCTATGCATCATTCCACAAAAGTCTCTGGCTAACCCTCAGCCCAAATGGGTATGGCTGCCCCAAGGATGAAAGGAACATTCACAGGCTGGGCCCCAGGTATGCTTCCTGCCGAGTTTCTTGTGGGCCAGGGCCAGCCTGCTCGATGCCCCCGGAACTGGTGTTGTAAGAACTTTCTATGTACGAGGCAAGTCTTTCGCACATGGTTTTGTCTTCCATGTGAACATTTTCAAAGGAATCCCTATCGAAGTAGAAATTAGGACCATTCTATCAAAGATAAATGGGATCATGTTAGGAAGCAACATTTTCTTATATGGTGAGTTATAAAATTTACAACCTGCCACCCAAAATGCAAGGAGACTGACAGTTTCTATTCCCTCTTAAGAGTTATTTTCTTGGGAATGCAAGCTGGTGCAGCCACTCTGGAAAACAGTATGAAGGTTCCTCAAAAAACTAAAAATAGAACTACCCTAGGACCCAGCAACTGCACTACTAGGCATTTATCCATGGGATACAGGCGTGCTGTTTCAAAGAGACACAGGCACCCCCATGTTTATAGCAGCACTATCGACAATAGCCAAAGTATGGAAAGAGCCCAAATGCCCATCGATGGATGAATGCATAAAGAAGATGTGGTCTATATACACAATGGAGTATTACTCGGCAATCAAAAAGAATGAAATCTTGCCATTTGCGACTACGTGGATGGAACTGGAGGGTATTATGCTAAGTGAAATCAGTCAGTCAGAGAAAGACAAAAATCATATGACTTCACTCATGAGGACTTTTAGAGACAAAACAGATGAACATAAGGGAAGGGAAATAAAAATAATATAAAAATAGGGAGGGAGACAAAACAAAAGAGACTCATAAATATGGAGAACAAACTGAGGGTTACTGGAGGGGTTGTGGGAGGGGGGATGGGCTAAATGGGTAAGGGGCACTAAGGAATCTACCCGTGAAATCATTGTTGCACAATATAGTAACTAATTTGGATGTAAATTAAAAAAAATTAAATTAAATTTTTTTTAAAAAGTTATTTTCTGGGGACGCCTGGGTGGCTCAGTCCATTGAGCGTCCGACTTCGGCTCAGGTCATGATCTCACGACTCTTGAGTTCGAGCTCCACATCGGGCTCTGTGCTGACAGCTCAGAGTCTGGAGCCTGCTTCGGGTTCTGTGGTTCCCTCTCTCTCTGCCCCTCCCCCACTTGCATTCTGTCTCTCAAAAATGAATAAATATTAAAAAAATTAAAAATTAAAAAAAAAAGACTTATTTTCTGGTAACAGAACAAGAAGTAACAGTAAACATCCCTGCTTTCTGGCCTGCTATTAATCTTAGCCGTCCGAGGAAGGAAAAAGAGAGAAGGTTTCTGGAAATATTCTCTGTATTGGTTTTATCCACATAATAAATATTAAAGTTAATTTTTTGTGCCTCTCATCTAGGATGGTTTTAGGTCCTTTAATGGTCTAAAAATTTAAATACCGCTCTCCTTCATATTCTTGCAGGGCCTAATTAAACAAAAATAGATCTAGCACCACAGAATTCTGCACAAGAAATGAGAAAGGGAAGAAGTATTTTGGCAAAGGGGCACCCATTTTAACGGACTCTCGCTTGAATGTAGACGCGTTAACAAGGGCCTGACGGCAAGGGAAAGGACACTTTAAGAGCATTTTTCAATTAAACAGTCACTTTCTCCTGAAATAAAAATCCACACAGATTTTTAGGCTGCATATAACAGAGTAATGACGAGCCCATTTCCTCTGGCTCATTACAAAATTTTCTTGTTGAAGTGACAGTTTCTGCCCTGGACGGCTAAATGAGGGTAATTAGAAGCCCACAGTAAGTTTCGAAAAACAGAACCACCAGAAGACGCTCCAGAATATGGTACCACAGCGCTCTGCTTTGCAAATGAAGGCACTAACATTTTCTCTCCAGATTAAACGACACTTGATGCCAGCTAAAGGCAGCTTGTGTATCTTATTTAAAATGTGCTAAACCATTACCAAATGGGAGAGAAAGGAGCAACACCAAAACCTAAGATGAAAAGAATCTGACTGACAAACTGCCTCTCAGAGCTGTTTTCTCAAGGGGTCCACCGTTCTCCGCTTGCCACTGGTCAGCTCAGAGCGAGGAAAGGGACAGGACGTGGACGGCCTCGCCATTTAGACCCATGAAGGATGCTCCTGGTGTCTGACTCCTTCAAAGACCATCGGGTGAGTCCCTCGCCTCTGGTGGGTCCGTTTGTGGGGACAAAAAGCTAAAATGAGCCCTGCCAATACCCACACGGGGCTTCCAGTCTACGGTCTATGTGAAACAAAATAAGGCAACCCCGCTCATCCACAGCAGCGGCAACAACAAAGCCTTACATAGGATACACTTTAGCATTTACTGACACTATGCAGTGGAAGAGACGATGAAAAAAAATGAGCAGGTGTTCTCTGTACAGAAATTCAACGCCCACACCAACTGGTTTAAAAACCCAAATGTCACAATGCCTTTGAATTTGGGGGGGGGGACAAAAACTGCAGACTATCACCCCAAATTTAATATCTGAACCCAACAGCCCCAAATTTGGAAACCAAATGCCACCATCTCCTTGAATCCTTCTCTGTTCTCCCCTGCCTGTCCTCTGTGTCACACGGCACGTGGCACATTCTGTGCAGCTTTCAGTTACTAGTGGGTCCTCTTGGCCCTACTAAACACAGCTCCTAGGAGACGGGAGCTGTCTCATTTTCCCTCGGACTCCCCGGAAGCCTCTAGCACAGGTCAGAAATACACACCCATCATCAAGTGAATCTTCGTCCGATATGCATTCTTAGAAGGTCCGATTCTGGGAGCTCGTTTTAAACAGCCAACTTCCCTGGGGTAGAGTTCTCAATGAATGATTGCACCAAGTGTGTCTGGTGTCTACACCTAACAGTTAAATATCTTCGAGAACAGAATCACAGGATCTGCAGCAAACGTGAAAGATCTTTCCATAGGAAAATGTTCAAAACGCGATACAAAAACATTAAAAAAAAAAAAATAGCAAAAAAAAAAAAAAAATCTGCTAAGTGATCTAACGCTAAATAAGAATGAAGACATCCTACTTAAGTGACAAAAGAGGAGTCGAAAATAAGAAGCAAGCAGCAGCTTAGACAATGTCAAACCACACTTCAGAAATAAAAAAGACCTCACAGCGTGTCAAGTGAGAGGGGGCAGGTGGCAGTGACCACAGCCATGGAAAAGTCCGAGGTTAACGAGCCCAGTTCACGAAGTCTATAAGGACTTAAAAATTCGAAGAAATGCAATTCAGAAAACAGGAACGTAGATTTGTGTTCTAGCAGGGAGAATACACACAAAAGAGACTGGAGCTCATGTTTCTCTTTTAAGAGACCCTCCCTTTTGCCCCAGACTAACCCACAAAAGCAGCAACTTAAAAATGTAAGGCATGTGTATCGCTCTGACCCCAGTAAATCCAGCGCAGGGCTCTGCCAGGTGCTTCGCCCCCTCCAGCCCTGACTCCTGCCCACGAAAGTAGGCTTGGCTGTCCGGCCAGGTTGGACCCAAGGCAGGAGAGATGGGGCTTCCGGGGATAAGAGCCCTCCTGTCGGTCTGCTCGGACCAAGCTCTCGTGTCCCCATTTGGGTCACTGTCTGGACCTTTGTTACCTCTGGAACCGCCGCCCTGCCCTTCTTTGACCAGTGCCCACTTACCCCACTGTGCCAGGATGGGGCTCCTGCTCTGAGCCGACAGCGTCCCCAGCGCCCCCACTCTTTAGGTCCCCGAACACTGCCAGCTTCAGGTCTCCTTGTCCTGCCTGCCTGTCATCCACGTGAGGCCGCCCTGGTGCGAAAACCTGTTCATCTGTGACCCCGTTTTTCCCAGCACTCTCTTCTTCTAGTCCTTTCCTGCCACTGGCTTTCCTTCTCCCCAGATCATTTGGGACGCCCCACTTTCAGGATTTACTTTCAGGGCGGCCATCTCTCTACTATAAAGACCCTGGTATCCCATCTGGGCTGAGCAGGGGTAGGAAAGCTTGGATCTCCAGAAAACAGAGCACCTCCAATCACTATTTATGACAGGAGGTTCACGCCACCCTGCATGCAGCCAGCAATACTGTATTTGCAACGGCAGAGTTCCTCCTAAGAAATTATTGCCTGAACACTTCACTATTTCATGAATCCTTGAAAGCTGAAAGTGAGTACAAAACGAAAGGAAGGGGGAAAACAAAACCCAAAAGCTAGTGTGCGCCTGGAGACAAAGTCGTGGCACAGAGTAAAAGACCTGGATTGGAATGGCACAGCCACCCTCGGGGGAAAAATTCTCTCTCTGAGCATCAATTTCCTAATCCGCAAAACAGGAGTGATACTAAGTGTATGGAGTTTTCTGAGAACTGATTCAATTCAGCAAGCTTTAATGACCGTCTCCCGTGTGCCGGATCCCGGGGAGAAAGACTGAGCCTCGTTCATTCATTCGTCTGTTCGCGCAGTTTGGGAAGTGAAATCACCACAGGGAACACGATCTTCAGGCTGACGGTGTATGGGGGAAGGGCAGTAAACCAGTTAAGTGTTAAGGACTTTTATTTACAAGCAAACACGAATATAAGCACGTGTATGTAAATCCGAAAGCTAACATGAGTTTAGTTTAACAGCCAGGGGAATTAAATGAGATGAAACATGTTGCCAGGCACAAGGAAAACACTTACGAATGTTTAGTGAGGGGTGTGTGGGTGGCTCGGTCAGTGGAGTGTCCGACTCTGGATTTCTGGATTTCAGCTCAGGTCATGATCTTATGGCTAATGAGGTCGAGCCCCCATCAGTCTCCACACTAGCAGTGCGGACGGGGCCTGACTGGGATTCTCTCTCTCTCTCTCTCTCTCTCTCTCTCTCTCTCTGCCCACCCCCACCCCTGCCCAGCTCATTCTCTTTCTTTCTTTCAAAGGAAATAAATAAACTCGAAGAAAAAAAGTTTGGTGAACTGTCTTTCAGTGAGCTTTCTCCTGGAAATCCCTAAATTCAACTCTATATAACTTAACACATCAGTTATTTAGCCTTGCGTGTGCTCTCCTGGAGTGAGCGTACTGAGGTCCCCATGACCGCTGAGCTGCACATAAGCCAAAAGGCACCTGAGAACTGAAAGCTTCTAAGCAAAATCAAGGTCGTTGTCATCACTAGGTACTGTTTGGTTTGGGTACTAAGAGTAAGAAATGCCGTTTGAGAACAAATGCGGCTCAGGAGCTTGTACTGAGCAGTGGTTGAGGGTCCCGCCCCACTCGCTGGCTCCTCCCAGAGGCCCCCGTCAGGGCCGGGGGGGTGTCCGTGGCCCAGGGTCCATGCAGGTGGTCTCAAGGCTGATGCCAGTGTCTTGGGTGGCTCTCGCCCTCTTTGTCAACACACAGTTCAGAGGGGAAGGGACAGAGGACTGGGCGGTTACAAAGAGGGGAAGCGGGGAGGCAGTGCTGCCAGCACCCCCAACGCCCCAAGTCAGGGCCTCCCTCTCCCGAATCTCTGAGTCACAGAGCTCCTTTAGAGCCTCACCTCCAGCGTCCACCAGCCCAGAGGCGACCCCCCACCCTGCCGTGATCCCGTTCGCAAGAACACCTATTCTCGGGCACAACTGCTTTCCCAGATCTGTGCCCCGGATGGGGTGGGGGCCGCGCTGTGGCAGAGTCCCGGGGTCCCAGAGTCCCGAAACCCCGGCAGGCCAGGAAACGTGTGAGCCTCAGGCTGCCTCCAAATCCCAACAGGGCACAGGTGACCCAGAGCCAGCGGGAGGAAAGGGACGGCAATGGCCGTGTGCGGGGCCTCCCACAAAAGCCAGAGCCAGAGCCCACCTGACCCCCCCCGAGGGGGGGGGGGGCGCTGCTGCATCCTTGGGGACAAAAATCCAACTTCAGCCAGGCTGGGGTCCACACTTACAAGACCGGAACCTTCCAAACCCACACTGCTCGTGGGGGTCCTCACACGGGACTGTAACCGTTCAGTGAGCAGTTTGGGAGGAGGGTACTGTTGGGCCCCCCCGCCAGGAGTGCTGAGTGTGGCTGAGTCAACAGTAGAGTCAGCGCAAAGAGCCGGCGCCCCTCGCAAGGGGAGTCCCTGCAGGCTCCCAAGGCTGGGACTGACGTCCGGCAAGGCCTCTGCGCTCACGCCCACACAGAGACCTGGGTCTGTCAGGAGACAGGAGAGGCCTGAGCAACTTCACCTGCCACTCCCGGAGTGTCTTCCCAGGGGGTCACAGGGACCCTGGGGCCAGAACCGCTACCAGCACCTCACTTTCCTCCTCGTGAGGGATGACTCAGTTGGAAGACGCGAAGAGCTCAGACTGGTCCCCGGCACACAGAGCAAACATCCCCTAAGCGTGAGCCTGGGTTTTCCGTCAGAAAGAGCCAGGCAAAACATCCTTGGAACGCGTGGATATTTACCGGCTAATCCACAAGATACAGAGAGGACGTCCTGACGGCACCGAGCTGGGCCTTGAAGGGCCAGGGAACTCTGAGGTCTTCGATGCCTTCTCTCTCCCCTCTTCCCCTTCGGCCCAGCCATGGGAGGGACTGCTTCTCCTACAGCGTCCATCCAGAGGCCTCGAGATACCCCCCCTGACTGTCACCACTGACAAACCACTGTCCTCTCTGCCTGAATGCTGTCCAGGGGGATGTGGGCACGCGCCTCGTGCACCGCCCCCCGAGGAGGGCAGGGCGCCCCTGTACCTGAAGCTATCGATGCTCCTCGGGGGACTGGAAGATTTCTCCCCGCCTCCAGCCAAAGGAAACAGACCTCAAAACGCCGGCCACATGAAAGACTCGTGTGTAAAAATAATTCAGTTCAACAAGTATTTCCGCTACATGCAAATCACAGAAGTAGGCGCTGCAGAGGGCACACACACACAGAAGAGAGGAAGCTGGTGCTTCAAAGCGCCTGAAACCCAGTGAGGAAGCGAGGAGACCAGAGTGAGCGGAACGCTCCAGAGAAGAGCATTCTGTGGCTCTGGCACCACCACAACTAGGCAGAAGTGGAGCCCAGCATTCCAGAAGGCAAGGGGGAAAACGGCTTCGAATCACTGAAGATCTCATTAGAACAAATCCCCTGTTTATCCAACATCTGTGGTGTCACTGTGTAAATATCCATTAAAGTGCCAAATCAAGTATTAAGCACTTCTATGCTAAAGTCAATGTTCTATAATGCACAGGACTTTGCAAAAAGGAGGGGGGGAAAGGACATTAAACAGAATTAACGGTAATCCATGAAATTGACAACCGCGTGTATTCCGTTCTCAGAGCCCCACCTAAAAGCTCTGATCTGCTCTCCTGGAGAAGCCTGCTTTCCCAGGCACTCCTCGCAGGAGACTGTGCAACACTCACCTACCCTGCCGGGGGGTTGAACAATCACCTTTCCAAAACTGCACCTGGTCTCTGAGACGAGCCCCCTCCCCAGAGCACACTGCCTTCCCTACCCCTCTACAAACCAGCGCTGCGGCAATTACAGGGCAGAGAAAAGCACATATCAAACCGTGGGAGAAAAGCAAGGAGTTCTGGCATCAGATTATTTCTGGGAATCTATCAGGAGGACTCTTAACTACAGATAAGACGAGAGATCTCGAGGTCTGTGGCCAGGGACTCCATTCCCCCGAATTTCTCAATAGCATCTGGTACACCGTGGGGGCTCTCTAACATGAGCTAATAAAAGCACAACAATAAACAGAAGTAGCCTTCTGAACTAAAGCCAACTCTGTCTGCATGTACATATTATAAAAATCGCACGCAAGCCAACAATTTCTATATTATGTTAGTTTCATCCCAATATAATTTCAATAGCTCTATTGTAAACAGAAATTACTGGCAGAGTTCTGATTAAAAAGATGGCAACGTTCCGTATTCAGACCGTGTGACAGACTCACCCCGTAATATAAGTAACTTGATCAAAAAAAAAACAAAACAAACAAAAAAACCCAGGGTGATGAGCACCATTCCTCCACACAAAAAATCGGTGAGATAGAAAGATTAAATGAACAACCATCCCCTTCACAGCCTAAAAATTTTAAAACTGAGCCTGTAAGGTTGGGGCTGGGAATCAGTCAATGATCTGGATTCTCTGGTCCCCGTTTGCAGCGACTCAGAGCTTTGTTGTTAAACAACAAAGGGGACATAACACCACACAGAGGTGCTGTTTCTTAGAACAGTGGGGGCTTCACAAGCCTGATTCTCAAATCCCAGGATATCCTGAGGTGGGGGATTCCGGGCCTCCAGAGACTCCAGAGGTCACCAGGTCATCACGAAAGGAAGATCCCGATCAAGGAGCCCGGATGGGAGCAGGGACCACACACACTGTGGTGCGTAGTTGGCTCCTCCTGGAACACCCGCCTCAGTGGCTCCTGTCCCGAGCACCTACACGCAGCTCTGCACAGGGTCCCGGGTTTCCGGGTTTCAAAGTCGAAGGGTAATGGGAGGCGCCCCCAGACTCAGGTTCTGAGTGGGAGACCAGGAAGGGCAGGCACCCTGACTTCATTTCCATGCACGGCTTCCCTGGCGATCCTTTTTTTTTCCTACAATGAAGTCGCACCGATGGTATTTGATGACCGTTGCAAATTTCCACTTTTTTTTTTTTTTTCAAATTTCAGGAAAATAGGTCTCTGAAACGAGACACTTAGGGTAAGTAGGCTAAACCGAAAGCTGTGGGGGGGGGGGGGGGTGCTCCACGGTGTCACTGTCAGCTGGTCATCAGCCCTCTAGCAGGGAACGTTAGGAACTAGCCACTGGCGCCTCACCGAGTTAGTGGGCTGGCTTACATGCGTGCTCATGGATTTACTAGCCTCATCGGCCTCTTCCATTCCCCAACCCTGTAAGGCAGTAACCGTAGAGTGACATGGACCAGCCCTTCCGGACCCAAGCACTGTACTAAGCGTTGTCGCCCTGGGCGTCCGCACTGAGACCCCATCTCCGCCCTGGGCGGGGGGAGGGGGGAGGGGTCCTTTCTCAGTCAAGGACGCTGGCTCAGAGATGGCGAGAACCGTGCCCTGGACCCCACGGCCAGGGCCCAGCTCTGCCAGGTTTCTGAACCAACCTCTCCATCCCCAGATGGCCTGCCTCTCCAGAGGGCAGGGGACAAGGCTATCACAGAAGATGCTCGTCAGCAGGACTCTGCCACTGTGTTTTCCCGCAGAGATGAGGGCAGGCTCCACGTCCATCCTCCTCCCCCCAGCTCGGGGCCTGGTGCCAAGGGCCGCGGTGGGCAGTCAAGGCCAGCAAGGGCGTGATTATCCTCGTGGCTCCTTCGCCCACTGGCGCGCTGCGCTTGCTCAGAAGCACAGGGTCACTTGGCCCCCTTTTGGGAACTGATTTTCTGTATTAGATTCCGACTGTGACTCAGTTCCAGTGTGACAAAGTGACTCGGCCGTCCTGCAGAAGTGCAGGAAGGAGCCAACGTCATTCTTTTTCCCCACTCTGTCTTCACAAACCCCCCCTTCCGGGAGGTTTCTGGATGCCCGAGTGACGCGGAGTTGTTGGTTCCCTTTTCTCTGCAGACCGAATCCCTGATCACATGATTTGGTGGCCCAACAGGTTCTGTCAAATTGCTGAAAAGGCAGAAGAAATTCCTGACAAATCGGGAGCGTCAGAAAATCAATTCCCAAATGCCATGTAATTCACTGACAAGCCCACCGGGGCATTAGTATTGAATGGGAACGGATTTCTTTTCTTAAAAAGGACCAAGATAAGAGCAAGAAACATATTTACATTTTGTCTGCAGAGCCGGGCTCTCGAGCCGGCAAGCAGGAGTAACGAGAACAGCTCGTCACAAACAACTCGGGCCTGCCAGCGATGAAAATTAATGGCAAGGTAAAGAGCTTCTTTTGATGCTGGAAGGGCTCCAGTAAAAACTGGTCTGTACATGGGAACACGGTGTCAGACTAAGAGAGAATCAGCTTGTCTGACTTGTGGTTTTCTTGACAACATTCATCTTCCCTTGGCCTGATACAGGGCAATTAGTGCTTGTCAGCTGAATCATGTGTTATTAAGATCATTCAGGCATTTTTTAATTACGGTTAGCGAGACAGACAGTAATGAGATCTCCAGCAACTTAAACTTCCCACTTCCTTTTCAGATAAATCTTAAGCTGCCTTGTTTCTCCCCCCACCCCAGTGATGTTTCAAAAGAATTGTTTATTCCTGCAGGTAGGTACACGCAACCCAGCCCCGGCTTCCCCTACGCCACGTAAAACATCAACTGCTGGGGGGCACCCCCCAATCGATGAGACAAAGACACCTTTCTCGAACATCTGCTCCCTCGGCTGGGACGCGGGGACGGGCGATCTCTGCTCGAGGAAATGCTCTTTGCAGGGGGACCGTGTTCCGGAGAACTCTCGATCTGCAGACCTTCCAACCCTGGGCGGGCCCTTGCTCGGCTAGTTTCTCTCCCGTCCCTATAAAGGGTCACAGCCTGTGCTTGATCTGACACGAGCCCAGTCCTCCGTCCAAAAGCTGCTTTTCTCGATTAGCTCTTCCAGTCACGTGACGCCAAAGCCCCAGGAAGCATAAAAATGATTTAATTTGCTTTTATAGTCTATATTTCATTCGATTTGCTTTTAAATTAACAATTCTCAAAAAGGTTAAGGTATAGTCCCTGGTTCGACTTGAATCTGGGTTCATAATTTTTGTCTTTTTAAATGCTCCCTTTACATCGATATTTCATGGAGGGAGTAATTTCCTTTCCTGGGAGATTTCAAATTTTTATGGTCCCAGTTCTTTCTCTTTATACAGCCAGGAGCCAACGTGACTTCTGAGCTATTTCTGGTGCACCATCTGTTTCTTTACGAGGCCAGCGAGAGGGGTCTGGGGGATGCGCGATAAGGAGGAAAGGCCCCCAAAGCCCACTCTTGCGGGGGACACGCACCCTCCTCAAAAATCCTTCCTGAGGTGGCCGCTTCTAGGGAATACAGACTTCCAAATGTCTCCCAAGAAGCTTCGATCGCCAGTCAACACACTGGAACTGAACTTCCTGAAGGCAAGTTCTCCAAACCTTTATGACCCATTCCTAGGAGTATTTTTGCGAAAGCCATTTTTAAAAATTCTTTTCCTAAGTTTGCTCAAAATGTTCCTTTCGGTGGCACGCGTTATATAACGCATCCTGGATATTCTTGTGCTTTGAGTCCCGTGGGCCTTTAGTTGCTTTTGAAAGCCAGCCTTTTCCTGTAGGTTTTTATACAATCCTGGACTGATGTGCACTATAGTCCACAAACACATCCTTTTCTTCCCCCAGAAGTCACCTGTCCAGTCCGAGGCGACTTCTGTTTGTCATCGCCCGCCACCAAGGTTCATTAGCAGGGGAAAAGGAGAGCAGGATCCTACAGTCCCACACATGCACACACGTACCCCAATGCAACAGCGGCCTTGGCCTGTGCTTCGTGACCATGGTTCACCCAGCCGGGTGCCTTCTGTGCAGCCACTGTGATTCCTCTGGTCAAGGACTGATCCAGAAGGCAAATCAATGCCTGTATCCAGAATCGCACCAGGGACCCTACAGGCGACCCGCTTGGCACCCAGGGAGCCCACTTTTACCTTCCGGCCAAGGTGAGGCCATGGAAGAAGCGGACCATGCTGGTTCTCAGAAGACAGCATGCCCCCCGCCCCCGTCTCGGCGAGCCAGGGGAACCCACTGTGGGAGGTCACACTGACTCAGGAGACCACTGGCTGGGCCTCCAGACTCAGACCTCCGGAATGGGAGGCAGCAAGCCCAAGAAAACTCTGAAGGCCACCAGAGCCATGGTAAGACCGGTTCCATCCAGGAAAGAGCAGCCACATCCAATAAGACCACCATCGGGTAAAACCAGTTTCATCCAGGTAAGGCCGGCCTCATCCATGTAAGACCACCTTCATCAGGAAAGAACAGCCTCATCAGGTAAGCCCAGCCTCATCCAGGAAGAAGCTAACAGCCCCTGAGAAAGGAACTCTGACATTCCAATGGTTAGAATGTACTTATCTAGAAGAATAAAGCAGAAAGCTATGGTATTTTAAAGGGCCAGAAACTAGATATAAAATGGGGAAAAGGGAGGGAGGGACCCACCCTGTTTTCAGTGTCCCTGCACAGGGAGGATGACTTAGAAACATTTTTACATAAAAGCCATCAGGAAGGGACACAAGAGGGACAGGGAGGGCGTCAAGGTCCCCCAAAGCTGCCAGGTGGTACCCTGCATTCCCATGAGCAGCCCCACGCCCTCTCCCTGGGCTCAGCTCAACAGCACAAGTTGGCCCCGAGGGGGTGGAGGAGCTGTGCCTTGTAAGAGTTTGAAAAAGCCCCAGCACACTGTCTAGATTTGCATCACTTACACGGAAAGGACAGGGCCGGGACGCCCGAAGAGAACGCAGACGGGCCTCCTACCCTCACGGGACTTGGAAGAAAACAGTTTCTTCTATTTAAAAACCTGCAAGCTCTTGGTTCATCTCTCTGCGTTGTAAAAAATTAATTGTATTAAAAAGCATCAGTTTGTTTCTGTGATGAGGCAACCACACTGTTCCGGACAGAACCGCGTGGAGCCCGGCCGCATCCAGGCTGGAGCGGCACCCCCGGGGCCGCTGCCAGGCCGGCCGCCCGCTGGCTAACAGGTTGCTGCCACTCTTGTTCCTTCGGCCCCGCCTACATCTTGCCAGGCTTCGCTGTGCTCCCTTAGTTGCCTCGATTCCTCAAACTGCCAGAATGTTTGCTTCAAATACCATCTCGGTAAGACGCCAGTACCTGCTGCTTGCTGGCTGTGAGGTCAGTCCCTAAGAAGACCCATTGCTTTTCAGATGGCACGCACCGAAAGCCACGGCCAGGTTCATAAGAGGAAGTGGTGCTGGTTCAGGTTGGAGGGGAGGAGGAGGGAGGGAAGAGACAGGGAGGACGCTCCCTCGTGCGGGGGTGGTAGCCCACAGTAACGGATTTTACTCTCTCTTCTGACTCCATGCTTCAGCGCTCGCTTCCACACTCCCATGCAACAGAAGGTGGTCTGTTTTGCTTTGGCTTCTGCATCCCTTAGGCGCATACTATCTGCACAACTGGAACGATCAGGAAAGAACCAGAACTCAAGGCAGACTCCACGGTGGGGACAGCTACATGGGCATGTGGGGGTAAGCCGGCAGCGCTCATCACGTTCACAGACGCCCCTGTCCGTGGACCCCGCCACTCGCCTTGCAGGAACATACCCTGCAGACATACGTGTAACCGTGTCAAATGGCGTGTGTACAAAGCTGTTCGAGGCGGTGCTGTCGGAACAGCAAGGACTGGAAGCAACCCAAGTATCTATCGATGGGGACCTGGGTGCATCGAATACGGCCATCTATAGCAGGGAATATCCTGCCACTTTGGGAGAGGGATATGGAGGAAGGGCCGGAGATCGAATTTGCTTCTGCCGCATTTGGAAAGTCTAAGAAGCAGTTTTTGTTTGTTTGTTTGTTTGTTTGTTTTAATTAAAAAGCAAGGTATAGAAGACTGGGCATAGCATGCTAGATTTTGTGTACATAGAGGATAATGACATAAATTCATATTTGCTTCTGTGCATATAAAGAAATTCTGGGGGCGCCTGAGTGGCATCCGACTTCGGCTCAGGTCATGATCTCACAGCTCGTGAGTTTGAGCCCCGCGTCGGGCTCTGTGCTGATGGCTCAGAGCCTGGAGCCTGCTTCTGTTTCTGTGTCTCCCTCTCTCTCTGCCCCTAACCCACTTGCATTCTGTCTCTGTCTCTGTCAAAAATAAATAAACATTAAAAAAAAAAAAAAAAAGAAATTCTGGAAGGATACTCAAAGAAATCAGCAATAGTAGGGGCGGGGAGGGCAGACAGGAGCCTTTTGTTTCGGAACCATGGGACTGTTACTTGGAAATAGGCAATACAAGGAATTTACTGCAATTGCTGCTATAAAAATGGTCCAACTTTTCTGGAAAGTTCGGGGAATAGGTACCCACAGTCTTAAAAATATACTTACACTACTCACTCAGCATGGCTTTTAGGAACTTAACCTAAAGAAATAATCAGACATCAGGAACAATCATCAAAAACACACATAGATGTAGAAGGATGTTCATCCTGATGCTTGAATATAGTAAATGCCTAAAGTACTAAAAAGCAGAAAAAGAAAAGATCAATTTAACGCAATATGGGGCATACTGTACTAAATGTAACTTCAATGAACAGCATACTAATTTCCTTCAACTAACATGGAAAAATAATCTTTTTTTTTTCATTTTGTTAAAAAACATTTACTTATTGGGGCGCCTGGGTGGCTCAGTCAGTTGAGCGTCTGACTTCGGTTCAGGTCATGATCTCGCAGTGTGTGGGTTCGAGCCCCGCATCGGGCTCTGTGTTGACAGCTCAGAGCCTGGAGCCTGCTTCAGATTCTGTGTCTCCCTCTCTCTCTGCCCCTCCCCTGCTCATGCTCTGTCTCTCTCTCGCAAAAATAAAAAATAAAAAAAATAAAACATTAAAAAAAAAAAACATTTACTTATTTTTTGAGAGAGAGAGAACAAGAGAGTGCTATCAGGGGAAAAGCACAGAGAGAGAATCTCAAGCAGGCTCTGTGCTCTCGGCACAGAGCCCGACAAGAGGCTCGATCCCACGAAGTGTGAGTTCGTGACTGGGCGAGATCAAGAGCCAGAGGCTTAACCAACTGAGCCCTGCAGGCACCCCTCGGAGAGATATTCTTAACATCACAGGAAACTCTCCGCTGGGGAAAGATCAGGAAAGCTAGTTACACAACAGTTTCCAAAGTGTTATACCACTCACCTAGCTTTATGTTTACATAAACGAGGTTTCTGGAAGGACGTTTGCCAAAATGTGAACAGTAATAGGACCAGTGGTGACTTTTGCTTCCTTTGTGTTATATTTTGCAGTTGCTTCATTTTTACTAGCCTTTCTCACTTCTGAAAATCAGAGAGACAGAGTCATTTCCATTTTGCAAAGAAAAATTAAAGAGGCCACATAAAGAGTTGCTTTTTTCTCTCTCTCTCTCGGGCAGAATGCTAAGGCCCACATAATAATGAAGGAAACCTCGAAGGCCAGAACGAGAAGAGCACTCGGCCAGGGCACAGACGTTGTGCCCGAGCACCAGGCAGGAGGAGGGTCTCCCTCTCACGGGCCCTGACCGACCTCAGGCCAGGTGTTCTTTCCCCAGGAAGTAGAAGTGGTAAACAGAAACCAGAACCAGAAGAGCAAACACAACACCAGGGGCTCAAATGGGGAGCTGGGGGAGCAGAAGGGTTTTCATCCTCCCTTCCCTTCCCTTCTATGTTTGGCACAAACAGTTCTTTGGCTTTATTATAGGGCAGTGTGACAAAAATACATTCTAGCGGCAATTAAACACCATGTCTAACAGTCAAGTGTTTTCAGTTAATAAAGGGCTCTGCTTATAATAAGAGAAATCACTGTCTAATTCAAAGCGGCTGAAATCTAAGCCCTCACCCTGGTTTCTGAGTGATTAGCGGTATTTTTTTTAAAACGAGAAGAACCATCACCACCCCACCAAAGGCATGGCACACAGTTTATTGGATCTGAGAGTGTGAACTTGTAACCAAAGTGGCCTGGGTTTGGAACCTAGCTTTACTACTTAATGAAAAACTGCCCTGAACAAGTTCACCTTTCCAATATCCCCCCTTTCCTTGCCGGTAAAACAGAGAGACCCTGTTGCTAAGTCCCCCTGCAAGATGCCGGGACCCGGCAGCAAAGACAACAGGCCCCAGTTAGCCTCATTTCCCCTTCTTGACCTTTTCCTAACCATTTCTGGCCAGAACTGTTAAGCACGGAAACAGTCTAGCCCCTGGCACCGGGTGGGCCCCGTTCAAGGGGCCCAATAAAGTCCAGCGACAGAGGCTACGAATGCACGATGCATGCATTCTGGAAGCTCTGGGGTAGGCAGGCCCCTTCTAGTGTCAGGAAGCAGGAGTTCAAATGCCCTGGAACTCTACTCAATGGTCCCAAATGCTTTCATTTAGGTAAAAGTGAGTTCAATGGTCTTACACATGACATCGACCTCAACCAAGTTTGTCGGTCTGGCTTCGGGTACCTTGAACCTCCGCCTTCGACCACAGGTCCCCCTGGTTTCTCTTTCACTGCCAGGCTGGACGCACGGCCTGGCAGCGGAGGTCGGGCTCAGGGGGGGGGGGGGGGGGAGACAGGGGACAGGGCAGCACGCGGGCCTGTCGCTAACCAGCTGGGGACTCAGGGCCAGGGTCCGGACGGCCCCGTGAGGGCCCCGGAGGACTCCGCCCCCCACCTCCCCGAACCGCACTCGGGATCCAAAGGGATCACAATCCCACGAGTTCCCAACACAGCCCTGCGCGGCGGCCCACATCATGGCTACTTCCTTCCTCCTCCGTGTGCCTCGTTCCTCTCCGCCGCCGGTCAGGTTCACGGGCTCCTGGCTAGCACCTCGAGAGGAGTCCGAGGGCTCCCGGGGAACTCAGACTCCTCGTGCTTCAGCTGCTTTTTAAGTAAAAGGCAGATAATGCTACCTGCCTTCCTTTCACCTTTAAGGATGTTGTCAGGATTAATTGAACGGGGCCGAGTAAGCTCTTATTTCCTCAGAGAGAGACACTGAGTAAGTAACAGGGTATTATTCTATCAACGGCCTGCTTTAATGTCACCCCCCACAACGGGCACGAAAGGAATGTACCATTTCACTCCCATCCTGACTGCAATAATCCTAATTCAATTAAGCCAGAAATCACATTCTGAGCAGCAACTCCTATCTCAGGGACAATAGGAAACCATTACAGGCGCACGGCCTGGACGATACTAAATATAATTTATGGTTTACTTTTGCCGAGGCATCCCGAATATTCTAAGGAAATTCGGGCGTTACGGGTTCTCGTCACTTAGCAGTTCGCTTGTCCTCATTTTTCTGTAGAAGATTCACCAGGTATTGAACAGAAACAGTGGCAAGAGGCATAATCCAAGGAGGAAACACACCTTCAAGTTGCCTTTTAAAAATGGAGACAATCCTAAAAAGTGTCACCTAACTCCCAACATGTAAAATGAGAGAACATAAAGATTCTTCAACAGAAACAATTAAAGTCACCATAATTTTAGTATATTCTGCAAGTGAGCAGATGAGGAGTATGCACATAAAACACCACAATCTTGAAAAGTTTACGCTGTAAGTACAATAGGTTACCATTCACACAGATATATATAAATAGCATACATTGCTTTATTTAAAAAAAAATTTTTTTTTTTTTTTATTTTAGAGAGAAAGGCGGGGAGGGGAGGAAGTGAGCAGGGGAGAGGGGCAGAGGGAGAGAGAGAATCCCAAGCAGGCTCCCGACGACCCTGGGATCAATCAATCCATCCATCCCACGACCCTGGGATCATGACCTGAGCTGAAATCAGGAGTTGGACACAATCGACGGAGCCACTCAGGCGCCCCCACCACCACACGGAACAGCATAAATCCCTGCGTGCCCCCCACTCAGCTTCACCAAACTTTAACATTCTGCCATCTTTGCTATTTTTAAAGGAATAAAATAGGGGCGCCTGGGTGGCTCAGTCGGTTAAGCGGCCGACTTCGGCTCAGGTCACGATCTCGCGGTCCGTGAGTTCAAGCCCCGTGTCGGGCTCTGTGCTGACAGCTCGGAGCCTGGAGCCTGTTTTGGATTCTGTGTCTCCCTCTCTCTGACCCTCCCCCATTCATGCTCTGTCTCTGTCTCAAAAATAAATAAACATTAAAAAAAAAATAAAAAAATAAAGGAATAAAGTATACTCGGAGACCCCTCCTCAGTCCCATTTTCTCCCTCCCTCCCCCAAAATAATCACTTCCCAGAATTTGCCGCTGGCCCTTCTCAAGAAATCTCTCTCCATTTTCTAGCTCTTTAAGATCCCACTGACAACATAAGGTACGGTTTTGCACGTTTAACACAGAGATAGGACGGCGCTGCGCACCCCCTTCAGCGGGCCTTCCAGGCTCCACACGGTGTCTGCAAGGTCCAGGCGCGTGTGGCCTGTCCTCCAGAACAGCCCTGGATGACAGCGACATGCCTCCGGGACCCTGATGTGCTTTCCGACCGTTCGCTCCGGGATGCCGCCATGACGGTTCTTGTAAGCGTCTCCCCAGGACATCGCTAAGAGTGCTCCAGGATACAAGCGCCTTCTACACCTCACTGCGAAGTGGTCATTCCGGTTCACGGGCCCACCGACGGGACGGAGGTCACACCGTGAGCCCTCGGTATATTCAGACTTCAAATCTTGCCATTCGGATGGGTGTGTAAAAGGGCGGAGGGGCCTTACTTTTGAAAGCCATCGCCTCACCGGGAACAACCCCTCTTGGTCCTCACTAGGGGACCCATTCACAGGGAGCGGGGGCCTGTGTTCTGATGAGCCAGGTGGCCCCACAGTGCCGGGAGTCAGACCACAGGAGGGTGAACGCCACCGTCTCCCGAGCCCTGGAAGCTAGGATCGCAGACTAACACCCACCAAGGAGAGGGGCTCAGACAGCAGGTGCAACTCTGATGCACTGTGGGATTCTGAGAAGAAAATGTCAAGAGAGGGGGGATGTCAGGACCTCCGGCTCTGAGCCCCAGCCCCTCCAAGCAGACAGATGAGTCCAGCGATGTAAACTGATAGGTGCAAGGCACTGACTAGGCAAGGATTTTTTTTTAATTCTTATTTACAGACTTCACAAGCATCTATCCTGAAATCACTCATTACCAACTCAAAAAACAAAAAAAAGAAAGCAAAACTCTCTACCCTCACAGCTTTATCTGAACAACTGTAACGGGAAAAATGAAAACTTTACCGTGAGGGGGGAAAAATCTGGCTAAACCAGCTCTGCAACTTAAGGTTAGGTATGTACCGCTGTTCATATTCTCGAGGTTTCCTCAAGAAACAATCTGACAAGATTCCCTAGCTTCTCTCACCCATTAATTTTTAGACACGAGTTTAGGTAGGGCGGAGAAGAACCAGCCTTGACCGAATTAGCAGTTTCTTTCGGTCCCCTGGACGCCCCCTCTGGACCTGGAGGTCGATGACCCACCTACCAAAATGAGACATCAGCCGCGCCGGGCTACGTGACCTCGAAAGGTGTTCTGTGGGGCTGAGGGGACACAGGGATCGAACGGCCGCAAGGTGCTCCAGCCCCCTCCAGGGTGAAGGAAGACGGGGGACGCAGGCTTCCACCAGGAAGGCCATCTCGGGAGGGGCTCAAGAGGGTTCGGGGAGGGTAGGCCCAAGACAGAGGGACAAAGGCCCGGCTGCCCAGGGGGTGGTGGCCCCAAGTCGTCCACCTCCCTCCCACTGTCCTCTGTGGGCAGTGAGACTATGGGGGAAGGAGCGCTTGCAGGGGCAGCGGTGTTCAGATTTAGGGGCGGCCAGGGGAAGCCAGCAGAAACCCGAACGAGGTTTCTTATCCTATGCCCTCTGGCCCGTGTGCCCACAGTAGCCACCCCCTCACAGGAGCCTCCTGACCTTGGCTGACCTTGTGCCATGCCATTTTCCTCCCACCCCTGGTCATTCCCTTCCTGACTCCTTTGCTGAGTCCTCTGCCTCCAGTGTGCCCAGCGCTGCCCACGCCTGCCCTCAGCCCTTGGCTCTCCTGCCTTTAAATTCCATCCCTCGGGAACTCATTCACTCACCACCAGGCCTGAGGACCTGGGGCCTGTCCTGACTTCCCCTCCGCCCCCTTCAGTCCTTGTATCTATGGAGCACCTACTACGCGCCAGGCACCGTCCAGGACACGGGGAGTTCGGCACAGAGGGGACAGCCCTGCCTGGTGTCTTGAACACTTCTCCTGATTCGAGAGGTCTGTGAGACCACCCTCCGGCCCTCTGGGTTTTTGACCCAGACCTTGATTCACATCCCAGTCATGCCCAAGGGCACACCTGGGCTCATCCTAGTCTCCTCCCTCCCCTGCCCCCGAAAAACAGGTTCCATGTCCTCTCTTTCTCACCTCTGACATCGGCCACGGGCCCTCTTAACCTTGGATCCAGGCTCCAGGCCCTCCACCCACTCAGCTCTCCAAAGACGGAGGTCTTCTTGACCCATCATTGCGGCCATCGTGCCGCCCTCCTGCGCGAAGTCTCCAATGGTCGGTTGGCCCCCCCATCACCACACCTGGGTCCCCAGGCCCGGTACTCTTCCGCTGGGCCCCAAGCTCCCTGACTCCCTTTCCGATCCAGCCACAGCATCCCCAAGTTTACGGGCCCTGCTCACGTGCGCGCCCCTTCCCAAGACCCCGCCCCCTTCCCTGCTGGCCACGTGATCCTACCCTTCACCTCCCGCTTCAGCCGGTGCCTCCTCCCAGAAGCCTTTCCCAACAGCTCCGGTACCAGTGGCCCTTCTCCTGTTGCTTCCTAAAGCACAAACTGTCTGTCCCCTTGGAGTTCTGTGCTGCTCAGGAGATTTCCTGCAGTCAACATGGCTGACTTTTTCCCCAAACAGCCCATCGCCCAGTTAAGGGAACACCCCCTGAGAGTGGGACAGGGTCGCAGATGTCATGGATCGAGTGCTCCACACAGGGAGCACCAACAGCTCGCACCTTGCAGGGTAAGATGGACTGAGCAGGGGAGGTCGGCCCGCAACTGGGGCAGAGGTGCAGGGCTGGAGGGGAAGAGACAGGGGAGAGGCAAATTCAAGACGCCCCCAGCGACACCAGAGGAGGTGACGAGGCCAAGGCTCAGTGGGCGAGCAGGAGGACAGAAGCCAGCTCTGCACAGGGGGGAAGCACGGATGAGGCTAGCCTCAGCCCAACTGAAGGGAAGTGGGGCCACCGAGCAACCAAGCCCACAGGACTGACTTCCAACGCACTGACACTGATGCGGCATTAAAGGTTAAAGCCGCAAGTGAGTGATTAGTTGGCTTAAAAAGAGAAGAGCAAATTTATCTGAAGTCTGAGCTTCTGGAGACACCCCGAGATGAAGGTCCAGAGAGGAAGGCCAGCAGGGTGAGCATCGGTCAGCTGATGCACTGGCTGGCTTCTGTGATGTGCGCCCCCACCCCCCAGGTGTCAGGGAGGACGCACACAGTGTGTGGCTCAGAATCTCGCCAGTGTCCTATATGCCTGTCCTCACCCCCCAGCCTTCCCCCCCTCTTCCCTGGCGGCAGCACCTCAGATCTGCCACAGCCGTGCCACTTGGCACGCCGGGTATGACTTCACCCTGGTCACTGCCAGCACCCCCAGGACGTGCAGGCGCGTCGCCGTGGCTAGGGCTGGGAGACTCGCCTCTTGGTGGCCAGACTTCAAATCAACAGTCCGCCATTAAACCTGAGCTTCCGAAGGGCCACCTGAACCACTGGGCTGCTGTCCCCACCCCCACCCCCACCCCGAGCTGGCTCCACCGCGCACGTTCTGGAAGGCATCTCTGTGGAAGAGACTGCCATGCTCCTCTCTGCTTTGTAAACTTAAGCATTCTGAAGAAAACAGAGCTAAGAGGCTTGTGGAAACACAGAGCACGTTAATTATCACCATGGAAAATCAAACCACACTGAAACTTCAAATCTAACTTTTATGAAACTTTGTGAACCTTCTCATATGCCAATCTCCCCCACAGGCCCCCTGTGGTGCCTTCTCTAGAAGCTTTGAAGTCAGAGGACAAAGTAGAATCACCTTTACGTCAACGTTTTACGGCTTGGGCTGTCTGGAATGTCTCAGGGTTGAAATTCTCACGATTCCATTTGCCAGCAGCAACGTACGGAGTTGTGGATTGCATCAGCCGTGAACCATCAGCAAACAACTACGCCTGCTCGTTTATCTACTCCGGTTTAATTTGAGCCCTTAAAATAAATGTTCACGTCTGCAACAAAGGGTCTGATGTGATTTTTTTTGTCTGCAGACTATCAAACGAGCACTCCAAAGCTCTTCCTTTGGTAGATTTCAAGGTCGTTTGCTTCGCCAAGGTCTCACAAAAGCAAGTGTTGTTTTCCTTTGGAACCACTAAAATCTAAGTCCCGTGAGGGCAGGGGCCGTCACAGTCCCCAGCTCCTAGCATTGTGCCCGGCTCTCCCTAACAAGCGATAAAGACGAACTTCATGAAGGAGCGAATGAACCTCGCTGGTTCATGGCCATCATGAACTGCACTCGGGACATTCGTGCCCTTGCAAGGCGTACGCACGGGCTTCCTCCGTTCGTGAATATCTGGGTTCACAGACTACGCACAAGTGTGTAAACCCAGGCCGGCTGCCCCTAGGAGGACAGGCAACGTGACACAGGCTACGTGGCTGCTTGCAGCTGACGGTCCGATGCCCCCCTCTGCTCCGTCCTGCCCACGTGCACCAGACACCCAGCCCTGTACAGCACCAACCATGACAGGGCTTAACTAACATCAGACTTTAACACCGCTCTCTGCCAAGGGGCTCTTCTGTCATCTGAAAATAATATACTAAATTATACAGGATGTCTAATAAACATTTAACGGCATGAGAAACACAATAACTCCACAAAGTGCAATTCTTAAAGGCACAGAGGCCACTGCAACTGAAAGAAAGAAAAGATTTAACTCAAGCTGATCTGCATGAACATCAGTGCCTCTACAGCATCCAGAAATATGTTCTCAAAAGGTCATGTGCATAAGCATCCACTGTGAAGAATAAAAACAGTTGTTCTGGGTTTCTTGACAAATAAGAATAACCACTCTGTAATACGAGCAATTGCTGGTGGGCATGTGTAGCCAAACAAGCAGGGCTTTGTGCACCTGGCCCTCGCCACCCAAACACCACAGCAGGGCGCGTGGAAGGACAGGGCAGACAGGAGACTTGGACCTCGGATCCCAGGAGGCTCCAGCCTTCTCTCCCCTCTTGTGGGGTTGAGGCCGTGGGCAAAGACTCAGCCCTCTCTGGCTTTCCGCTTCTTCATGATAAACTCTCAGAGGACTGGTCTCATTTGGGGGATTCTACAAAGCCTTTCAGACAAACGATAATATCCATCGTGAATACTGTTTAGGAACTAGTATTTTCCAGTTTTAAAAAAATTTTTTAAGTTTACTTATTTACTTATTACTTACTTATTTTGAGACAGAATCCCAAGCAGGTTCCATGCTGTCAGCGCAGAGCCGGACCATGAGATCATGACCTGAGCCAAAACCAAGAGTTGGACGCTTAACCGACTGAGCCACCCAGGTACCTCTCATTGTTTTTAGAATTAAGGTGGCTCACAAAATACATTCCCCATCTTGAAGCACCCACAGATGAGATATTAAGTTTAAATAAGTTATTAAAAATAAGTGCCATCATTACGGAAACACAAATCAAAACCACAAGGACATCTTACCCTCACACCCATTAAGGATGGCAATCAAAACATACATACATACATACATACATACATACATACATAAATAACCAGGGGTACCTGGGTGGCTTAGTCGGTTGAGCATCCAACTTTGACTCAGGCCATTATCTCACGGTTTGTGAGTTCAAGCCCCGCATCGGGTTCTCTGCTGTCAGCACAGACCCCACTTCAGGTCCTCTGTCCCTGTCTGTCTGCCCCTCTCTTGCTCACACTCTCTCAAAAATAAATAAACATTAACACACACACACACACACACACACACACACACACACACACACAGAAAATAAGTACTGGTGAAGTAAGGCAATGAGCCCTTGCGCACCATGGGTGGGATTGCAAACTGGTGCGGCCGCTATGGAAAACAGTATAACCATTTCTCAAAATATCAAAAATAGAACCAACATATGATCCAGCAAACCTCTGGGTATATACTCAAAAGAACTGAAAGCAGGGTCTCAAAGAGTTATCTGCACGTCAATGTTCACAGCAGCGTTACTCACAAAAGCGACCCGAGTGTCCGCCCATGGAGGAATGAATAAGCAAAGTGTGGTCTATCCATATGACGGAATACTATTCAGCCTTAAAAAGGAAAAGTGTTATGTCATGTGCTACAACCAGGATCAACCTTGAGGACGTTGTGTTGAGCGAAATAAGCCAGTCACAAAAAGTCAAACACTGTTACGATTCCACTTACACAAACACCTACAGTAGTCCTCCATAGACGCAGAAAGCACCGTGGTTGCCCGTAGACGGGGGATGGGGAGTTAGTGTTCCGTGGGGACAGAGTTTTAGTCTCACAAGATGAAGAGCATTCTGGAGATGGTGGTAATGGTTTGCCCAATAGCGTGAATGTGCTTAACGCCACTGAGCAATACAGTTAAAAATAGTGAAGACAGTATCTTCTCTGTGTACTTCACAATTTTAAAAATTAGGAGAAAAAAGTCTGCCATCACATACACATTACGTGTGCCTCCGGACGGTCTGATGGAAATGCATGCCATCACCTAGGGAAGGATCGAGCCCCCCCCACCCCCGCCCCCCAAAAAAGCCCAAATGTGATCTTCCGAAATAGAAATAGATGCGGGGTGGGGGTAAGAAAGGGGGGGGGTGTTCTGGTCAATTAAAAGAATGAAAAGACTAAGATGCATGAACCAATCACAATGTGAGGATCTTACTTGGTTCCTGAATCGGATTTTCTTTAATTATGATATTTATGGGAAAATGGAAATTTGGGTATTTGAGTAGATAGTTGATATTAATGATTTTTTTGGGGTTTTTTTGCCATCTGGGGGGAAATATGATAATGGATTGTGGTTACATTAAAAAAAAAAGTCCTTATCTTTTGAAGATACACACTGAAATATTTATGGATGAAACAAGATCCACTGTCTGGGATTTGTTTCAAAATTAAGTTGGGGTGGGGAATGAGAACATACAGCTAAAACGAGGTTGGCTGTGAGCAGATAATTATGGAAGCTGGATAATGGGTACAAAAGGATTCATTATGCTCTTCTGTTTGGGTGTATATTTGAATTTAGAACCAAATTTTCCAAATACACTGAACGATATAGGGTATTTATCCTTTCTGAATTTTAAACTTCAGATGTGACATATCCAAACACATACCTGGCACCTATGTATCTAAGAAAACCAACACAACAGTTGCCCCCACACCGCCCCTGGCAATGGAACAATTTAAGGGCATACTTGGGTTGCAAATTATACCAGGATTTTAAATCTGCCCCTCAATGCAAATTAGGTCAGTATAATCACTCAAAAAGAGGAAAAACCCACCCTTCACAGGCAACCCAAAGGGAAAGGGGGCAGGTCCTGAGCCCGCCCAGCTGGAAGCCATCTCTGAGCACCTTCTGAGCCTGTTAGTGGGGCTGGTGTTGAGAGGGTCACATGTCACGGGCAGCTGTTCTCTGTCAAGCTGAAGGGCAATTGCAGGCTGGAAGGGCAGGCAAATAATTCCACGGATGGCCTGGTGTGATTTGTAAAGTGAGCCAAACCGAACACAGATACCATCAACTGTATGATGGGATTTGTTCCATAAACGTACCAGAATGTAAGCTCCTTAAGGGCAAGAATTACCTTGACCTCTCCCCACCAACCCCAGAACCAAGAAAGAGGGTCTGGCCCATGGCCAGGTGCTCAATACAGGCTTCCTGAGTTACTGGTTGCTTGAATAGATGTCATAAATACATATATTTGTAGGGAAATATCCAAAGGAAATGAATCACAACGTTCACGGTATAGGACTCTGGTAGTGGGATTATGGGTGATCGACACAGGGCTACCCCCCACCCCCCACCCCCTGGACATGTGCAAATCTCACGCATGCTCCAAGGCCCAGCAGGACCATTACCACCACTCAGGACCTTCTGTCCACCCAGCCCCCTAGCACTGAGCTCCCAGCCCTATGCCTGGCTCATCCTCCTGCAGTGAAGGCAGGAGCTCCTGGACACACAGCCAGTACCTGAACGAGCTCTGAAGCCCCAGTGTCTGGTGCAGAGCCAGGCAGTTCGTTAAATTCAAATGACCGAAACATCTCAGTCCCAAAAGACTGGGGCGACAGTGGGTTGCAAATGTTGACCCCTGTTAACTGGCCCTAAACACTAACCCACTGAATGTGGAAACCGATCTTCCACATAGAGAATCAACTACTACACAGAGTTTCAGATAATCGGCACAAGCGAAAGGAGGGGAATCCGAGGCACACACAATGATCCGCCAGGACAGAAACGGGATGATCAGGAGCACAGGTTCCACTACCAGGTGGATGCAGCCGAAGTCCAACATTCAAACTCCCCCCACCGGCAGGAACGAGGCAGGGCACACCCTCGCGCAAGCAGAATCGGTCAACACGAGGCACGTGCCTACCTCCTCCTGCAACCAAGCCCAAGTGGCCAACTCCAAAGCAAGTCAGAGCCTCGAACATCCAGAGACTCAGGATTTTGAGTCAGAGGAACTAGCACAACTCCTGGGTCGTAGCAGTAACTAGCTCAGGACGCTAGGGCAGGTGCAGCAGCAAAGGACCTGGGGCAGAGTTCTGAGTCAAAGCCCCTCTCCTCCCGTGACTCCCACAGACTGACTCAGTAGGGTGCCACACGGTAGAAACTCCTTCCTCACACTGTTGCTTTCTTTTTTTGAGGTATGATGTTGGGTATATGGTGCTTAAAAAAAATAAACACGTTATCTTTTAGAGATACATATTGAAATATTTACGGGGAAGTATGATGTCCTTTCCAAAATGCAAGTAAGCGGGGGCAGAGATGAAACCAGGCATAATGTTAGGTCCTAACTTTGTAAAGCTGGTTGAGGGGTAGGAACACGGAGGTTTCGTTCTAGTTGCCTCTCTACTTTGGGGTCTGTCTGAAATTTTTCTTAAGTGCACTTCAAAATACCAGGCAGCAGCAATGCTAACTTCCTCAAGGACAGTTGGTAACACATCTAGGGCCTCTCCAAAAAAAAAGAAGAAAAAAGAGGAGGGGAGGAGAGGACGGAGGTGGGGTGGAGGGAGTAAAAGAAAGAGAAAGGAAGGGGAAAAAAAAACCCCACTACTGTCTTTAAGACACTGCCCATAAAGCTTGTGGTAGCAGGAAGAGAAGAGGAGAGGAGAGAAAAGAAAAGAAAAGAAAAGAAAAGAGAAGAGAAGAGAAGAGAAGAGAAGAGAAGAGAAGAGAAGAGAAGAGAAGAGAAGAGAAGAGAAGAGAAGAGAAGAGAAAAGAAAAGAAAAGAAAAGAAAAGAAAAGAAAAGAAAAGAAAAGAAAAGAAAAAAGAAAGAACAGCGTGGCTCACTAAGAGGGGAGTTTATTGAACAAGTAAGTTATCAAATCAGCGGAGAAAACAAGCCATGTCAGTATTAGATCATTAAATCAGCATTCTGGCAAAAAAAAATATTTCCAAACGTTCTGATGACAGCTGGATCAAACCCGCCAATACTTGACAGTAATAAATACAGTTCTTTGGGAAGAGAACTAGGGAGTGACCTTACAGTTCCACTGAAATATGCCAAATAAGGGAAGCTCGGAGCTGCAGGAAATGGAAAAGACCAGCTAATATTTGGCAAGCTTCCTTTATGATCAACAAATTAAAATGTTAAGGAAGCAATTTGTTGAGAAAAGATATTTTTAAAAGGAGCTGAATCATGCAGGTTCAGCCCCGGATATCGTCAATTGGTAATTTTAAATCATTTTGTAAAAGTTAATGTTTTCAGCCCCCAGCAATCACATTGAAGACATCACCGAGTTAATCATAGACCCGCCTCCCTCCCAGCTCAGGTGGAGGCAGGGCCACCTGGTCTCCAGCGGCTGGGGCTTGGCTTACCCCCGGTGCACAGTGACTGCAAAGTCAGCTGCCATTGGAGGCGCTTTGACGAGAGGAAGAGAAACACGAATGCAGCCCGAGTCCAGCTTTAGGTTCCCAAAGACACCGGACGCCAATCCATCTTCAATCATTAGCCATCTGACCCACTTTGGATCTAGAAAGCCTAGGGTTACTGGATTTCTTCAAGGGGAGAAAGAAAAAAAAAAAAGGAGCAGTGTACTGGTTTCCACGATCCAGGAATAAATAGCAAGGCGTTCTTGGGATTAAAAAGCCGTTCCCATACTAGGGGCCAAGGTGTACCTTCATTAAGCAGCCACAGTTCACATGGTGGGGGGAGTGGGGGAGGGAGGGGACAGACTTTATAAATAGTGGCTCACGTGACTGATAAGTCAATGAAGAAAAAGTCCAGGGAGGGGCCGGGAGGGGGTGCTCTCTTATGCGGGAAGGAACACCAGACCTGCGTCCTGAAGGAAGTAAAACCAACTGAAGCAAACCCAAGTCAGCCTCTGAGATGGAACCCCTGCCACCACTACCCCAAAAACAGAAACTGAAATGCTTCTGGCGACACTTCTGTCCATTTGCTCGGTAACAAGCTGCTTCAGCTTTGTCGTAACCTTGAGGAATCTAGATAACGGCATTTTTTTTTCCTTAAATTCAAGCTCCCTGGTAATGAGTCCTGCTCCTGGGTGTAACAACTGAAACACAGTGTCCAGTGTTCAAAATACTCTGTTCTGGCCCGAGCACTTCACTGAGTGGAGGGCCTGGGCTGTGCACTCCGGGCATTTGCTTAAAATGCTGGCCTGGAGCCACAGATGCCTGACCTGACCCCTGAAGGGCCGCACTATCTGGAATGGCCCTGAGTGGCCGACAAGACCACGCCCAGGCAAAGGCTGGCTCCAAGGAAGGGGGCACTCAGCTCCCGTAAGAACCACCAGCACCAGGTGCCCACCACGAGGGACGAGCCTGACTGGAGAAAACACGTAGGGGGGCAAATTCACTGCTGTCCACACGGTTCACTCCAAGTCGACTGAGCTGGAGGATCCAGAATTTCCCAGGACTTAGTTCTACCAGCTGGCCAAAGGCATTTTACTAGTCCCCACCCAGAATGGAGAAGAGAACTCCCTTCTGTGTTGAAGTTCATTAACAGCTGGCCTCGAGCAAGGGAAGATCGCCTCTGCCACCTTCGGGGTCAGACTAGGGACCCCCACTGCTCCACCGAGACAGAGGTCAGGTCAACAGGTCCTGCAAGGACATTTCGTGACTTTAGTCCCGTTCCCATAGTCTCCGTGCAAAGCTGGCTAGGGGCCCCGCTGGATACACGACATCCAGGCCACCATGCTCCACGTGGAGAGCAGGGGACAGGGGCACTCGACCCACCCAAAACACCTGCAGACGCCCACGGAGCCGAGAGGGCCTCCAGGTGCTCACCCGCCCCGGACATTCAGACAACTCGCTCCCGGACTCGGAATCCTCACTTGCTAAGCCAGCCCGGTGAAGCGGGTCTCCGAAAAGCACCCGGAACTACAGCTAAGGGGGGAAAAATCCCCGCGAAAAACCCCCCAGAACACCTCCTTGCAATTATGCAAAGCCATGGGAAGGATGAAGTCATCCTGAGCCAAGTCGAGGTAAGGGGGCGACAGCCCTGTTGGGGCAGAAGTGGGGGGGAGAGGGGCAGACAAGCCCTGTCCACCCCTCACACATTTCAGAGAAGACGGTCCCTTGGCTTAAAGGAGCCGGCGTATTAATCCTCACTGGCTAAATGCCATCTTCTCGCTTCACCTGACTCCAACCTCACTCTGCTTTATTTAATTCAAAACAGCTGATTTCAGAGGTGTTCATCCTCATTTTTCATTCTAGTCCACATCTTTCCAAAAGCTGACTATTAAGAGCGGTGAAAGGCCTTTCTGTGTTGAAAACATCTTTTATGTGTTGAAAGTGGATGAAAGCCATGCATTTTGACTCCTGGAAAATAAAAAAAAATAAATAAAAAAAAATTTTTTTTTAAAAAGCACTTCTTTTTATTTCTACGGATATTTCAAAAATGACATTTACTGAATGCTATGCCTATAATATGCGAGGCACTGCGGGAGGTGCGGGAGGTGCGGGAGGCGCGGGAGCGTCAGAGCCCCTGCACAGCCCCTGCGCTGCTGAAGGCCTACAAGAGGCGCCAAACAAGGACCCAGGCGACCGACACCGGGTGCAATGAGAGCAGAAACCCGGGGCAGGCCCGGGGGCTTTAGAGGAGGGCAGATTCTGTCTGCTGGAGGGGATCGGAAGGGCTCCGGTCAAACAGAAACAGGAACTGGAGCTGGGCAGGGCTTGAGAGGCTGGGGGAGAAGGACGGGAGAGGGTGCTCCTGGGAGAAGACAGAGGCATGACCGAGGAGGGCCGGTTCAAAGGCCCAGGGGCCTGGTACAGCCGGCACGTGTGGGAGTCGAGGAGGTGGAGGTCAAGGAGGATGAGGCCTGAGGAGGGATCCCTGAGTTAATTTGGCTTCAGGAAAGCAGTTTCGGTTTGACACTGAAGGGCCCAGAAAGAACGAACAGGAAAGCTCGTAAGCTTCTTCTCCCGGGGGGTCCGGAGGAGGCTTTTCCTCAAGGGCCCGAGCAACAGTGGCTGCGGCAGCGTGACCGGCTGCCCCCCAGTCGTGGAAACTGGAGAAACGGTTGAACTTCATCTAACTGGGGCAACTTTTGAAGTCACTAACCACAAGGAGGAAGCATTCCCTTCGGGCCTGCAGGAAACAGATTGCGTTGCTGCGTCTGTCCCGGCTCGGAGAGGCCCAGCCTTCTCAAGGCTTTCCTAAGACCCGTCTGTTCGGGCCATCCTTCTGTGAAGCCCGCCTCCTTCCCACATCCACGAGCCTTCTTGACGGGCCCATTTTTAGAGCCTTCAATTAGAGAATGGGAAACAGCGGCCTGGGTAAACAATTAAGGTCAGGGAGGAGAATGGATGGACACACAACTCTAATGAGGTAAACAAATTGCAACCGTGGAATAACATTCTGGTCATTACGTATCGTGACAACTTAAAGCTTACTGGTTACTTGCACGCTTCCTGCTGACCCAAGCTGTTTCTCACACGGCGGTGGGGGGAGAACACGGAGAAGGCGCCAGACTCAGTGTTGGAACTTAAATTATAAAATCCCTGCGGAAACACTGAGGACTCTCCCACTGTGCCACCTGCAGGTGCCCTAAGCCTCGTGAGTTCGAGCCCCACGCTGGGCATAGAGATTACTTAAATAAAATAAACTTTAAAAAAAGGTGGGGGGGAAGGAGAGAAAACGGAGAGGGAGGATTGTATCGCAATCCAAAGTGAGTCTGTTTTTAGTCCTTTTGAGCATGTGTGCGTGTGAATAAAAACGGGTGGGAGCACGTTGCTGCAAATGAGGTGACATTTCTTGGTCCAGCAAGGGTGTAGGGTTAATAATAGCTCCTGTTTACAGAGCGGCTCCCTGCCGGCACCTCACATCTACCCCCTCGTTTTGTTTTTGTAACCACCCAGCCAAGAAAGTCTCGCCTCATACAGGTGAGGGAGGTGAGGGTGTGCGGCCAGGCAACCAGTAACCAATGCAGGCAGGACTGGAAGCCGCGCCCACCCCCCCCCCCCCCCCCCCCGGCACAGCCAAGGCCCCTACGGTAAGGAGACGGCTGTTCTCGGCCGTTCCTGAGGCAGCTCTGAAGACAATCCCAGCATGTGCTTCCCATGTGTCACTCACTGGCAGCCTGGCTGGGAGCAGCTCCCAAAAGATCGCTGTGAAAGACAAAACTGGTGTTTCCTACAAAACCGGTGTCCTCGTAGAAAGCCTCAGCCCGTCCATAAATTCGGTCCTCTTGAAAACGTGTGAGTTCCAGGTTAATGTGGCAGACCAACACATGCGTCATCTCTGCACCCTCGGCAGCAGTAAGGTCTGAACTCACAGGACACAGAGGAGAGGGGAAGGAGCAAAAGGGAAGCCCCTGAACGTGAGGGGCTGGAAGGTGCTGGACCAGCCACACCGCAGCCTCAAGAGAGCAGAGGAAGCTTACGGCCTGACCTCAAGATGGGACCCAATATGCAGTAAGGTCATCTGTTCCACAGAACTTGGACAGGGAGCGGCAGGGGCTTGGCAAGGTGGGGGCGCAAGGTGGGCAAAATGCCATGCAGAGGCGCAGGCAGACCCCTCCCCCACCTCAAGCAGCCTGGGACCTCCCCCCACCTCACCCCCATCAGCAGAAGACTGAAATTGCTCTCTGCCACACGCAGGGGGACTGAGTGAACATCCCAGGCCCTTCCCCGGCCTGGGCACTGGAAAACCGGCAATCAGCTGTCTCGCCCCCAACCTCCCCTCCCTGCAGGGAAACCAAGGGCCTCTTGCTAAAGAAACTGTCAGCTCAAAAGAAAAGAGCCACAGACACTGACACATCAGGGACTCCCCCCCCAAAACACCTGACTGATCTCTTACAGGGAAGGCCATCACCTGTCAACTGTCCCCAACTCTGCGCCCCCCCCCCCACTCTATATAAGCATGCTGACGCCTTGCTCTTAAGTATGGACAGATGACAGAAATGTCACCAGGCATTTGACGAAACCTCTAACTGGGACCAAGACAAAGAGAAAAAAAAAAAAAGAAAAGAGACGAATCAACAGGAGAAGGGATAAATAAAATTGGTCCAGTCACACAACTGGGTACCAACATCAGAGAAAATAGAGACCACGTTTCCTGCAACGTCACAGATGAATCTCCGTGACACAATAGTGAAAAAAGTAAGTGCCAGCAGTCGGCATGCCAAATGATACCATTTTTACAGAGCTCAAAACCAAGCAAGAGTAAATACCACAGCATATACACATTTGCGATAAACGACATTATTTTAAGGCTATGACATAATAGATACAGAACTGAGGACAGGGGTCGCCTGTCTGGATAAGGAGGCAGAGAAACAGGAGGGAGTCTCCCGGTGGATGCAAATTATTGGGGATGTTCTTGGGTTCAAGAGGGAGGAGGGGAGAGACGTTTGCGGATTTTAGTTACTACGCTTTGTGACCAAAATGTGTTCCATCCAATTGTTTACAGATATTAAATCAGACGGATTTTAAAAAGTAAAAAAATGAAGAGAAGTCAACGAAGACAAGAGAACTTTTAAAAGAAACCGTGGTGAATGCAGCCGGCGAGATCAAAAAGGACCCTTCGGGTGGGAACAAGAGTAGGGCGTAAGAATGTAACATTCAGAGAACAAGAAAGAAAACTCAGAAGTTACAACCATGACAGATAAAAGCACAGGAAGATTGGACGGTTGAACAGTTCTCCCAGATACATCAAAAAAGACAAAGACATGAAAAATGGAAGGGGAGAAAAATGGCCAGATTCGGCCACAAGGCCCGGCGCCTGCATAACGAACTCTGGAGGACAGAGAACGAGACCCACCCCGAGGAGAACCATCACGATCCCGGAGAACAGGAGGCGAAGGTCAGGGCTCTGAACGGTGTCACAGAGAAACGGCAAAGGATGGGAAACGAGCCTGTCCTTGACCAGCGGAGCCACGTCTTTGACTTGCGAGGGTGGAATTCTAGAATTCTATGTTCGGCAACCATCTTTATCAGGAAGCTACTGGAGGAGATTCCCCAAATGAGAGAAAGACAAAATCGCAGAATTCAGGAGACAGGGATCCAAAGCAGGAGGGGGAAAGGGTGGCCCAAGATGATGGGGAAGAGACCAGGAGGAAAGTGGGGGCCCTGTGCCAGGCAGCAGCCCGTCCAGCAGGAGAAGGACAAGGGACCAGGAGGGGGCTCCCAAAGAAAAGATGAACCCCTACCTACCTGATGTTTTAAGAGATACGTGTTGCTGGAAAAGAGTTTGGGGGTAAATTAGACCTTGTACACAGAAACTCCTATTTCCATAGTCGTAGCTATCCAAATGCCCAATAGTTGAAAATCGGGTGAGCAGAGAAACAAGGCCACTCTGCAGGGGCCCCATGGTGAGGCCTCCACTGCACCTGCCGGTCCCAGTCCCACGGCACCCCACCAGCAAGCAATGCCCACGCTGAAACCTGGGGACCAGGTGCAGAAGCCAGCTGCATAGACAGAGAACAGTTCCAGGGTGCAGGTGCTGACGGTGGGGAGAGGTGGGCAGGGGGCCGGGGCTGGTCCTTTTCTCATACTGATAGAATCGGGGTAAAAACTGAAAATAAAGTGCTTTGAGAGAAAGAAAACCTGCAAAAACAATGACTACCGTTAGGCCGTTTTTATTTTAAAATGAAATACATTCAAAAGGACGGACAACCTTCTTTTTTTTTTCTTTTTCTGGTTCCTTCAACAACTCCACACTGTGATAACCATAAGGATCACATGGAAGAGTGTTTATTCTGCCTTCACAACTGTTTTTCCTCCCAAGCTTCTCATCCCTTACCCTTTCCTTTTTTTTGTTTTTGTTTTTTTTTATTTTACTTATTTTTAGGTAAAGTCTATGCCAGTGTGGGGCTCAAACTCACAACCCAAAAGATCACAGGTTGCACACTCCTCCAACTGAGCCAGTCAGGTGCCCTCCCTGACCATTTTCTTAAAAAATTTTTAAGTGTTTATTTATCTATTTTGAGAGAGAGAGACAGAGTGAGCAAGGGAGGGGCAGAGAGACAGGGAGGGAGAGAATCCCAAGTTGGCTCCGCACCGTGAGCACGAAGCCCGATGTGGGGCTCGAACTCAGGAACCGTGAGAGCATGACCTGAGCTGAAACCAAGAGTCGGATGCTTCACGGACTGAGCCGCCCAGGCGCCCCCCTCCCCCCCCCCCCCACACCCTGACCATTTTCTCAAGGCAGAACCTAGGAGCTCTGCTCCAACCTGGGCTGGAAATGTCAGGTGGAGGGGGCTCCCAGCCTCCCACTTCCCCAGAGGCTGCCGGGAGCTGCTGGGACCAAAAGCCCAGGAGGCCCTTCCTGTAGCCCCGGGCCCAGCCGGGCACCCGGGAGCACCTATGTCTCAGGGGAGCCTCGAGCCCCTACCAGGCACGGAATTCTTTTTCCTTATCATCCAAGATTTCTCCCCAGTAAACTTTCTGACTTTGCTCCTGAAATCCCTAGGGGCTGCTGCATGTTCTGTAAAACGATTTCACCATTTCCTCCAAATTTTGTCTTCCTCTTACATACCTAAAAGTCAGACCCAAGTGCGCTTTATAGGAACTGCCTACATTCAAAATCCAGGCAACAGTGCCAGTCCGTTAGAGATTACATGATCCAGGAGGGAGGGAACGCTAATATTAGCCACTCTGCCCCTCTCCCATCCCCCCACGGCGGCTCCCCTTCAGAAAAGGACAGGGCTGACTACATAACAGCCCAGATCTGCCGCCAAGGAAGAAACACCTACTTGGAAACAGCCTTCCAGATCCTGGCCAAGAAAACAAAACTCAGAGCCTGACACGTAAGTCACATGGCAAGCTGCTGGGTCCTGCTGGTCGCTGTCAGCAACCACCGGAGACAAAAAAAAAAAAAAACAAAAGATGCCTTGCGCGTTGCTCTACACGCGCTCTCTTTTCTATCTGCTGTGCATTCGAGAAGCTGCTAGGATGGCTTGTTCTCATCCTTCGAGGTAGGCACATTCCCCAGGCACACAGCCTCGCTGTACCGACACGGTCCCTTCTGAACAAAACTGGGCCCCCGGAGAGGCCCAGCAGGCCAAGGAAACAGGAGGAGAAAATTCAATCACTAGTCCCAACCGACACCGGAGAATCCTTTGGCCATCTGGATCTGAAAGGACTTCCACTTTCAAAGTCCTCCTCTCCGTAGGAAGTTTGCCACCAAATATTAAAAGCCCAAGGTGCCAAGCACTGCATGACTCACGTTTTTCATTTGCCCGCTGAACGTCTGACGTGCAAGCTACTCACGCCCAGGAGCAGGCTTTTGCCTTAAAAATGCAATTATTCAAACTGAATTGGGTCTAATGTGGAAGCAGATATTTTTAATCTTCTAAGGCAGAACAGTCTTTGGGGAAAAAAGCGTAAAAGAAAAATACCAACGCCACAACATCAGTACGTACCCGGTGAGCCAGACGGCCCAGGCATCCCTGCCGCCCTGACGACGGGACATCTCAGTCTGGGTTACTACCACTATTATTCTTTTCAGAGAGGGCGGTCTCTTCTGGTGAGCTGCCTCCCCCGTAACACCTTCCTTGACTTTTTCAGGCTAAACCAACCAAGGATCGTGGATCAGGCACCGTCCTAAGCGGAGTCTTAACAAAACCCTTACGAAGTGAGAGTAGTCTTACTATCACCCTTGTACAGACAGAGGAAGCAGGTTAAGGGCCCAAGGTCACACGGCTCATAAATGGAAAAGCAAAGGTTCCAAGTCAGAAGGGTCGGCCGCCCAGGCCAGCGTGCCCTCAGCCGGCAGGGCAGGCAGCTGACGGCTTCTGGGCGCATCCAAAGGCAGGCCACCCAGACAACCCCACGTTCTCACACCGAGAGCCACCATTTCCAGATGACGGTACATCATGGGCCCAGCACAATGAGCGGAAGAAAGGCGCCCCAAAGTTCAACTTCCAAGTGAGTGTCTTCGGTCTCGGCCCCGACATTTGCTACAGCGCAGGAGAAAATACGCCTCCTCCACAGGGATGGTCGGCACAGGGGTCTAACCAGAACCTAACTTAATCACTTAGTGGCTCGGGCTAAGCATAATGAAGGTTAGTGCCGAAATCCGTCCCGCATCCGTACGTTCCTCAACAGTCTGCATGCAGAAACTGCCCCCGCACGACACAGCCCGGGGCCTGCAATTCTTTTGTCTTTCTGGTCTTCTGCTCCCAAGTGGACAGCCAGTCCTACCTCGAGGACGTCCCTTGCCTTCTTCCGATTTGTTGTTTTAACGTGTTAGGACCTTGAGAAGCAGATGATCGATACTATTAGAAGCGTGTGTACAAGAGGAGCTGGGTGGAAGCGAGGCTTGGGAGGGGGCAAGAGAGGCGCCCTTGGAGAGCCATCCCCTGGCAGCTCAGCCCCCTGACTACTACCTGTGTTCTGGAAAGCTCATTGGAGCAGATAAGGGAAGCGTCATTCTCTTAAAATATGAATTAAATAAAACCAACCCTCCCTTTTAAGGATCTAGCCCAGTGCTTCTCAAATTCTAATGCGTCTATGAATCACCTGGGGAATCTCATAAAAATGCAGATTCTGACTCAGGAGGTCTGGCTGGGGCCTGACATTCTGCACTTCTAACAAGCTCCCAGGGGATGCCCAAACGGGTTTGTGGACCTCTTTGAGTAGCGAGAGTCTACGTTAGAACAGCGCTGTCCAGCAGAAACGTAATAGACCCATTTTAACTGTTCTCGCAGTTAGCCCCAGGTCTAGCTAGCTGGCCTCCTCCATGCCGTCCACCAGAATTCCTGGGTGTTAGCTGGGAAGTGATCAGAATTTTAGCTGTGCATGAATTTTAGTTGGATGTTCAACCGCTGTCAATTCATAATCAGTCCATACTGTACCCTATTCCTATCATGAGAAACTTTTAAAAGGTACCAATACCCACCCCAAACTAGCAGAATCAGAATCCCTGAGGGTGGCCCATGCCCAGGGGGATCTGCGGCCCAGGACATCAGAGGCAGGTAGCCCCAGGAAAACAGGTGTGGCTGGAGAGAAGACCCCAAGGTTGCCTGAGGGGCCTCAGTGCACCCCCTCAAGCCCTCTAACCACCAAACTCAGTGACTGACAAGCTGTAGCCTAACTCTCCCCCCTCAGGGGCAAGGGATCAGCTAATACCCTGGGGCCCAGGCCGAGGGATCAGGGGTCACCAGGAAAAACAGTCTGAAGGAGAGGAAACACTAGACAAAAGAAATTAACCAGCCCAGCAACCTGCACAGACGAAGCAGAGTTCATGGATCCGAACTGAAACAGATGCAGCCAAAACGAGCAGAGAGGACAGAGACGGGCTGGTGTTAATAGGACAGAGATACTGACTTTAGAAACGGAGAGGAAAAAATAAATACGGGAGTGGGTCTTAATCATTTCAGGAATAATCTGGATTCTGAATTTCAGGAAAAGAAAATAGATGGCATAATTATAAAATCCAGCAGAGGGAAAAAAAAAATCAACCCAATCAAACATTGCAAGGAAAGATACCCTCCCGAAAATAATGGTAAAAAGAAAACATAAAATAATACTCCAGAAGTGCTAATATAATCACAATTACCCTAAATGTATGCCAGTTAAATTCACTAATCAAAGACAGACTCTCAACCTGGGTTTAAAAAACAAGATCCGGGGCGCCTGGGTGGCTCAGTAGGTTAAGTGTCCGACTTCAACTCAGGTCACGATCTTGGAGTTTGTGGATTCAAGCCCCGCATCAGGCTCTGTGCTGACAGCTCAGAGCCTGGAGCCTGCTTTGGATTCTGTGTCTCCCTCTCTCTCTGCTCCTCCCCAACTCATGCGCTGTCTATCTCTCTCTCTCTCTCTCAAAAATAAATAAACATTAAAAAAATAAATAAATTAAAAAACAAGATCCCACATCGTATATCTAAAATAAAACACATTTAAAGCAAAAGGATCTGGAAAGACTGAAAATCTGGACAGAAGAGAAAAAAGCTTTATCGGGCACACAGAAACTAAAAACAAAAGAATAAACAAAATTACTGTAGCATCAACACAAATAGAATGTAAGGTGAAAAAAACATCATAAAAGAGGAAGAAAGAGGCTGCACAGACACCAGGAAAAGAAACTGTTAATCAGGAAGATGTAAAGACCGTGCTCGTATGTGCATCTAACAATATAGCCTTAACATTCTATAATAAAACAGCTGTCAAAACTATGGGAAGAAAATTAGCAGAGGCGTAGAAGAATTAAGTACCACAGATAAGCTCAAAATAATACATGGAAAATTCTATCCTCAAACAAAAAACACATTACGTTTGAGCACATATGGAACATTCCAAGTGCAAATGCCATAGGGTCTCTTAAATATCTATTCCAAAGAAATCGGCATTCACGTGAACTATGCTCTCTGGCCATATGCAATCAAAACAGACATCAACAGAATAAAAAGTTTTTGTTTTGTTTTGTTCTTTGACAGAGAGAGCTCGTGAGCACGCATACGAGCAGGGGAGAGGGGCAGAGAGAGTGACAGAAACTCAAGCTGGCTCCACGTTTAGTGAGGAGTCAGACACAGGGTTCGATCCCACGACCCGGGGATGACGACCTGAGCCAAAATCAAGAGTGGGACACTCAACGGACTGAGCCAACCAGGCACCCCCAAGAAGTTTTTGTTTGTTTGTTTTTTGTTTTTTGTTTTTTTAATGTCAAAAATCCAGGGGCCCTGGCTGGCTCAGTTGGTAGAGCACGTGACTCCTAATCTCAAGGTTGTGAGTTCAAGCTCCACGTTGGGCGTGGAGCCCACGATCAATCAATAAAATAAATGTCAAAAATCTAGGAAAGACATTCAATTAACTAACCCTTGGGTTACAGGGGGAAATTACAAAACGAATACAAAATTACGAAGTGAATAAAAATGAAAGCACTAACTGTCCGTTTATGGAGCAGTGCTAAGGCAATTTTTAGAAGAAATATTACGGCTTTCAATACACTCATCAGAAAACAATAAAGAATTTAAACTATTAAAAGCTGAACTTTCAAAAAAAGACGTTTGCAAAAAAGAGTGCCCTCTAAGAGGAGTGAAATAAAGGAGAAAAATCAGTGACGCAAAAGAAAAAAAAAAAAGGACAAAGAGGGCAAGAAGGGCAAAAGGCAGGTTTCGTTTAAGAGCTCGTAAGACAAACCAAACTCTACAGGAGACTGAAAAGAAGTCACAGAGACGTTCAGAAATACAGAATCTAGAAAGAAAACGCGAAGCAGCTAGCACTAAAACAACAGATTTACACAAATCACGAAAATATTATGAACACTCATACAAGAATAAGTGTTAAAACCACGATGAAATGGACATACTTCTAGAAAGTTAGAAAATGCCCAGATGGGTCTACAAAAGGAAGAGTCAGACTAATAAAGAGAGTGAGACGGTAAACGCCTGCTCGCCACACTCAGTCTCAGGACCCACGGCGGGACAGGGGGAGCGCGATCACACTGAAGCTACAGGCGTTCCTCATCTCATAGAAATGATCCCAAAACAAGTTTAACCTATTTTACACGAGACCCGTAGAGTTTCAATTCCAACTAGATATGGGTAAGAAAAGTATATAGGCCGATTTGATTGGGAAACACAGATGTCAAAACTATGCATCAAATCCAACCATATTTTAAAATTCAAGACACGGTTGGCCCCACAATGCACTGCATGATCTGGCCTCAAAGCATCCATCACTGTAATGCAATTTATCACACGCATGGACTAAGGGATCAAAGTCGCATGGCCATGAATAGATTTTAAGAAAAAGTATTTGCTAAAGGTCAACACCTAATTATTATTTAAAAAAAAAAAAAAACAACTCTCAGAAAAGGAAGGGAAAGGGAATCAAGGTAATTGCTTAATCTGTTTCAGGCGTCTACCAAAACTTCCCTTGAGACCAGGAAAGAGCAGGCCACCATCACTAAACCACTATGCAACGGAGTCCTTGAGTTTCTGGCCAACAAAACAAGCCACTCTGGTTCAAGGAGTGGAAGGAAAGGGGTAAACAAAAGAGTCACTTATTTTGCATATGATATTATCCCCAGGGAAAGGTAACAGAGTCAAGGTAATCAGTAAAACTAGAAAGAGACTCAGCAAGCCTGCCAGTTTCAAAATCGGCAAACAAAACCAGTTGTTTTTCTTCCATACCACAATCAACAATCAGAAGAAAAAAAAAATGTTTTTAAATAAGACACTGGTCACAACACCACAAAAACTGTAAAGGACTAGAAATTAATTAAATAAAGATTTCACAAAACCTTTTTGGAGGAGGAAGACCTAAATAAATGGAGAAGTATCTTTGTTCAAGGATGGGACAACTTAAAAGGTCTTCATTTCCCCCTGCCCCCAAATTAACCTGTAGATTTCATCCAAATGCAATAGAGACTCCAGCAGAACTTGAGGGGGAACCAGACAGATACGTGCATCAAAGAACAATAGACCTTGAGTCGCCAAGGTGCTTTGAAAAAGAGCCAAAGAGGATAAATTCACGTGATCAGAAATTAAAACGCATATAAAGCCACCGTAAAATTGGGTGGTGCCAGTGCAAGAAGAAACAAATAAGGGGCAGAACAAAAGAATGACCCTAGAAGCATCCCCACATGTATATGAGGCCCTGACGTACAAGAGACGCAGCTCCCAAAATCACAGGGTAGGAGACAAAACAACTGTTCAGCAATGTTGGAAAACCTGGCTACCTATCTGTACAAAAACCATTTCCAACCTAAAGATCTAAACGAGGAAGACCAATGTTTGATAGTTATGTGACATAGCCATCAAAATACAAGTATCTTTGGGGCGCCTGGGTGGCGCAGTCGGTTGAGCGTCCGACTTCAGCCAGGTCACGATCTCGCGGTCCGTGGGTTCGAGCCCCGCGTCGGGCTCTGGGCTGATGGCTCAGAGCCTGGAGCCTGTTTCCGATTCTGTGTCTCCCTCTCTCTCTGCCCCTCCCCCGTTCATGCTCTGTCTCTCTCTGTCCCAAAAATAAATAAAAAACGTTGAAAAAAAATTAAAAAAAAAATACAAGTATCTTTGGGGCACCTGGCTGGCTCACTTGGTAGAGCATGAGACTCCTGATCTCAGGGTTATGACTTCAAGCCCCACGTTGGGCATAAAGATTACTTAATAAACTTTAAAAGAGAAAAAAAAAAAGACAGGGGGGCCCTTGGGTGGCTCGGTCGATTGGGCACCCAACTTCAGCTCAGGTGACGATCTCACTGTTTGTGGGTTTGAGCCCATAGTTCAGAGCCTGCAGCCTGCTT
The DNA here is from genome assembly GCF_027475565.1 of Acinonyx jubatus. Classification (NCBI taxonomy): domain Eukaryota; kingdom Metazoa; phylum Chordata; class Mammalia; order Carnivora; family Felidae; genus Acinonyx; species Acinonyx jubatus. The sequence continues at coordinate 27,918,303 of NC_069398.1, forward strand.
CGTTTGGATTCTGTGTCTCCCTCTCTCTCTGCCCCTCCCTGGCTTGTGCTCTGTCTCCCTCTCAAAAATGAAAACCAACCAAAAATGAATTAGAAAAGAATTCATTTTTAAAGAAGCATTAAAAAAAAAAAAAGTACATGATAACCTTTGTGATTCCGAATGGGGAAAGATGTTCTCAAGAGGGAAATCACACACCAAACATGAGGGGGAAAATCGGATAGATTGGAGTTCATCAAAATTAAGTTTTTTTACATATCGAAGGACACTACAGACAAATCAACAAAAGAGACTGGGAAAGATTATTTGCAACAGCAAAAACCAACAAAGGATTAGCATGCAAAACATACAAAGAACTCTTACAAATCAACAAAAAAAAAAGTAAATCATTAAAAAAACAAAACAAAACAAAATACTATATGACCAGACAATTTACAGAAGGGTAAATCTGAAAATCTTAGAAGTATAAAAGAGGTAGGTAACAAGTATGAACCTTACCGGTGATTAGAGAAGAATCACACAACGCTGAAGTACCACTTTAAAACCATCAGAATGGCAAAAAGTCTCCAGGAAGTGCTGACACGAACGTGGAGAGAGCAGTGGTGCCTCTGCTCTGGGAAGCAATCTGGCAGCACTTAGTGAAATTAACAGCCCTTTTCACTCTGGACCCAGCAACCCACTCCTGGACCAGCCATCATGCCCTGTGCGTTAAGGATGCCAGAGGCACTGGGGTATTAGAGACCACAATGTGGAGCCACCCCCACGGAAATGGACCCAGAAGCCGGGCGGTGCTAAGAACTGAACTTGTGTCCCCCAAATTCATATGCTGAAGTCCTAGCCCTTGAAGTGATGACATCTGGAGGTGGGTCTTTCGAAGGTCATGAGGGTGGGGTCCCCACGATGGCATTAGCAACCTTGTAAGAGACACCAGAGTGCTCCCTCACTCTCTCTCAGGCCCGTCTGTCGCCTGGAGGATACAGCAGTCTGAAAGCCAGAAGAGGACGCTCACCAGGAATGCAATCTGCAGGCACCTTGACCTTGGACTTTCAGCCTCCAGAGCTGTGAGAAATAAAATGTGTGTTGTTTAAGCCGCCCAGTCTAGAGTATCTTGTTAGATCAGCCTGAGCGAACCAAGACAAGTGGATTCTTCAGATGGAATCCAACGCAGCTATCATGAAGGACGACCAAACTGTGTAGGGAGGAACATGGTCAGATCTCCAAACCAGTGACGAGTGAAAAGGAGGGAGAAAGATGTACAGCACATCCCCAGACAGGAGTTAAGCTACTTATACCTACAAAGCAGGGTGCCCAGTTCACAAGAATACAGCTGTGTAGAGGCACACTAAACACCAGCATAGGGCGGGAGGGCCAGCGTCTAGAAATGGGGGTGGAGCCTAAAGGAAGAAAAACTTACTAAGATGAATCATGTGTGCTGTGAACTGATGAGTGATGAGGGTGAGACACACACACACATACCCCCAGAGGCAGACAGAAAACAGGGGTCTGGATTTTCCTGCCCATCTCGTACAAATCGGTGTTAAAACTCTTACACTTTGACTTAAGGATTTCAATGTTTAACACCATAAAACAATCGGCCGGATGTTCCTAAACTTTTAAAATTACAACGAACTGAGTTGGTGACGGCCCTCCGTGTCAATTCCACACCTATCTGAATCAACAGACCCTCGCAGAACACACACACACACACACACACACACACACACACACACACACACACACACACAGCTGAAAAAGATTTGGTATTTTGCCTTAACTTCTGGAACCCGTCAATTTCATTCACAATTTACACCAGCTTCTAATTATACTTAACTGAATATTAACCATTCTAATTGCTTAATGCTTTATTGGCTCCATGCAAAGTATCGAGGGACATCTGGCTGGGCAAATGGGACCCTGCCTGCTGCTAGGAGAGACAGCTTGGAGCACACACTCCTCCTCATGCTCTCATGTCTACCCTCACCCAGAACCAGAGTATCTCAAAAGCAGGACTAGTAAGTCCACACCAGCAAAGCAGCCAAAAGAAACTTTCTACCATCCGGATTTTAACCGTAACACTCCTGTTTCCCATCACAGAAAGTTGGGGGCAGGGTGACTGCAAGACTGAGGGCCCAGGCCCCTTCCACATTCCTGCTCCGCGTCCCCTGCATTGCACACTGTCCTGCCCCCCAACCCCCACCAGCCCACCAATGCTTAGATTGGTGGCAGCTGGCCCTGGAGCCTCTTTGCCCACAGGCACGTTCATGGGCTTTGTCCTGGCTCATCTCCTTTTATGAGAGAAGCAGCACGTTTCCAGCAGCAACCCTGACATCCCCTGCCTCTCTGGCCAGAACTAAGTGCAACCCCCACCACGCCTGGCCACAGGGAAGGCCCTGCCAGGACAGTTTAGACAAACATCTGGTTTCGCCCCGGTGCGGGGAAGAGTGAGGAGGCAGGCGGGCGCAGAGGGGAGAGACCCCAGGGTGGGCCACCAACAGCATCTGCCGTTAGCCAAACACACAGCCTGCTCACGCGTCCACCTGTCTCTCACGCTGGTTCCAAAGTGCGGCAGCTCCACCATGCAAGGAACCCGACGAGGCGGCCGGAGGGAGACCAGAGCAGGGAAAGGTGCAGCGGCCCAGGCATTAGATGAGCACCTGGAGAACAAACAGGAGCCGCACCCAAGACGTCAAACAGCAGCAGGCTCGGAAACGGGAACACAGAGTCCCCATATGTGACCCAGCATTCCTACTCCTGGGCGTGTACCGAAAAAAGCCGAAAACGCTTCGCACAGAAACTTGCACACAGACAGGTGTTCGCAACAGCATGATTCGTAAAAGCCCCAAAGCGGAAACGATCCAAATGCCCACCGTTTATGAAAGGATCATCAGATGTCGTATACCCACACCGCGGGATCTCATTCGGCCATAAAAGGAATGAAGAATGGATACACACTACAACGTGCGTGAACACAGAAAATAACTACACCGAATGAAAGAAGCCAGACACAAAAGGCCACGTGTTGTAGGGTTCCATTTATATGTGAAAAATCCAGAACAGGGAAATCCATGGAGGCAGAAAGTAGAGTGATGGTTACACAGAGCCTCGGGCGAGAAGGGGCAGGGGGAGGCGCAGGGCAGATGCAGGGGTCACGGCTAACAGGTACGAGCCTCTTGCTGGAGGGTGGAAAATGTTCTGGAATTCGACTGTGGTGACAGTTGCACAACATGATGAACATGAAACTGAACTGCACACTTTAAAAAGGTGAATACAGTGGATTTTATATGAATTTGATCTTAAAAAACAAAAAGTAACAAATGAGTTCCTGGCTGACTCTGTCTTGATCTCGGGGTGATGAGTTCAAGCCCCATGCTGGACATAAGAGCTTACATTTAAAAACATTTAGAAATTAAAAAAAAAAAAGTAACAACACAGGTATGGGCGTTGTGTGCAGGGAGCTGTCCTCTGAAGCGTGTTCAATAGAAAAAAAAGTGTTCCGAGAGCACTCTGTACCAGGACATCCCCTAACCAAAATGTAAACCTAGTCGTATACTCAAAATGTTTTCAGGTCACACTGTCCCTTAAAAAACAGAAATCTGTAAGACGTTTAGACACCCTATTGGCCCTCTCCCTAACCCAAATATCAGCCTCAGCTCAAGCTTCCGGAAGCAGGGGCTCCTCGGCCAGCGCATCTGCTCTGTACACCCAATGGGGAACACACTGGAAAACTCAGAGACGGCATTAAAAAAAAAAACTCTCTATTTGAGGCGTAAGAATCAGCTTTTGGAAAAACGCCCTAAGCCTCTCAAATAAACAGCAGGCATCTCACAGACACAGGACACTGGCCACTGAATTCCATACGCAGGCACCTCTGTTTCAAGTCCCTTCCAAGGAGCCTCCCGGCAAGAACAGCTGGATGGCAGGTGTGCCTGGGGCAGGGAGGGCAGGCGGGCAGCTGTGCTGGGACATGGCGGAAGGGCCCGACCCTCCTCCTCCCTCGTGGGAACGCTGCATCCCCATTCTGGAAGGGGCTGCACAGCCCCCATTAGGAGACGTGGGTGTTTTAGAGGCAGCCGTCAACTCGGGTATTTCTTAGCTAGACCCCTTCCCTCCTCCTAAGGCAAAGTAAAACCACCACCATGTGCAAAGTTGGGGGGGGGGGGGGTGGGCAGACTTTCTGGAAAGTCCGCAAACACACACTCTGTCCTGGGGTCTGAGGCTCGGTTTCCTGGTCCCAGAAGCCCTGCATGTGGGCCACCTGGAAACAACACCACCACGCAGTAACCTTTTTAAACCTGCTTCCACCTTCCTTGTTCACCCCAGAGTGGTTCTCACACCTTTTCTTTTCGCTGGAAACCATCTCTTCGGCTCTTTGACACTCCGCTTTAACCTGGGAGCGGCCTCCCTCCCGCATCCCAGAAGAATGTCACAACAGGGCCCTCCGCTTCCCCTGGCACCCCAAACTTACAAAGAAGAGTCCTTCCCTTCAACCTGGAAACAAGTTCGAGCCTTTGCATCCCCAAACAACCCTCCCACACCCGCACTTCCCACGCGTCTCACACCCCGCACCTCGCACCTCAGCAGAGGGGGATTGGAAGGCGCCCTGGGCAACCCAGGGGCAGGCGACCTGTCCCTGGGGCACCGTGGCTCCCATGCTGAACGGAAAGTGGCCCTCCCAATAGCCAGCAGGCATGAACCCCCACCAGTACCTGCCTGACTTGCCACCAGGTATCACGCTATAATTAGTCATTGTAATTGAAGCCGAACGTAATTAATTACATAATTTCGAAGTGTTCAAGTTTAATTCCATTAAAATTACATCATGAAACTGGGGAATTACAAAGGATTACCGACAAAAAGCAAATAGGGATGAATAAAGGAACTCCAGACTGACTCCCTGAATGTCTGAGTCACGCCCAACGCTCAAGAACAGGATAGTAGTGACCGCACCTGCCTTTAATAAACCCGTGGGCCCAGCCAGGCGGCAGGGTGCAAGGGCTGCCTCTCTAAGGGCCAGCCCCAGGTGACACCAGCCTGCCGGACTTCCAGGGTCCAATGGACCCAGAAGGCCCTCCCTGCGCCGCTCCCTGCCCCTCCCCCACTCAGGTTCCTCTGCTGACACCTCGCCCATAGGTGGCCCCTTCTCAACCAAGGCCACCACGACCCCACGGGCCCTGCCCCAAAATTCCAGGGCCCAGGTTCGGTCTGCCCTCTTCCTTACCCCACACCCTCGGGCCAGTATCTTCTCTCCTTTCCCTCCCCACCTCTCACCAGAACTGTGCCTTCCACACACCCCTCCCACTGTCTTTACCACCCCTCCCGCCTCACTCTGGTCAGCCCTTCTGATGACTCAGTGGGGCTGTGCGCTGAGGTCCTGTTCTGTCTGCTCCACGGCCCTGGGCACGGGCAATACGTCATGGATGTATTCCATACCTTCGCTCTCCATCTCCCTGCTAGAAGGTAGGTCCCCTGAAGGCTGGGGTTTCCCCACTGTTCTGGTCATTAGAATGCTGTGCTACAACCCTGCATGGTCCACAGGGGATGAAATCAGTCAAGGGAGCAGGACAGCCAAGGACCACCTTTCCAGGACCCAGGCCTTATAACCCTGACACCTGGGGATACGGGGTGTCCTGCAGTTCATCGACCAGCAGGGTTGGGGACCCGTTCCTCTTGGCACCCCAGGGGTGATCAGGCACCGTGGAGACACTCTTGAGGAATGAACGAATGGCCCCAACGGTCCGTGCAAAAAAGGAGTCACTCCAAAACAAACCAAACTGCCAGCAACTTCGCTCAAACACGCTGCTTATTTCCAAGCCGGCTGCACCTTGTAGGTTTTCTTTTTAAATTTGTAAAACTTCATTACAAAAAAAGCTGCATCGTCCCAAAAAAACCAGACACGCAAAAACAGTCATCTGAATCCAGAGTAGCCTAGAAGCTCCGTTTTTCCACGATAATGTCCTCGACTAAAGTAAGCTGAGCTCTAAGGAGTATCACCTGGCCAGACTTTCTTCTCTCGGGACAGATGCTCACCCGCAGACCCCTTACAAAGCCAGCCTCTCACCAAACACACCCCAACAATGCCTTCCATGTGTAACTGAGGACGGAGCCCTGGTGTGGCTGGTGCTGGCGGGTGATACTGCACGGATCTGAACCCAGCATCACTGCTGTGCCTCAATCGGCCAGACTCCCAGGGGCTCAGCGAGCGGGGATTTTGTCTTGGCCATCCAGAGTGAAAACACAAATATTAGGCTCTCACAGCAAATTGTTCCCCAACACCAGCTCAAGTCCCATGTCTCAGAGATCAGCCCTGGTTAGGTTCGCGTTCCCCAGCCACTGCAGCTGAACAGGGCACAGCCTCTGGGCCACCAGCTCCTTCCCTCCTTCCCCGTGGCCCAGGTCCCGGGATCAGGCCTCTCTCCTGCCTCCCATTTCCCCAGATCTCTTCCGCTGCCATTTGCTGGATGCACAGACAGGGCACAGAGGATAGCAGGGGACACAGAAAGGAGGGCTACCTTCAGCTCGAGGCCATCACTGCACCCCAGGTACCAACCAGATAAAGTTTGCTGATGGGAAGATTCATTGCCGGCCAAGGAGGATCGGATTTACCTTCTCTTTGATGCTCCATCGCTAGGACTCCGAGTCTCAAGGCAGGGGAGGCTCTAGAAAAATTCTCTCGAGTCTCAAGGCAGGGGAGGCTCTAGAAAGGCTCACAAATCCACCAAGGTCTCCCACAGAAGGTGTCCACCCGCCGAGGTCAACTCGGGTACATACACGTCCACCACCCCAGGCTTCATTTTCATCCCGGGTGACTCACACTAAGTGACTTCCCCACCCCAAACTCATCTCAGGGCTGGGTGCGGGGAGTGGTCCATGGACAGGGGCCTGCTCCTGAGTCCCCCCACTGCAGCGCCTCATCACGAGGACCCTGCGGCTTCTGCAGAGCCGGCCTCGTGAACAGCAGGGATCAGCAGGAAAGCCATGGGCCCAGGAATCAGCTACCGCTCTTGGGCTCCGGGCTTCTCACCTAACCAGCTGGGTCCTCTGGCCTCCGCGGGGCTGCTGTGTGTGCACGAAGGGAAAGAAGTTAAGGGCCCACGCCGCATCTGCCCCTAGTCAATACTCAGGAAATGATAGCTGTTAGCATATATTTAACAACAACAACAACAAAACCGGTTTCAGCCTCTGCCTCGTCACCAGTGGTCATAAGACCAGCTATGATAACGTGCGATCCACATTACCAGCAGCGACGCTGTCCTTCTCTTGCCCCTCGACTGAAACATCACAGGAGTCCGGGCCCCAGGGCCGGGAAGTTAAGATTCAGACAGGGGTCCCCCAGTTGAGATCGGCTCTCCAGCCCTCCCCACCTCAAGTGAGAGGCCAGCCTCTCGACACCAACTGAAAGGCATACAAACCTTCCACCAGCTTCAAACCCCGCGACTCAACTCCTCACCTGTGCCTTCAACGGCAGCCTCTCCACTGAGCTCCGCCCTCCTCCTCCCCAGGGCTCAGCCCCTGAACTCCCACCGGACCTCCCAAATCCCACAGACCCCGCAGGGAACACACCCTCTGCCCTTGGCAGGGGTGGCTCCTCTCCCTCCTCCCCGTCCCTGTGGACATCGCCCCTCCCCCCCCAGGCTGGGCCCTGGGGTCTGTGGCTCCTCAGATGCCCCTGGCAAGCCTTGCTTCCCCCAAACCCATGCAAATGCTTCTGCAGCCAGACAGTGACGTCACCTTCACAAAAATATCCTAGGTACTTTCTTTGTAAATGAAGAAACACAGAAAGGCAGGCAGGCTACCGAGGCCACTGCTCCGCCCGGGGCTGGTCCGAGGCCTCTGCCCAGCTGCACGCCAGGCCCACGGGGCGGCTTCCAGGGGCTGCGCACATTCTCCACCCTTCTCCAGTGCTGACACCCGGACCTTCGGGCCTCCTGCTGCTTGCTTTCTTGTGCACGGGTTGGGTTCTAATCATTACAGTGCGCACTTTCCCCATTCACAGGGGGAAGTTTCCTCCCACTCAGGCCCTGGGCAGAGTCAAAGAATAAATCTCTGTCAGAGGATTGTTCTGCCTAATTCTATTTTTAAAAATGTGGATTTTTTTTTTATGTTTTATATACCACAAATACAATTACATATACTTTAACCAATGTACACATCACTTCACAAAGACGGAATAAATGGAAATAAACAAGAAATCCGTGTTCTGTCGCGATTACGTATATGGCTATCAGTAGCTTTCAAAACACAACCATTTTCTATACGTATCTACTTTGCACAATCCAAAAAGGAATCCCGTTTGCTTTCTTAAATGAACTAGCTGAACTAGTCTTAAATCCGAATATATGGGGCTGCCCCCTTGAAAAAGGCCAATGGCTCTCCTGCAGCAGGACTTACAGGTGCATAACAACACAAGGTGGAGAACAGGAGCGTGAATGGTTAAGGAGAGCCGGAAGCTATGGCGGATGCTACGTGGGGTCCATCAGAAACACCAGAGAAGGGAGGCAGAGCTTAGAGACCACCGGCCACCCTCCAACTGTTCTGCTGGCAGTGGCGAGGGGTGGGGTGGGGTGGTCCCCAGTTTGGACTCCCTTCCTCTACAGCCCTCCACCAACTCATAGCACACAGCTCCGTCACAGCCAATGCCAGCGGCCCGCTCCCCCAGGATGGGAAGTGCTGGAATCCCACCCTGCATCACCAGCGCCTGGTGCACGGGGCTCCCACGGCTGTTAAAAGGAAGGAAAAAAGGAGTTGCGCGAAATAAGGTTTGATGCTCAGATGTGCACAGGGAGGACGAGAGCGTTCTCCCAAATTCAGCATGAATCTGGGATCCTTCTAAGTGGGGCAAAAGGTTTAGGTAAGGTAGGACCAACCATCAGGGACGCTGTCTGCCAAAGGAAAGTGGTCTCCATTCTACACCCAAGTGAGCCACTACAGGACAGAGAACAGCATGACGGGATCAATGATTTGGAAAGATTAATCTGGCAGCCACATCTATGATGGGTTGCGACCTGTTTTGAACACTTTTGAAACAAGTAAAAGCTACATATTCGGTCCTCATGTGCTAGAAAGATCTGGCTCTCATATACAACAAGCAGCCCCCAACGCTAACTGCAAACACACACACAAGAGATTCATTAAAACATCCTTGCGGTGTAAAATGGCAGCATAATTGCACACCAACACAGAGCAAAGTAAAACAATCAGCAACGATTTCTCACTCCCCTGACAATGACCTTTTAGCCACAACTGGCAACACCCTCCCTCTCTCAATTCCATGCCAATGGTGACAAATTTGAGAAGTGGGGAGAAGAGAGATGACTGAGGGGTCCCCCGGGATGACCCACTCCAGGTAATGACTTCCTGACTGCCTAGTACCGCTCTCCAGGCTGTTGGCACTCACCGGCCCCTTAGGCTCACCTGCAACTGTGAGGTCCATGGCGGACCAAGTCACCTGGATGGGCGCCTTGCAGCAGCCTGGGCTTCCCATCTGGCTCCTGGATCCCACACATGCCTATGGAACAGAAGCCTATGGACTCCAGACCTGACTTTGTCCCCCACTTGGCTGATCGCTGTGACAGCACATGGGATTATGTAAGCAAGAAACCGAGGCACAGCTGAAATGAAGCCATTCCAGTAAATTAATGCTTCCACGAATGCTCCTAAACTCAGTTTTCACTTTCAAAATCATACAACTTAGAACATCTCTGCCGTGTGAACAAGACGGGAAGGTGGAAATTGATCCGTAGGTCTTCTTAAAATTTTAGTTGTAATTTCTGCATGTTGGTGACTCAAAATCTTTCCCCTTTAAAAGGTTCGTGTTCTTTTTTTTTTTTAATGTTTATTTATTTTTGAGACAGAGAGAGACAGACCATGAGCAGGGAGGGGGCAGAGAGAGAGGGAGACACAGAATCCGAAACAGGCTCCAGGCTCCGAGCTGTCAGCACAGAGCCCGACATAGGGCTCGAACTCATGAACTGTGAGATCATGACCTGAGCCGAAGTCGGACACTCAACCGAGCCACCCAGGCGCCCCTAAAAGGTTAGTGTTCTATGGGCAGTAGCTATCTATGCACTCAGTGAGGGCAGGGCAGAGCAATGTGAAACAGAAGTAATTCACCATAGGCAGAACCGCGTGAGTTCAAGTTCTAGGTCAACTACCACGGTGAAAAACAGAAAATAAAGGACGTGTTTCACCATTATCTGCCACACCTTGTGGAATGAAGCAAAAATGGTGATAGGAGCAACAGAATGTTCCTATTTTCAGGGTAAGGGGGGAAAAAGAAGTCTTTCCCAAACCTAATCAAAAAAATTAAATGCACAATTCCCTCCAGCAAGAATTTTATTTTTAATTTTCATTTACATAGCTCTCTTTCTTCCAAGAATCTCAAAATAATGGAGCTCCACAAATACTTAGCAAAAAAAATAAAATAAAACAATTATAAAACAACAGTTGTCACAACAGGACAGGCTTGGCAGGGCAGGAGCTCAGAAGGGCAAGAAGCGGCAGGCAGAGGTGACGGAGGGGGTGACAGCAGGGGTGACAGCAGGCACTTAGGGCAGCACCTCAAAGGCCGTTCCTGCTCTTGCTTGCAGCTTCGGGCTTTTCAAGACACGGATCTACCTTTGGTGTCGTTTATTAGCTTTTTTATTCTGACCCAAATAACGCTCTCTTCCCTAAAAGCAGGAGAGAAGGCGGTAATCAACCAAGGACCATCACAGGTCCAATATATCATCAGAACTGAGATGCCTAAAATGACTTCATATTCTTTTTGGTCTTAAAAACTATGTGAGGAAATAAAATATTAAAAATGTATTGGGGGGAAAGAACCAATGTGAGACAAACTGTCTTTTAGGGGGAAATTGGGAATAAGCTTTTAAGCTAGTTGTTTTTGGTTTGTTGGGTTTTTTTTTTTTTTTTCCAGCTGAGTGGACAGGATCTGAACATCTTACATTTAGCAAAAAGCTGTCAACACCCAAATAAAATCTTAATGACAGTCAGAATGGCATTCCATTTCTTGCAATTTCGCGATGTTCCCTTAAAAAAGAGCTAATTTGTCAATTTGTTTTTCCCTTAACCAAATTCAGGATACCTTGCAACCATATATAACTTTTTTAAAAAACGTTAACTCATTTAACTTTTTGAATAAACACAGCCAAATACAAAGATGTCTTTAAGAAAACAACCCTCGTGCTGGTATACTCAGGATGATGCTAAAACATGCTTCAGAGTAAGTTCTGATAATTTCTTCCAACATTGTTCGTAAATCACAGTCAAAAGCATCGAAGGTTTCAATTGTCGGCCGAGTGGGCCCCACTGTGGCGTCTGGGGTTTTACAGAGGTGTGGGCCAGGCACCTGGGAGGCTCAGTCACTTAAGCGGCTGACTCCTGATCTCTGCTCAGGTCATGACCTCACCGATCATGGGTTCAAGCCCTGTGCCTGGTTCCGTGCTGACAGCGTGGGGCCTGCTTGGGATTCTCTCTCTGCCCCTCCCTGGCTCACTTGAGGTCCCCCCCACACACACACACTCTCTCTCTCTCTCTCTTAAAACACATAAACTTAAAAAATAAAAAAATAAATTTAAAAAAAAGGGGATGTGGGCCAACTCATTTTCACAAATGCTTCAGTGAAAAGCAGTAGAATCTATTCAGTTCCATGTAAATCCTGTACCTGGCTATTTTTCCAGGTACTTTGTGATGCTGGGTAAATTCTGGGGAGGAATGAACACCCCCAACCTCGCTCCTCTCCAGCCACCTGTCTGACAGGGGTCCTGAGGAAGGCGGGGGTGGGGGTTCACGTCTGAGGAGCTTCCCCAGGCTGCCCATGGCCCAGGGCTCTAACACACACAAAAATTCTGCCAACTGCCCTGGGCCTCCTGCAGCAAGGAAGAGCCTTCAGATTCAAATGAAGAAATGACAAGATTTATTTCGTGCACGGACATCATCCTATCAGAATTTAATTACAGCAAGAATTAGAATTATTTTTATTAGAGAGTTGTTTACTTTTCCAAGGAAAGGTCCTTGATGGGTTTTGCAACAAATTAGATGGCTTTCAGAAACTGCTGTTGGCCCTCATTATGTTTTTTAACGGTGTCATACTATGTGAGTAGGGTAGCACTTGTCATTTTTAAAAATCTAAGGCGCTTCAAAGCTGCTTCTACCAATGAAGGCGACGCCATGGGTCCCCCCACACACCCACCCATCCCAGGTAACTTCCTGCAGGGACATCTCCTGCCCAGCCAAAGACCACTGTCCTCTCCCCACCTCCTTAGAATACGGATGAAAATTGGGACTGATTACAGCCCAGCAAATCCAGAACTGTGACAGGACCCACAGCTCAATACAAATCCTGGCTGTCCTCTTCAATAAAATCAACACGTAAACACAAACCAAAACCTAGTCCTTAACCATGCAGCAAAACCAGGCTATTTAGCTGGCTTTGAAAACGAGAATAGGAAACATGACTAAGATATTTCAGAGAGCCCCGCCACTGACGTTTTGTTGAAATATCCCAAACTTGGGGCAGTTTTTTTTTTTTTTTTTTTGGCTGCTATGTGACTTTATATCCCTAAATGTCGAGTTTGTAGGAACAGTAATTTCTCTGTGAATTCTAAATCATTACCAGGGTGTAATAAAATGTATCCAAATGCTCATGTCAATAAATGTTTATTAAATCAGAAATCACAAATGAATTCACAACTTCTTTGCTATAAAAGCTGTATAACAGATATTAAATCGCTTGTCTAATTATGCCATTCAAGTTCCTTTTTCACTCCACGATCTGCACATGCATAGTTCTCTCGGGTGTCTGGGCAGACACAGGCATCCAGTTCCGAAAATGCCCAGCACGACTGGAACGTCCAGGTAAACAGTAGTGAGGCACAATGAGAGGTCATGGGGCCCCTCTTCAAACAGCTTCAACAAAACAAATGGCCATAAGTAAAAAGTGTCTCTGTGCTATGCTATAATAAGATTCAAACACAGGATTCCAAGAATTCCACCTGTTTCCAATTAGATACCAGAATTGCTTTGAGTGTTTAAACTACATTCACTTGCTACTTATACAAAACAATTCTTCCGGGTTTTTTTGAACGTTTTAAGTATGTTAAAATAAGATTAAGGGTCTGGTTTAAACAATCAGAGGCAGGGGAATTTCAGTTGAAACCAAAACTGTCTCTCTGCAGCCATAATGCAGAGCTTCAGACAAAACAATGGAACAAGATAACGAATTTCTCTCTCTGACAGTTCCTTGTAAAAATCAGACCTTTCATAGGAAAAGCAATTATATACACACACTTTCATATATTAAATGACTGTAAATAGGTTTTTAAATAATTTCTCAAATAGTGTGTGATCCTATACATTAAAGTAACTTTCAGGTAGGATTTGTGTTACAGGCCGGCGGATGCACCTGCCTTTTTAAAAACGGGAAATTTACAGGACATCAAATGTGAACTGTGTGAAATGGAAGCACAGGTAGGAATTTGGCCTAGCTCTGCAGGATTTTTTCACAGGACGAATTTCTCTCTTTAAAAATGTGCAAGCTTCCCTCTAACAAATCTGTCCTTCCTTCGTTTCACTGAGGATGTTCGCGGCGCCTTATACAATGAGCTGAAACGGATACAGATTTTCTACCTCGAGCCTCGTTTTCTCTCCTAAGACGGACCCTGAGCACAGCCCTGGGAGCAGTTCTGCTGGTTGACTGCTACAGGTGGACCCAGAAGGGGGGAGGACGGGAGGGAAGCGCAGGCCATCCCTTCCGCACAGCTCCTGCAGAAACCCTGCTGGGTTTGTTTTAATTGTACACAACAGGACAGGGGACTTTTTCAACAGCCTGTAAAAGTCTCGGGGGCTCCATAGGCTCACCAGACAACATTTTTAAGGTTAGCTCAGTGGATGAGGAGAGAGTGATTCCGGAGGGGATTGGCAATTTGTCCCCTCGCCCTTCCAAATCCCCCCCTCCACCGCAGCTAACTACTGGCAAGAGCTGTGTGAAACTGGGAAAGGAGGCAAAGGGAGACTCCACGGACCCAACTGTATCAGAGGCTGTTGTGTAACCCCAGCCCTTCACCGCCTTGCACCTTTAAAAGACAAAAACAGAAAAACCACACAGAATTTCACACAGAGAAGAAAACTTTAATCCACTGACAATGACCCCCTCCCACACGCCATCTCAAAGACACTGATATTAAAAGAGCCAAGAAAACAAAGACAGCAGCTGTGTAGAAGCCCTTGATTTGTTTACTAGATGGGATACATACTGTAATCAAAATAATACACTTCTGGGGAATACTTCCCTAACAGGGAAACACAAAATAAAAGCTATCAGAGAAACGGACTTTGGGCAAAACTGGAATTATTTTCGGATTTTGACAAAGAGGAAAATGTTTAAAGTTAATTTTTGCAGAGACTCCTTAAAGGGGAACACCAGTCACCACGGAAGAATAACGCCCCGAAGGGAAGTGGGTCGCTGGCAGGCCCCATCCCCAAAAGCTTCACTCACACACAGAGTTACGAGAGCTTGTTTTAGAAAGTGTCCTCTTTTCAAACATGTATTTAAAAGGCAAATTTATACAATGGTGTTTTTCTTGTCTTAAAAAAAAAAAAAAAAAAACCTTTTTTTTTTTACAAGTCTGGGATAGGATAAAAACTTGTCCAACTAGTCTTATTAGCAACACCGAAGCACTGACACTTCCATACCACAAGCCTTTGGGACTGAAAAGCAAACGAAATTGAGCCCGATCTTCACAAACTCTCTTTCTGGGCACCCAGTCCACGTCCCAGGGCAGCTTTAAGACCACATCGAGGGACCAGAACTCAGCCCACGCTCACTGGGGGACAGCAGGGGCATGGGAGGGACACACAACCATCTTGTCGCCAGCAAACCCGCTGAGGTCTCCAACCTGGGTCTGAGTCTAGCTCAGACAGGGTCTCTTTACCCTCAGGTGGCGATGCCACAACCCACACTGGGCTCCGCAGGCAACCCGATCTCCGGGTCAGGGGTTCTGGAAAGATGAGAAGAGCCTGAAACTAATGAATTCTCTCTTCTCAAACTGCAGTCTCATCGGCTCACTTAACTGTCTATGGGAACAGAGATGACGTTAAACTGGATACCAACTCAATAGGCCTCTTCAGGGCCCAGAGAAAGAACCAGTTTAGCCTTCTGCTTGAACTTTGACATTCCATAGTCAAATGAAGTTTTTCAAACCTGTCAAGAAGGGGCAGAAAATCATCTCAGCCCCAATCTTCACCTACCACCAAAAGCTAAAAGGAAGCTCCGTACAGACAATGATAATGATGCTCGCTCACATAATTTTGTTTGCAAGATCAACACCTTAAAGCTCATTCACATAAACGGACAAGGAACCTTCCAGGCCGATCCTGGAGTTACACAGTTAAATATCCTCATGATATCCCGAAGTAGCTCATCACTGGCAGGTTGTGCGGTGTCAATGAGATCCTAAAATCTAATACCTTTCTGGAAACCGAATCGACCTCCCACGCAGTTTTTTTGCCAAAAAAAAAAAAAATGCTTAAAAAATAAACTTCATGGATGTTCAGCTAAATGTCACATTTAGGAAGACAAGGAAAAAAAATTAAGGTTTGTCTCTTCAAAATTCCACAACGGGTTTTACAGTAAGCACAGGAATTAAATTATGGTAAAAGGGAGCTATTTTTACTAAAACAGGGTAGACCAATTTATCAAAAATGCCATTCGGCTGTGTTCATTACATTCAGGAATCTAATTTACACAATAGACACTTTGGAGTAATCTATTTTAGTCAATAAATACTCAAACTCCTTTAAGTTTTAATCTTATCGAAAATACATATTTCACATAGTCTTCTTCCTAGTTAAGCGAGAAATCTGAAGAAATTTCATAACGACTATGAGTCTGTTTTACCGTTCTTACGTAGGCAGGAACAGAAAACAAGCATATACAATTAAAGTTGTCAGACCCCATTTATATAGGTTTTAATCCAATCCGCTTCATTTCATCCAAGGCTGCATCTGGAGTTCATTTGCTTCCCTCCTAAAAGTACTGTAGGTCACTATCACCAGTCCTCCGGGTTAGGAAAGTTCGGCCAAGTTTACCTTCCCGCACACCTTAAAGCAGGGCGCCGCGGCCGTCCCTAAGGGACGCTGGGCGACCCCCGCGGTACCAGGCCGCCCCGGGGCCCTTCGGAGCCGAAGACCGACCTCCCCTCCCGCGCCCCCACGCCCCCCCCCCCCCACCACCCCCGCATCGCTCTCCTGACCCACACGCCGCTCACCTTCAACTTGGCTCCGGCTACGCACAACATCCACCTGGCGGGGTCCCGGGGCCGTCCAGGCGCGGCGAGCGCGGAGCCTGCAGATTCGGGGCGAACCCCGAGGGCGCGCGGCTCCTCTGGGTCTGGGGTGACAGGCAGAAACGCGCCCCCTGGGCACAGCGGCAGCACCGGAGCCGGACGGGGAGCCCCAGCACGATCCCCTAGCAACGCCCCGGGCTCGGCGCGCGGACCACGGCCCGGCACACCACAGTCCAGGGGGGCCCCCGGGGCTTTGCTTTCGAGAAGCCGGCCCGAGGCGGCATTTCGGACGGGACCCGCCGCGCGCTCCATCGAGCCCCGCGGACCCTGTTGGGAGGACAGGGCCTCGGAGGAGAGCGCCAGAGCGGAGCCGGCGGGTCACCGGGGGCCGCGGGAGCCTCGGGGCTCGGGCCGCCCAGACCGGCGGCGGGGAGGAAGCGTCCCCCCACCCGTGTAGACGGCGCGCCAGGGCGCAGCGCGGGGCCTGCGCTCGGGGAAAGTTGCTGCCCTCCGCCCGCACCGGCTCCCGCCGGGCGCTCCGACCCTCGGGCTCCGCGCGCGGGGTGCCCGCCGCCCCTCGCAAGTTTACCCCCAAGCACCCCTACCCGCGTCTCCGGCCGCGGAGGGGCCGGTCCGCGCCACTCGTGCAGGCACACAAAAGAGCCGGGCGGCTGCGGGTGGCCCCGGGGCGCCCGTCCGGACGTAAACAAACCCCGGGGTCCGCGCGGAGACCCCCGCGCCGGGTGCGGGAGCGGCGGCGCGGCCCCGGCCCGCTGACAGCCCCGGCGCGGCGGCCGGGGCCCGGGCCGGCCGGGGCCGGGGCGCGCGGACGCCCGGCCGCCCGCCCGGCCACCCGCCCGCCTGGCCGGAGCCGGGCCGCGCCGCCGCCGCCGCCGCCGGTGGCCGCTCTGACCCTCCCCCGAGCCGGCGGCACCACAGCGCCACCAGCCCCAGCTCCGCCGCGCCGGCGGCAGTGGCGGCGGCGGCTCCTCCTGGAGAGGCAGGCGCTTCACCCCCCACAGCAACTCCCCACAAACTTTCCCCGGGAATACGGCGGGCCGGGGGCGCGGGGCGCGCGGCCGGGCGCCGCCGCCGGGCCGCAGCCCCCTCCCGGCGCAGCGCCCGCCGCCGCCGCCGCCGCCCGCCGCCGCCCGCTCCCCGCTCGCGCGCGCACCCCGCGGGCCGCCGGGGCCGCCCCCCTCCCCGGTCCCGCGGCGGCGGCGGCGGCGGTGGCGGCGGCGCAGGGCCGGGGGGGCGCCCGGGGTGGGGGCCGACACCGGGGGCAGCGGTGGCGGCGGCGGCTCCCGGCGCCATCTTGGGCTGATCGATGAATTGAACAAAGAGGATCAATTTCTGATCAAGCGAGTTATCAATGGGGGCCGGGGAGCGAGAGGGACTTGTCCCCGACTCGGCCCCGCTTTCCCCGGCACCCCCCTCCTCCCCGCCGCCGCGGCCCCCCGGCGGCCGGGCAGCCCGGGGCCCCGGGGGAGGCCGCGACCGCCCGCAGCCCCCACCCCCGGGCGAGAGGCCGAGCGAGCAGAAGCCTGACCTGCAGCTGCTGTAAATCAAAGCGCTTCCAATATTGAAACATCGATCCCACATTGGCCGCCATCTTGAGACATATTGAGACGGAGTGAGAGGCTGATAGAGAGGGGGCTGGAGTTCAGGAGCCGCCAGGAGGCAGCAGGCGGGCGGCGCCAAAACCCGGCCTGGAGCCGGCCGCCGCCGCCGCCACGGAGGACGCGGACTCCTCCTCACGGCGCCGCCGCAGCCATGGCGAGCCCGAGCCGGAGCCGGAGTCGGAGCCCGAGGGCGCGGCGGCCGCCGCGGGGCCTGGAGCGCGCGGCCCCTGCCCCCTCCCCCCGGCGCCCGGCGCCGGGCCCGCGACCCCCGCCCCTCCCGGGCCCCCGGCCCCAGCGGGCGGCGGCCCCCGGCCCGGCCCCGAGGGGGCGCTGGAGGGCGGCGGGAGGGGCTCCGGGGCCCCGCGGGAGGCCCCGGGCCGGGCTCACCTGGGGCTTGCTTCGGGCCCCTGGGGGTCGCGGGGGCCGCCGGCCGCAGAGCGCAGCCCTTGGGGGGCCCTGAGTCCCGGGCTTTCGGCCGCGTCCGGGCGGGCGCCTGAGCCGCGCCGCTTTCGCTCGCCCTCCTGCGGGCCCCGAGCGCGCGGAGCCGCCGCGACCACCTGCCCGAGCCCCGAGCGCCGACCCCGCGCAAACCGGGCCCACGGCGGCCGCGCGTGTGCGAGGCGGACTGGCGGGCGGCTGAGGCGCACCCACCTCCCCGGGGCCCCAGCCGGACCCCGGTCGAGCCTGCCAGGGACAGCGTTTGAGGTTGGGGGGAGTGGAGTTGGGGTGAAACCAGCCCTGACCCTGCTGTCGCTGCACACGTTAACGCCCCGAACGGTGGCAGCGCGGTCCCCGCGCCGCACCGCCACGCACCCGCAAGCCGGGTGGCCAGGGGTCCTAGCTGCGCCAGCTTAGGCCACGACAGGAAAAGTCTTGGCGCACCGTTGTGTATGCCCCGCACCGCTTCGGCGGAACAGCCTTGGAAACTTCCTGTAGTTCAGACACTCTGGTTTTCACTCCTTTTGGCGCAGAAACTTGGAAAGTGTAGGTGCACTTACAACAAAGTATGGTCCCTGGTTTACAGAAATGCTAGCATTTAAACCCCGGAGTCAATTCGCTTTTGATTTCTTTTTTCGCAGAAACCTGGCAAAAGCACCCCGTTTTATGATCGTCATGTTTAATTGATTATACACACGTGTGAGTTGGACTTCCCAGCAGGAACACTGTACTTTTAGTCCCCCGCACTTCATTTGACGTGTGATTACATCCCCAAATTCCTTAATCTTGAAAATTATATGTAAATAAAATTCGGATGGGATACGACATAAAACGTGTAAGGATAGAACTGCTTTTCAACTGAGTTCGAGGGCTTAGCGCTGATCATTGGGGTGAACGGAAGCAGTTTTGAATGAAGGGCCTGGAAATGAAAGGCCACGAGATTTAGAGAACACACGTGCCCCCAGGTCTCGGCCCGCGAAGAACCTCAGTTCCGTCAGTGCGTGACTGGCTCCTGAGGTCGGCCGGCGGCGGGCGGGGGTGGGGGTCCCCCGGCGTCCCCATCGCAGCTTCGCCCAGCAGAGGGGGCAGGAAGCAGGTGGGTGGGAGCGCGCGAGCGCAGGGCAGGGGCGCCGCGAGCCTCCGCCGCAGATGCTGTGACGCCGCGCGGGGCAGGGCACTGGCGACCTCGGGAACGCCGAGGACCGCCTCGGTGTGGGGCGCCCGAGCCCGCGCGCGCAGTCGGCAGGCGGCCGCGCTGCAGCTCCGACCGCGCCGCCCGGTAGAGGGCAGCGGCGCCCCGACACTCGCGTCCTCGGGTCCCCGCGCACGTGCCCACCCGCGCGCCCCGCGCCTGGCCACGCCCTGTCCCGGAGCCAGGCCCCAGGCGGGAAACTGCACTGCCACCTCAAGGGATCCTTGTCCGGACGAAATACCACCTCTAATGATTCCCACCCCCTCCAGGCCCGGTATCCCAACACTTGGGGGTACGTCTGCGCTCCTCTCCTATTCGTGCCGTGGCAGGCAGGCGAGACCTCGCAATTGCCCTGAAGGTGGCCAGACAAATAAAATGTGCAGGGGCTTAAAAAAAAAACAGAAAACCCCCAAAACTTCCGTAGGGAAGGCTCAAGGAAGGATCAGGGAAATGGTTTGGATTTGGTGCAGATGTTCTCAATCTAATTATCGTGTCGATCCCCTGGGTTTGAACCAAAAAAAAAAAAAAGTGAAATATATATGACCTGTGTAATACTCCAGAAGTACATCTGGTTGGAATTCAGGGTTCTGAATCCACTGCAATATTTTAGAAATAAATTTGATGAGTATTAGATACCCTTGTTACATTTCTGGTTATGTTTAGGTTATTTGCATGCTAACTTGACTTCTTAGAGAAATAATACATTGACTGGCCCAGAGGTCAAGCTCTATTTAAAGAACATGTAGATTTTTTTCTTCCAGAGTTTTGCCTTATACTAGGCTTCTTGCTCTCTGGGCATTGGGGGGGGGGGGGGGGGGGGGCGCGGGTAGACAAAAGTTAGGAATGATTTTGCCAACACCACAAAATGTTACCACTTTAAAATGGCATTCAGAACAAACCACCGATCAAAAATTATCTTAGCCGAGGTAAGTGATCAGCAGAGACCTAGAAAGCTTGTAAAAGTACATTTCCTTTTTCTTGAGCGTAGACATAGAATCAGAACAAATTGCATCTATTCCTAAAGGCGATTTTGTTTTGTTTTGTTTCTGCTTGACTTTGTCTCATCATTGTAGAAGGTTAGGAGGACTCTCTTGGACATCCAAATACAGTAAATCCATGAATGTGGATTTTGTATAAAATACTTAGAAAATGGAAAGGCTTTAGGACCTAGATCTCCATTAGCACCCACAAAGACAATAAAATGATGGCTAGCCTCCCCCCCCCCCCCCCCAACAAAGTGTGAGAAAAAGACAGGTTAGGAAGATAACTGACCCACTACACAGAAGCAACAGGACTAAAACTCATTCTCTAACAATGGAGCAGGAGGAAAACAACCCAGGGCCATTCTTTGTACCTTTTGATGTTCAGGCTCTCCCTTTAGGGAAAGAAAGCTCACAGGTCCCAAGTTTATGATGAATTCTCCATCCCCAACTTTCAAAAATCAAGCCCCAAGTAATCAGAATGGGGCAGTGGGAGAGTGACCTGAGTGTTCCTGACCCCTTTAAATGAAATGCAGCTTAGCACCGAACAAGGCAGCTAACAACTAGGATCTGAGCCCAGACTTCCAAAATTTCCTTTCTGACCCGTTTTATCTTGCCTGAGAAAAATACAGTGGCCGTCTTAGGGGCATGATAATACTAGTAAATGTAACTTAGAAGGTTGTAAAGCACTTTTGGAAGTTCAGGCTCTCCTACCCTCCTGGCATTGGGGGACCCTCCTAGCTCCTGACACCGACACGTAATTGATTAAATCCTAAGGTGAAAATTGGCAAAATCTCTAAAACACCCGGTGGATTGACGGTGACTAAATTGGTCCTCTTTGGTAGCCACCGAGAAAGGAAAAGACCTTACCTTGTTTTCTAAAACTTCTGGTTTAGTAATTGTTCTGATACCCTTTAACCTAATTTTTTGAAGGAATTAACCATCAAGACATTCTTCCAATGTCTTATAATGTAGAGCATTAGAAAAAACAAAACCAAACCAAAAAAAGCCATAGTATTTATCTCTCATAAGAGAGTTTTTATGTTCTGAGATCTTATTTATTTATAAGGGACTCATAAAACGAAGTTTCACCTAGAAACGTTATCTCCAGAAAAAGCTGAAAAATAATCTGAACTCCACAAATAATGATGAAAAAACTCAGAGATTCTTGTATCCCATGTGATAGGCTTTAAAAGAAAACTTTACAAGACAGGCCTTCTGAAAGCTTCATTCACTTTCTGGATATTTTTGCATCCAAATTAGAACTGGTTGGGGGGCACCTGGGTAGCTCAGCCGGTTAAGCACCCGACTTCGGCTCAGGTCACGATCTCACGGTTTGTAGGTTTGAGCCCCATGTCAGGCTCTGTACTGACAGCTCAGAGCCTGGAGCCTCCTTCAGATTCTGTATCTCCCTCTCTCTCTGCCCCTCCCCTGCTTGCACTCTGTCTCTCTCTCTCTCTGTCTCAAAAAATAAATTAAACATCAAAAATTAAAAAAAAAAAACTGGTTTTGAAAAGTATTCGGCAAGAAATATTTCAGATAGGCAGAGACAGAACATACTGCTAAGTGTTTTACATCATAAATTTATTCCCAAACAAACATAAAGGCATGCCTACTCTGTGGGGCATGGGTAAAAATGAATCGTACTCCTAATAAGTCACACAGGAATCTCAATTTCACAAAGACAGAAGTTGAAAATTATACCAAGGTATTCATTCAAGCTGACTGAATTTGAAATGTTTTAAATTTAGGAATATCTAAGGCCAGACAGAAGTTTTGAGACACTTTAAATTTGAAGAGGCCTTTTCCTTAAATCAAAAGAGTATGAATAACAGAAGGAAATTACTTTGTCTTCCTTTTGTCTTTGGCGACTGCCTTCCAGAACAATTTGGCATAGATGACTGGAATAAATAAAAGGAAGGTTCCAGATTCTTTTTTTTTTTTTTTTTGAGCTCAAGACAACCAAACTACTTTTAATTGTTTTGTTTTTTAAATAATGCTTTCTGTTAATTATTTCTAAGTACACCATTCACTGTACTATGTAAATACCCACCGAATAAAAGTACACATTTTGCTACATGTAATTACATGCATAGTACATAATTCGTCTCCATCCGCCAAATGTACGTGTAGTTATATAATTGTACCAAGAACCTGCCGAACTTGTAAGATCAAACTATAATGACTTGTAAGCAGTAGGCTCTCCGCCTCACCACCCCTCTCGGCCTCTCTCTGGTGACAGCATCTCTCAGGCTCCGAGACCCTGTTAGAAATCTTCAAAGACTTAATTTCTGGCCCACCGTTTAACTTTGCCTTACACTTCTGGACAGCATATGCCGACGCCACTAACTGTAGGTATCTTTCTACACCTCTAATGATTACGTTCTGCGGTCCTCCGCTCCTCTTGAACGAGAAAGCTTGTAGCTGGAGCTTTTTGGTTGGAGTTCGGTCTTACCCTTGGAAAACACAGCTAGCTTCATACTCCCAAGCCCCGAGGACAGACCTGGGGCATCTCATCACCCAACAATTCCCTTCAACCCCACCTTACCAGCCACGCCCCCTCCCCCACCGCAGCAGCCTCGTTTGACCAAACTTCTATTCTAATATAAATTTGCTGGAAATGTTGAGTGTATTAGGATAACACATCTCTCTTCTCCCTTTTTGCCTCTTCCGCATCTTAAAATGCCCATGGAAATGTCATATTACATATTTCCTGTACACAGGGGCCATAAATGCCTTCCTATGTGACTCTCACTGATGTCATTGCTGAATCACTAGAAATTAATAGTGTACCTCGTCAGTCGCTTGAAAGGGCTTGAAATATGTAAGGTATTGTATAAATATCATTATTATCTTGCTTAATGTAAAGTTCACATTCTGTGCTAAGACCTTATATTAATTCCTTTTCTTTTCTCCTGGGAGATATGAGCCATATGCATTCTATTTATATTGACCTTTCATTATCAATATTGCTCTTACAATATCAGTTTGCCATCCAATATTTTAAACACACAACTACATCTCCGGTGCCAGGACATCCACAGTAGATACATGTGTTGTTTTTTTGTTGAAAAATTGCATTTGCAACATGACGGCAAATATTGTTTTGTTTCTCCGCAAGATCATTTATGACACATCTCTGCAGTTATATGGTTGGAGTTGAATGAAGATTTGTTTTCATGAAATGTAATTAGATTTTCTTTTGTCATGAGCGCTGTCAGATTGGATATTATTTTTTTTCCCGGGTAAATGTGGTTTGGAAGTTCCCGAAAGCGTGTTTTCCACTGGAAAATAGGGAAGCTGATCTTTCTAGCAGTGAGGAAAAAACTTTCTTCATTCCCTCGAGCTCCATTCACACTAAATATTTGATCTAATGTCAGTTTTTGGAGATCTGTATTATAATATCTTTAGAGCTTTAAGTCGCTAGCAGAATCCCATTGGATGTCAAAATTTTGTGTGCGTGTGAGACACAGAAAAAAGGAGGAGGAAAGTGGGCCTCTAATCTAGGAACTGTTTTTTCTAATTAAAATATTCACACACACACGTGTCATCTGAAAAGTCAAAACGTTAAATAAAAGAATGAAATGCAAATATTCTCAGCACAGAAGTATTTCTGGTAACAAAACAAGCAAAATAAAAAATAAACAAACAAAAAAAAAGACGGACCGACCTAAAGTGTCCAACAATACAGAAACGTCCAACAACACAGAAATGATGAAATATTGTATAGCCATTAAAAGTCATGCTTGTAAAATATGTAATGACACGAGAAAGTGTTTCTCATATAAGCAGAAAATAGGCCATAGCGTGACCCCAACTGCAAAGAACAGCGTGTTTTGTCTTCGTATAAAATGCGGTAAGAAAGTACACGACAATGTTAACAGCAGATGCCTCTACACAGCGCCTGGATGGGCAAGTTTTATCTTCTTTAACATTTCTGTATTTTGTATAATTTCTACATGAGCATTATGCCGTCTTTATAATACAGGAAAATAGTGAATATTGTTCAAAAGAAGGCTGGCGAAAAGGGCTGGCATGTCATTTTTTAAGCAGCAATTTAACTCTAACCAGAAGGGGTAGCATGACCTAGTGATTAAAATAGACAATTGAAAACAGAGGGAAAATCATGTCCTAATTTTGCCACTGAGTCACTGACTTTGCCTCAGGTTTCCTGCCTGTAAAATAGGAATAATTAATACTTTCTTGTAAAATGCTTTTGAGCTCTCCGACGAGAGATCCCATAAAGGTACAAAGTGTTGTTCTATTAATGCTAATTGAAGTGGATATAAAATACAAAGGCACTCGAGAAAAACTGCAGTCATTACGGTCGGTGGAAGAAGGCACTGTAGATACCCTGCCAAATGCCAAACTGTGGCTGTGTGGGCTCCCTGTGCTCTTTATAAAAGTTGTTTTGGGGGCAGATAAGGATGTCACCAACAATGCTGTCTAATCACCAAACACTGTTGAGCAAAGTGCTGTGTCACACACTATAAAGAAGCAGAGAAGCAGTGGACAAGATCCCTGCCCTTAGAAGCTTACAGTTCTGTTGGGAATAGGTCCATAATGATAGTAAAAAAATATATAACAATCTTTTTTCAACATGGAAAAAAAAGCAACAATTCAACTTGAGCAGAAGGCAATACGTACAAAAGAAACTGATGAAGTGGGAATACGTGCCGTAGCATTAGCTTTTTAAAAACATATTTTTAAAGTAGTCTCTACCCCCAATGTGGGGCTCGAACTCGCGACCCCGAGATCAAGAGTGGTGTGCTCTACCGACTGAGCCAGCCAGGCGTCCCCATCACACTAGCTTTGATCTGAGCAGTGAAGGGAGATGCCCCTGTCAGTTCAGATGAGCAGAGGACTTCAGAAATGTTGGGGTGTTGGCCAGGGCAGGAGGTAAGAGGTGGTAGGAAAGATGGGGTGTGTTAGGGGTCAGGAAAAGCACGCACGATGCCCACGAAGGAGGGGAACAGTGAGTGGGTTGTTTCAGCTGGGAGCCCAGGAGGTGGAGAGCAGACTGGCATGTTAAAGGCTTGGCCAGATGGGAAGACGCTGGTGGCATCGCCGAAGGGGCAAGTGGGGACTCTGCCATTTTGGAAGATGGGCCACAGAGCTGCCGGCCACGTGCTGTTCCTGTGAACACGTGAGCCCCCGTTTCCAATTCACCGTGCCAGAAACACCCTTGCCTTAGCAGTCAGCATTTGAGCAGTAGGGCTCAGGAGAGGCGGTTCGCGCTGAAGCCAGCAGCCAGAGGGTCGGATGTGGGTTCAAATTCTAGTAAAGAACGTTTTGCCCTTGGGCATGTTCTTGAACCTCGCCGAGTCTCAGTCTCCACCAGAGACTTGCCCACCTCCTTGTGTGCGGTGCCGATGAAATCAGAAAATGTACATAAAATGCTTTGAGCTCTACCTGCGTGGACTAAGCACCCAGTAAGAGCGAGCCACTGTTTCATTTACATCCACGTACCCTAACTTGGCGTCTCTGCATTCACACGGATATAATACCATTTTAGAGACAAGCAGACTGAGCTTCTGGGCACCAGTCGTTTGGTGAACAGGTTGGATGTCCCGGCCAGGTGGCCAAGCTCCTGCTCAAATTTCTGACCACCCCTTGATGACGGGATCTCAGCTGCCCGCTCCCAAATGCCTTTCAGAAGCGATGGATGCCTTTCTGCATTTATTCCTCCCAAAGATATTTATTGAAGGCCTACTGTGTGCCAAGTCCCGGCGCCTTCTCCACAGGATGGTTGAGCACCATGGGAAGAAACCCCAGAGCGAGGGAGAACGGCCCCTCGCAGCCTTCTCACCCTCTGCCACATCAGCCATGTCATTGCTAGTTAAATGCCTTCTCCTTCCCCAACATACATTCTTCAGGCCACAGAGCACTGTAATCCTTCAGCCTTTTTTGGCAACGTAAGCACTTATCACCAGAATGAAGTCTTTGGTAGGTCTGACCTTGGCAAAGGCTACTCTCGTTCTCAGCGTCAAGGCCTGTTTCCCCCAGACCTTTTATTTCAGAAATCAGGGCTGAGACCACAACCATATACAGAGAAGCAACGTTCCCCGCTTGCCCAAATGTGATGTGAAATGAAGTCAGCTCAAATCTTCAAATGCTCCCAATCAGGCTGGTGTGGGATGTGTGTGTGTGTGTGTGTGTGTGTGTGTGTGTGCGCGCGCACGCGCGTGCTGGGGGCAGGTGGAAAGGCAAGGTGGGGGCGTATATACAGCCAAATGAAATGCGGTAGCCTTTTGCCTTTGGAGAAAGTTTAAAATCTGGCTGAAAAGACACTGGAAACACGTAACTGGTTCCATCGTACAGGCTCTTTGATGTGCATGAGGAAATATCCGATGCTGGCAAAGGCCCGGAACACCCCAAATGCACGCAGGTCCATTGCTGTCGCTGGTAGATAGTGCTCTGGGGACATCAGGGTCTGAGGCACCCAGCCCCATTCTGACACAGCCATGCACCTCCCTTAGACTTCTCTCCCATTTGGAGACTCCTGAGGTCAGGCGTCCTCCTCCCCCCCCCCCCCCACCCGCCACCACAGTAAAACATATTCATGGAAACTCTTGCAAGAGGTTGGGAATAGAGCCATAAAGGGTATCCTATTATCTACTGATGTCCTGAGGGTGAAAAGGCCAGATTGAAAGTCACAAGCCTGGAAGAGTCATCTTTGTCTGTAAAACCACCAAATAACAACAATTATTATCCAGGGAGCACCTGCCATCTGTCCTGAGCCATACAAAGCTTTTATCTCCGATCTTCACAGCAGGTTTGCAAGCAGGAAGCATTTTGCATATAAGAAAGCCGAGGATCGGAGAGGCAAGGAGACTTCTCCAGTGTCTGGTCTTACTGCTCGGCCCTAGACCTACCTGCAGCTGCCCCGTCACCCCCAGGCCCCCGCCTGGTCCGTCGGAACCCACCTGGGACATGGGGAGAGGCAGCCTCTCTGTCACCCCTTCAGGAAGTCCTGGGTATTGCCTTCCCCGGGACGGATGCCTTCATCTTACCTTACAGCAGCCTGCTTGCCAGGAGTCCTCCCCGATGTCTCCGGACATTTCTCTGAGGCAGTAGAGGCTCCAGACACCCTGGTCCAGGGCATCTATAATAAAGATTGATAACCTGACCTTGGTCTTGAATGAGGCATCGATTGCAAATGAGAGGCGTCGGGGAGAGTCAAAAGTCCCCTTAAGTACAGGAAGACTGGATGTTTGGCAATCCAGGCGGCTGGAGAGAGGGGTGTGTTTTCCTAGCCAGCATTGGGATTCTCCTCGCCGATTGCCCAGGGGCTTCTCACTTCTTCACGTTCGGGGAGTCTGGTCTAATGGACTGTCTGGGGAAATATCTGATCAACGATCCAGTTCTGGCTACAAGTGTGGCTGGGAGGGTGGGGTCACGGGTTCGCTATCAGAGGCGGTTCAGTAAAGCGATTACAAGTCATTCCAAGTTGGGTATCCTACCCTGTCTCCTTCCTAAATGTAACGCTGACTTGTGAGTGGGAGGTGGGATTAGTTTACACAAGCTCTGTTGATCCGATGGCATTTTATTACCGACCAAGGCGGGCCAGGTGGTGGGGTTTGGTTTTGTTTTCTTTTGGAACAGCTCTGCGTGTTACTGTCGAGCCGATCTCTCCCACCCCCACCTTTAGACGCTGTGTTTTCCTTCCCCAACAGGCTCCCTTCGAGAAAAAAAGAGAACTGACCCCCCAGCCCCTCTCGCTGTCCCCTGTAGCCTGATCTATTTAAGACATGTTCTCTTCAAACAGATCCTGCCCCAGTTTCTCCGAGGGCTGCCTCTTCCTCTCCTGCCCTCCGCCACCGCTGCCGTGAGCATTTGACACCAGCTCAGGAATCTCGTAGCTTCTCGCCTTTCCATTCCCGGAGGAATTTGTTATTCAACACTTCAAAGCGGAGACTTGTTTGCACCTCTTGTTTCAAACAATAGACCAAATTTCCTGTCACGGCTTCTCTTAAAAACTGCCTGCCTCACGCTCCCGGGAGCAATTGCAGCAGCGACTCGACTGATGAAGAAAAGAGCTAAGTCCTCACCCACCCATCTTCTCAGAGGAGACAGGGCCACGGGCGGGGTGGAGTGGGGGGGGGGGGGACAGGGAAGGTCACAGGCTTGGACCTCAGAGGGGACAGATCCATGTGCAAACCCTAGGCTCGAAGCCAGGCGACTTTGAGCCGGTTCCTTAACCTCTCTGAGTCTTTGTGGCCTCACCTGTCACATCTGCACCATAGCTAACCTATCCCGTGGGGCTGTCGTGAATTGTGCTGAAATGAGGCAGCAAACTCCTGCCTCGCGATGGAAGTTAAGAGCACATTCCCTGCTTCTCCGCCGCCCGGATTCAAATCCTAGCTGCGGCATGATCTTTCTCTGCGTCCTTGGGCTCAAATTGCTTGAACTCTGTGCCTGCCCTTCCTTATCTGTAAAATAGAACTAATTACCGTGCCTACCTTGTGGGATTAAAGAAAACATCAGACTTGGGCTCAGACCTCACCCAGTCAAGATTTACTCTCCCTCAGCAACCCTATTTTACATTCTTCTGCCTGTAATTCTTTTCTTTGCTATTACAGTTTTTGTTTAGCAGCCCAGATCCGTCATAGAACGTTCCTAGCCCATCGGGAGTGGAATATTTGTTCATACTTCCTTGTTCCAGGAGTATGGTTTTTGCTTAACTCCAGGATGATGACACTACCCGTGGGATCGGAATGGATCCGTAGCAATGGAGGTTTAAGGTGGGGAAACTCTTCTGTATGATACTGCAATAGTCCATACATGACCTTATGCACATGTCGAAACTCATAGAAAATACACCACTAAGAGTTAGCCCTTATGTAAACTGTGGACTTTGGTTCATAATAACATATCAGTATGGGTTCTTCACCGTAACAAATGTACTATGTGATAATGCAAGATGTTAATGAAAGTGGAGACTGGGGGGCGGGGAGGGAGGCATATGGGAATTCTCTGTACTATCTGCTCAGATTGTCTGTACAACTAAAACTCAAAAATAAAGTTGCTTTTTAAAAAAAAATTTTTTAAGTTTATTTGAGAGACACAGAGACAGTGCAAGTGGGGGAGGGGCAGAGAGAGACGAAGAGAGAGAGAATCCCAAGCAGGCTCCGCACTGCCAGTGCAGAGCCTGACACGGGGCTTGATCCCACGTCAGATCATGACCTGAGCCAAAATCAAGAGTCAGATGCTTAACTGACTGAGCCACCCAGACGCCCCATAAAGCTGCTTTTTTTTTAAGTTTATTTATTTATTTTGAGAGAGAGAGCACGCGAGAGCACACACATGCACACACACATGTGAGCAGGGGAGGGGCAGAGAGAGAGAGTAGGAGGAGAATCCCGAGTAGGCTCTGAACTGTCAGCACAGAGCCCAACACAGGGCTCAGTCTCACGAACCGTGAGGTCATGATCTGAGCTGAAATCAAGAGTCAGAGTCGGGCACCTAACCGACTAAGCCACCCAGGCACCCCTCGAAACTAAAGCTTCTTGATTAAAAAAGAAAAAGGTGAGGCAGGTTCTGTTGCATACTGTTACCCTCCTAACACACTCACAAATAGGGACCAGCAGCCAGGAAGTGACAGCATCATGCTGTATGGGTGACCCAAAATTAACAACTCTTTTCTTGTGGGCAGGTCCCATGCTAATGGCTCACAGTGAATCAGCTTTGTCCCTGGAGGTAGAGACCCAGACTGGAGGCTTTCTCAGGGGTCTCAGGATCGAGGTCCCTTCAATGTCTCCTGGGTTCTGGAGTAGGTAGTGCTGGGAGTGGAGGTCCCTTATCTCCTTGTCCCGAGTTCACCAGAGCAAGGGATCGTCTGTCATTTCCTACCTTTTGAGTCCTGGAATCTTCTGTAACCACAGTTAATGGACTTGTCTTTCTCAGGCTCTTGAGCCACTGGCCTCATCATCCTGCCTTGCAAGATATGGTTCTGTGGTCGAGTGAATCCCTGAAGCTTCTCTCTGGTCCAAAGCCTCTGAAGCGCAAACTCAATGAGAAAAAGCAATTGAATCTCACGGAATTAAAGCAGCCTTCCAGGGGCTCCTGGGTGGCTCAGTCAGTTAAGTGTCCAGCTTCAGCTCGGATCATGATCTCAGGGTTCGTGAGTTCAAGCCCCACATCTGCACTGTGAGTGCAGAGCCTGCTTGGGATTCTCTGTCTCCCTCTCATTCTGCCCCTCCCTGCACCCCCTCTCAAAATAAATAAATAAATAAATAAATAAATAAATAAATAACTTAAAAAATAAATAAACAAAACAGCCTCCCCACCCAACACAAATCCCCCAGAGCAACTGAGGTCTGATTACTTAGTGTCTCGAGGCCAATAACCCTGGAGTAAAAAGCAACCACAAAAAGGAAGGCAGAAACTCCAAAAACATATTTTAAATACAGACAGAAACTTCCCCCAGCGTATCCTGTCTGGTTGCCAAGACCCCAAACTCTTACCCTGGGAGACTGAGTTTTCAAGGCATGTCACCTATTAATAAAACCATCAATTTAGATACACTCACACAGCGTATCATGGAAGGGGGTTGGCACCGAAACTGTGATCAGGCGCTAAGATTGCTAAGATCCGACGAAAGCCAAATCGTAAGGCAATGGCATTTGATGTGAACTGTGGCGTTGGGATTATAGTAGGTAATTATCACAAGTTGTGTTAGCAGCACGATATAGTGGAGAAAACACAAAATGGTGACGCAGAACAGTGGGGCCAGATCAGGCCCTGCCGCTCGCGGGCTGTGCCAGCCCTTCCAGCCTCTCTGTTCTCATCTGCAAAACGGGCACAGTCATACTTGCCTCACGCACCGGCTGCAGAGAGTATTTGGGATAGGAGACGTCCAGCGTCTGGGAAGGCACCTAGCACACGCACCAGCACAGTCTGGTTTCTGTCCCCGACACATGGTTGTAGATCTTTATGAAAGATGTTCCTGTAAAATTTCACCCGAGCCCAGTAAGATGGAGTAGTGAAAAATAACATGAAACGAGGCATCAGTGACATCTTCTGTATTTTGCTTTGTGTTTCCAAGCTCCTGGTGTAAATAATTTACGGTGTTAAAAATGAGTTACCAGCAGGTTTTTGAAGGACAGAAGAAAATTCTTTCTAAAATGAGGGATAGTCTTCATAATGAGGGACTACTGAGTGGAGGAAAAATTTAGAATTTAGACCAGCATCTTTTACATAGTTATTAATCTAGTTGGAGAGGATCTTTAATAATTAAATGATATTACTGCAATATAAGTGATATTTTATTAAGCTTAAATGAAATGTACATTTAGGAACTTAATTTGAAACATCGCCTGCTTTGTTATTCTATTTTTCATAATTGCATATGCTTGGAAATTATGTTTTGTTTTCTGCACTGGATTATCTGCCTATGTACTTAGCCTTTTGCTTTATTTATAGGAATGTTATTTCTCGTGTTATAAGGAAATTGATATGAAAGCTCTAAATGACAGACCCCAAAGTTAGCTTCAAGTCTCTGACTAATCGCTAATGAAATATCCATAATTGATGAGGAAGAAATCATAAATTGCAATGAAACACAACTTCATTTCATAAATGCCTCCTGTTTGCTTGACAGCTTGGGAAATTTCTTTGTCGTTTTGGAAATCAATACAACAGACAGCCAAACACCAGACGTCGCAGCTCAGCCTGAGACGAAATAAAAGATTGAAAACCCCTCCATCACCAGCTGTCAATTGCTGAAGATCATATTGCTGAACGCAATAAATTTTTTTCTCCATCCAAACATTACTCAGCCTCCGTGAACTCTCGTTAAGGGCCAGATGCACACACATTATGGCTGTGAATTCGCAGCACAGAGAACAGGACAGCTGGTAGTTATCTGGTTAGTTGATCGATAAGGACAGGACAGGCTGGTGACGAACCTCCACCATTACCACCCCCGCCCTCCCGCCCTCCCTATCCCATTTCGGGACTGAGCTATGCGCTCTGACTACCCAAACAGCACGGATTAACCAGCTCTCCTGACTTTTTCTTCCTTCTTCCACGCCTCCAAGTTCCCAGCAGATCACGCCTATGGAATGATGCACATCCCAACTCCTGGAAATCTTAGCCTGTCTTCCTTCCAACAGTTCAGAGTTATGCTCACTGACTCCCCCCCACCCCCACCCCACCCCACAGCCACTCTCCGCCTTTAATCCCCTGCCCTATGCTTAGGGTGGCCACTTTGCCAGGGTCCCTTGCACTCTGGCTTCCCTGTGGCTCCAGCTGTCACAACCCTCCCCCTGCCCCTTCCGGCCTGGGGTAGTGACAGCTTCCTGCTGCTGGTAATCTCAGGGGGCCCAACACCCCTTGTTGGCTCCCTCATTCTTGCCCACACCTTGTACCTAGTCCCTGGTTAACTTCCCTTGACTCATCTGCGTTTGACGCTTGTTTTCTGGTAGGCCCCTGACTGATACAGCAGGAATTCAAAATATATATGTCACTTACATTACATGAATGAAAAGGGATAAAGAGAACACCTATGCACTCAGCAAAGCGATATTCAGGTAGGATTTCGTTCATTTTAGCCCCCCTGTTGTCAGTATGCATAATACCAAGCTTTTAAAGTGCCCCTGGTTTGCTTGTCTTTTCTGCTAACCCCTAGCAGCAGCGAGGCTGGGAAAGGGGTCTGTCTTCCTCCCTCTTGCTGTTTTGTCTCTCAGGGTCTGAAGCTCTGTCAATGGTGATGTGTTGAATGAATGAAAGCGTCGACCAATCTTATTCATCAAGACCATCTCTTGCTGGGGCCGAGGCAGTGGTCCTGTGCAGTTCCGATCTGAGGGCATTTAGCTCAGAGGATTAAGGGAGAAGCCACTAAGGTAACACGCTAGCAGGCTAGGACCCCTGTTTCCTGAAGCCCATAGAATAGCATAGGGCAGTTAAGGATCACAGACTCTCTTGCAAATGGCTCATGGGGTTTCCTGGGAAGCCTCCTCTCCAGGGACACCTGTGGTTTCTGAGCCTGGCTGGGGATTGAGAAAGGTATTTCTGCAAAGTAGGTCTGTAGCTGGGGCCCTAGGGTCAGAACTCATGGCCTTCCCCCCCACCACCAGAGAGAAGGATCATCTGAATGATCATCTTTTCCACCTAAAGAGTTGGGGGTCAGTTCATACACTTCAAATCTTGAAAGTTGAGCTCACTTGGGAACGGTCAGCACCAAAAGGACGGGGCAGGGAGGGGAAAACAACACAGGCTTCAGAGCAGGGCACGACCAGGCTCCACGGCTGTCCAGCTGGGCGGCTGCGGGCGAGTGGCCGACACTGAGTGGGGGTCTCCTGACCTGCAAAGTGGCGGTGATTCCATGGGTCCTCGGCACCGTGGGCTTAGCGCCTGTGGGTTCCGGGATTTGGGACCAACCCTGAAGGTCTGTGATCTGCGCTGTTGTGCAGTTTCGCGGGATGCCAGCAGGCAGGTGCATGGGGGCTGGTCATTTCGCCAAAGAGTCATCTAACAGATGGTCCAGCCTCCGTACTGGGCTTTCACACACCGCCGTGGACCCGTTTGGAGGGGTAGAGCTATGCACGCTACGGTATATTTCGTAGCTTTGTGCTTTGGAGGAAGGACGAGTTCAAAAACACATGGTAGGGAATCGGCAAAGAAGTGTCTCAAGCCCTCTGGCCAAGTTGAAAGGCGGCCGGGCCTTGTCCAAGGCAGCGCCGCTCCAGAGGGCATGGTCAGGGTGGACTCCTCCTCCAGGCTGGGCTGGGCCGTACCAGGTCTTAGGTGGGGCTGGAAAAGAGGAGATGAGAAGGGGTTAAGAAATCAGGTTTACATGGCCCCACTCCCGCTTTCAGCTTCTAAGTCATGGACAACATGATAGAAGGGGACATCAGGTGGCTGGATGCTGGCCTCACGTTCAGAAAGAAAGGAAGTAGGGGACCCGTGGCCCAGGCCTCTGTGCTTTCCATGTCCCTTCCATTCTGTCAATCTCGGCTTCTGTATTCTCAGGTGCACAGGACATAGGGACCAAATCATCCACTTGACATGCGCAGGGCCACCTGAGCGAGCATCTTGAAGCTCTCTGGCGTGGCCTGCCTCCTGCTAACCTTTTAGCTTCGCCTCCATTTCCCCTTGAGTTGAACCTCTCAGCCCCCACGACCATCTCAGCCCCACAGTCACCACTCTAGCCACACCAGACTCTTCCCAGCTCCCCCCCCCACCCCGCCACACCCACAGTATAGCATCAGCGGCTCCCTCGCGGCCAGCACCCACTCTGATTGGTCAGAGCCCTTCTGTTCCGATGGGCCAGTTGCTAGCATTTTCTAACACCAAGACACCAGACTTGTCACTGACTCCGTTCTTTGCCCAGAGTGTAACCACCAGCGCAAGGGGCAGGCAAGTCTCCCTGCCAGGAGTTCGGTCAGCCACCCCCCGGGATGGGCAGGTGGCCCCAACTCTCAAGGCCAACGCCATCCTTTGGCCCCAAATCCACGACACACAGATTCCATCGCAGAGTCGAAAGTTATCTGCAATCTGTCTAAACATACTTCGGTGACTTTTCAGTTTCTGCCCCTGGACTGAGCTGTCTGAGGACAGGGGCCTCGCCTCGTGTCTCTTTGTATCCCCCTCACCTCCAAGTCGGACACAGAGTAGGTGTTTAATAGACACTTGACGAAGGCAGGAGGCAGGTTCACGCTTCGGTTGAGAGTCCAAGGTCAAGAGATCACGAGTCGATCCTACAGTGCTCCTCATTTTTAGGGGCTTTCTTCGAATTTAAGAATGGGAGAGCCATGGCAGCCACCACCGCTGCATTTACTGGTGGCCAGGGGAGCGCTGAGCGCCTTCCAAACATCTGGCGCCGGTGCGAAAGGAGCCGGGAGAGGCCTGGAGCCAGCATTAGGCCATCAGAGAGCTCTGAACCTGATAAAATCCTGACAGTCCCAGAAGCCAAGCCGGACTGGGGTGTGAGATCATCAGATGCCTGAGATACTTGAATCAACTTGTTCACAGCCTTCCCCGGTCATGTTTTTCATAATTCATGATTCACATGAGATTTTTAACAACAAAAACACTCAGATTAAATTTTTATATGAGATGTTTTTCACTCCTTATACAAGCGTTATCAACCATTTTGATCAGAAAAAAAGAAAAAAAAACACTTCTGCCCACTTCCATAATTATTTAAGGATTTTTTTTTTTTTAACTTGTTTTTGTACTTAATTTGATTTGGAGACAGGAACTCTGGGCAGTAGAAGGTGGCTTTAAATTGTGGCCTCTCAGGTGACTCAGGCAATTCGATGATCCAATTTGCTTTCAAGGGTGGGACAGAACATCATGTATTATTTACCAAAAGAAAGAAAAAAAAAGCTTCAGCAAATACCCTAAAGTCAGTTTCCCTTCTTTTCTGCTGAAAGCGTATTTAAAGGGATAGCCTATCTTTTTCTATTCCACCCAGATGTTTTTCAGCAGTTTATGGGCAGAACCAACAAGGGACAAGAGAAACCCATCTCTTTGAGTAAAACGTTGGCTTCCCCAATTCTCCAATCACGCTCGTTATTAGTACTGTCTTAAAACCCTCCGCTGATCTTATTTTCTCAATTGTCACGGCCCTGCTGCTTCTTCGAGGGTGAGCCTTGTGCCCAAATGCCTTCAAACGGCAGCAGGGGAGAAAAAACTAAAGATTCAAAAACAACGACGGACGAATGTTATGTTCTGTGGATTGTATCTCCATTTTCAGAAAGCTTTAAAAGGGGCGCCTGGGTGGCTCAGTCGGGTAAGTGTCCACTCTTGGTTTCGGCTCAGGTCGTGATCTCACGGTACCTGAGTCCGAGCCCCACGTCAGGCTCTGCGCTGTCCGGGCTACTTGGGATTCTGTCTCTCCTTCTCGGTCTCCCTTTCTCTCTGCCCCTCCACCATTTGTGCTGTCTCTGTCTCTCTCAAAATAAAAAAATAAACTTTTTTTTTAAAAAGAATATTTTAAAAGAAGAAAAACACAAGGAAGAAACAGGAGAGAATGCAAGGATTATGTTCCTCCTCCTTGGGCCAGAAATGTGCTATAACGCAGCTATTTTAAAGATTATCCGTAGAATGGTCTTTTCAAAACAAGTCTGCCTTTTTTTTTTTTTTAATATTTTTAAAGTAACCTCTACCTCCTGAGGTGCCTGGGTGAGCTCAGTCGGTTAAGCATCTGACTCTTGATCTCAGTCTGTAAAGTGTCTGACTCATGATCTCACGGTTCGTGAGTTCAAACCCTGTATCAGGCTCCTTGATGACGAGACAGAGCCTGCTTGGGATTCTGTCTCTCCCTCTCTCTTCCCCTCCCCTGCCCTGATGCTCTCTCTGTCTCTTTCTCTCAAAATAAGTAAATCAACTTCCTGACATTAAAAAAAGAGTAAATTCTACCCCCAATGTGGGGCTCGAACTGACAACTCTGAGATCAAGAGTTGTGTGCTCCACTGACAGAGCAAGCCAGGTGCCCCATAAATCTGCCTTCTTTTGTTTTATCTGTGCTGTGAGGCCAGGGGGACAGGCTTACTCCTTGGAGGTGAGGCTTCTCGCTGTCAGCGGTGGAAAGCAGGTCTCCAGGCTTTTGGAAGAGCAACATGGTGAATGATGGGGGTAGTGCCCAGACCCTCCCTCCAGGGCTGACGCCCTCAGGCTTCCTGCTTCTGGGAGTGTTCGTGGCCCCCAGTGCTCAGCTGAATGCTTTCTCAAGGACTGTCCTTCCCCAAAGACGGCCATGTTGCTCAAGGTCATGCTCCTTCCTGGGGGGACAACCTCCAACTCAAGAGGCCTAAGCCCCCCTGCCTCCAGTGTGGCAAGTCTCCTGGGTCAACTCAGTTCCGAAGGTCACCACAGGAGTGGCTGAGGCCTTTTCATGACTGCATCCCAGCCCAACCCTTCCTCCCGCATCAACCTGCTTCCGTCAAAAGTACGGATCCAGAATTACTGAGCCGTTGCCGGTAGACTTCCTGCCCGTGAATCTCTCCTTCAGAATCTGCTTCTAGGAGAAACTGACCTACTGCGGGCAGGGAGGTGGTGACCGGAAATTGGCTGCTCAGGGGACCAGGAGTACCTATCAAGGGAGAATCTCCAGGAACACGACTGATGACTCTTGGGCCAGGAAGTACTCTCGTGTTGCTTCTTCTTTTCTTTTGTCAACAGCTTTACTGGGATAAATTCACGTACCACACCCTCTCCCCATTTAGATTGGACCATCCGCTTGTGTTTGGCCTACTCGCTGAGGTCTGCAACCATCAACCATCCCTTTAATAAGTTTTTAGAGGGCCACCCGGGTGGCTCAGTCGGTTGGGTGTCCGACTTCGGCTCAGGTCATGATCTCACAGCTCGTGGGTTCGAGCCCCGCGTCGGGTCTGTGCTGACAGCTCAGAGCCTGGAGGCTGCTTTGGATTCTGTGTCTCCCTCTCTCTCTGCCCCTCCCCTGCTCACACTCTGTGCCTCTCTCTCTCTCTCTCAAAAATAAATAAACATTAAACAAAAAAAAAGTTTATAGGGCATTTTCACCAGCCCAAAGAGAAGCCCCATACCCGTTATCAGTCCCTCCCTATGCTTCTCTGATCCCTCAGTCCCAGCCCCCGGCAACCACTAACTGCTTTCTGTCTCTCTAGAGATTTGCCTCTTCTGGACGTTTCTTATAAATGGCCTCATACGATCTGTGGTCCTTTGCGTCTGACTTCTTTCACTTGGCATAGTGTTCTCAAGGCTCGCCCACATCGTAGCGTGCATCATTCCTTTCTCTGGCTGAATGATATTCTGCTGTGTGGGCACACCACATTTTGTTTATCTCTTCATTAAGTGATGGACATTTGGGCTGTTTCCACTGCTTGGCTATTGTGAATCACCCTGCTGTTTGTGTATGAGTGTCTGCGAGACTGTATGTTTTCCCTTCTTTTGAGTATGGACCTAGGAGAGGGAATGCCAGGTCATAGGTTAACTCAATGTTTAACCTTTTGATTAACGGCACACTGTTTTCCAAAGCAGCCGCAGCCTGTGACATTCCCACCAGCATGGTAACCCTCATGCTTCTTCTTCTTCTTCTTCTTCTTTTTTTTTTTTTTTTTTTTTGGAGAGATAGAGACATAGCAGGGGAGGGGCAGAGAGAGAGGGAGACACAGAATCCGAAAGAGGCTCCAGGCTCTGAGCTGTCAGCACAGAGCCCAATGCGGGGCTCGAACTCATGAACTGTGAGATCATGACCTGAGCTGAAGTCGGATGCTTAACCAACTGAGCCACCCAGGTGCCCCCTCATGCTTCTTGACTAGATTTTCCTGTAGGGCGGGGGGGGGGGTGTCTTTCTGGGGTGTTCACCCTTGATTCTCTCCCCATCTTCACCGATGTCCCATTTCCAATGATCTTTATCTTTATAATCCTTAAGGCTCATCTGAAATCTCACCTCCTCTACGAAGCCCTCCCTGATTACCTCAGCTCTCTTCTCTGTGCGTACTGCTTTCTTTCTCTTGGTGGTACCACATGGGGAGGGGCCCTGTGCCTGGTCCACCTCTGTGCCCCCCCGCATCAGACCCGGTACCTGGCAAGAGAAGGGAAACCTCTGAAAAATGCTTGCTGGACCAGGTGGATGGAGTTCAATGTGGATGGGGAGTGAGCAGGAGTGTGCTGAGCTTGGAGAATGGAGGAAGCCTCAGGCAACAAAGGACAACTGGGCAGAAGCAACATCTTGTTCACGGATTCCTGTGGCCGTGGCCGGGCAGTTTCCTGTGGGCACAATAACATTCTTGTAACTTACTCTCTTTTGTCCACCTTGACTGTGGAAGGGAACTTTGGCTGTGTTTTCGGAAGCCCACTGACCACACTAGCCCCAGCCTCCATGGAGACCTTTTGGGGTTGGGCTTTCCAAAGCAGCACGACCCCCCTCAGCGAGCAGTGTCCCCACAGTGCATCACAAAACCAAAAGCCACTGTTCTAAAGGGAGAGAAGCTGGGAAGCCTCGGCAGGGTTGGGGCTGCTGCAGAGGGGGCTCTCTGACTATATTCCCACCTTCCCTTGTCCAAGCCAACCAGGACCCCCGGGGGACTAACTCACCGCATCACAGAATCACAGAAGTGTAGGAACTTGGGGCTGGCGGACGTGCCAAAGTTCAGCCAGACTTATGGGGGCTCCTGGGATCAGCAGTGTTGGCATGGCCTGGAGGCCGTGTGGAAACACAGTCTTAGGTCCTACCTTGGGCCCACTGAGTCAAGATCTGCATTTTCACAAGGTCCCCGGGGTGATTGAGGGGCTCATTAAAGGACACGTGCCTCCCTGTTGTGCCCTCACCCTTCCTGAGGAGCCTGGTCCATCTCTCTGGGTGCCACTAGAAGGTTCCCCCCTCTAAGGTCCTAGCACCACACCTTGGAGCCATTCATGGGAGGCTTGATCTCTCCCACATGAGACCCATCAGCAGGGGCGGGACCGTCTTGCTACTCGTGAGCTGAGCTGGTAAGATTGTTCCTGAAGAGTGCAACAGGCTTCTCAGAAGTGGTGTGAACACACCTGCCTGGAAGGTCCCGGGAATAGAGGAAATGGGGCAGAAGGCAGCTTTCGGAGTTGCATGTACCTGTTTGGACCCAGGCAAGGTGGAATCCCCTGCCAGCAAGTTTGGCCTTGTGCAGGTATTCAGAAGAAAATCGTAAACATGCTTAGCCTCCTCATCCAAAGGCTGCTGGAGGTTAGTTCACAGATGCATAATTACCGTGCAAGCATTCCGCGAAAGAAGCGTCAGCACACCCATCTTACAGATCGGTAAAAGGGGGGCACACGGAGACTGACACCTCGCTCAGAGGCACCGGGGCTCAACCTCAAGCGGGCACAGGGAGTCTGGCCTGCCAGCCTCTCGCTCCGGCCAGCAGAGATGGGTAGCGGCGACTTCGGTCATCAGTTAGCCGGGACTGATTCTGCGACTGAGCGTTTGCCCAGAGAATGCAGTTTAGATAAACTCCAAGATGCACACGAGATGGAAATCGAGACGGAGCGGGAGCATATACCTCACTTCTGCCCACAAGAGATGCGACACATTTTCATAGCTGAAATTTACATAGTTCTTTATTCATGAAATTATGAACAGCTGCTATTTTGTTGCTTCCCAAGAAGAGTTGAAAAGGCAGCAGAGAAGAGAACAGACACGCTAGGCAAACTCCATCTGCCCCTTGAGTCTAACACTTTCTTCCCCGCAGATAGCAGACAATGGGGTTACCAGATGTCATTGCCTGCTTGGGAAGGACCCAGCAATTCTGTGTGACCGTCCGCCAGCCAGCGCAGGCGATGCCTTCTCGGCCTCTGAAAATTATAAAGGTGACGGCTCCGTCCACTTCTCAACGGCCGTGTTCCAAGACAGGCTCTTCCCGAAGGAATGCTGATTCCTTCAAAGTGGCGGATTCGCAGGGCAACTTCAGAAACGTCGCCCGGTCTGGACCCACGTCCACTCACCCTGGCTTCTTCCTGGCTTTTGAGGGGGGCTTTTATGGTGCCCAAGTCTCCTACATTCTTGGGCCCTCCGGGGATTCTGGAAGGTCAGTGATCATCTCTCACCATGGGGCGGGACACGGAACCCAGACACCTGGACTGACGGCCTGAGGTCACCCAGCCAGTGGGGTCAGGTTCCCATCACGTTTGTGTCCACAGAGTGGCAGAGCGTGGACTGAATGTCCTGAGTAGGTCCTCTGGCCCTCCTCGGCACCGTGAGGCACCTGTTTCCCACCGCGAGTGTCCCAGGAAGCACATCCTGGCCCCCCAGGCCCCACCGTTGCCTAACGCGGTTCTCTGACCAAACTCCACTTGGACACCTGTGTGTCTGCATCCCGTGAGGTCACCCAAAGTTCTCCTCCTCAGCCTCCTGTCGCAGCGGGCACTGAATGCCAGAAACATCACAACTGTCTCGCCCTTTCCCTACATTTGTCTCTGGACCTTTATTCCAGAAGCCACAGTATGGCTCTCCCAGGGCCACTCAGGACAGAACACTCTGGAAGGTCATCCAGCAGAAAGAAGCTGGGACAGATCCAGATGAAAGGGCCCCCGGACAATCTCAGGGATCCCTCTTCGCTTGTAGGTGTGAGAAAAGCCAGCAGCCATTTTGCACACTGGTTAACGGGGAGGGTGTGTTTTTCTTGTTGTTGTTGTTTTTTGGTTTTTTTTTTCCCAGAGAGCCGCCTGCCTGTCCACACCTTGAGGCTGAAATTAAAGCAGGGAGGAGCACATTCTGAAAGATGTCGTAAGAGAGATCAATTACCCCACTTTCTTTGCCAATGCAAGCCCTGGGCTGCCATCTCCGAAAGTCAGAATACCAGGAGGGTAACAAGAGGGTATCGTCTTATCTCCTTATAGCTGTTTATGCTTTGTCTCTCGCTGTCTCCGAATAGGAGAGAAAGGGAAAGTGAGCTGGGAAGCTCTGTGTCTCTTTTGCCTGACCAGAGACCCTTCAGGGCTGGGGCATAACCTCCAAATCCAGGATTCTCGTTCTGGGCTAGCACCGGTGATCTTTGACATTACCCTCGGGGCTTTGATCTTTATCAAGGCGAGGAAGGAAAGTCAGATATTATTTTGTCTCCTATCAGGTTCTGATAGTTAAAGAGACGGAGCCCCAGGCAATTAGTCTGCCCCTTGAGAGGCCCTTTCTGGTGAGGCGTTAGCAAGCACCCGGCTACCACCCACCGGGCAAGAAAGGGGGATCCACTCTCTGGAGATAGACTTCCGGGGTGACAGCCAAGCTTTCTTGCCTGGGAGTCGTCCTGGGGATAGAAGGGCCCATGGGCCAAGGGGCCAGGCGCCATGTCTGCAGTTCTGGATGCTTCCCCTCCGTCGTTCAGCAATGTGGCCTTGGGCCGGTCACTTCATTTCTCCCGCGTTGGGCTCATCTCAACTGTGGCCATGTGTATGCAGGCACTTTACAAGCTGCACATCCGGGTGCGGCTAAAGATTTTCTCACGGGGAGGAGGGCGGTGGATGGATGTCCGCCTTGACCCGGAAGGCCGGACCTCCATGCTCTGTGTGGGTCTTGCCAGAAGTCCTCAGTCCATCCCGTCAGTGGACAAATAGGACACCCGTGCGGAGCAAGTCGGCAGGGTGGACGTGGAGAGCTGCCATCGGGGAGAATGGACGGAGGCTCCCAGTTCCGAGCCGGTGCGGTTGCCCCACGCTGCCCCGGCTTGGGCTGTGACCTTGTCGCCTGAAAGAGAGGTAGACGTGTTCAGCCCTGGGCAAAAAACCCAAGGGCCTGTTGGCACCCACACTGGAAGGGCTTTTCCTGGAGGCTAGCACCATGGTGAAACGGTAATGGTGCTCCAGGTTGCTGTCACCCCTAAACCCTCCCCTGGGATCAGGAGAGATGGCACTCAGATGGCACAGGGCCAGCCCAGGCCCAAATCTGAGGCGTTCTGGCGTCCAGGCTCCAGGACCTCCGTGCTTGACGTTCATGTACTTGGGAGCGCGAATCCGCGGCCAGGCCCCCAACGAACAACGCTCCACAGCTGCCCGGCCGGG
This sequence comes from Acinonyx jubatus, assembly GCF_027475565.1. NCBI lineage: Eukaryota > Metazoa > Chordata > Mammalia > Carnivora > Felidae > Acinonyx > Acinonyx jubatus. The sequence continues at coordinate 27,961,273 of NC_069398.1, forward strand.
CCCTCTGTGTCCCTCTTTGAGATGGTCTCCCACTTAGAGAGAAGCTGAAGGTTCACCTGGCCTCTTCTCCGAGACACATAGTAGCAAAATAAGGCGAAGAAAGTTAACAAATGGTGGCATCAAAGCCCTAACTCAACCTGGACCAGGAGATATGTACAAGGCTGGCTGCTTCTTTCTAAGCAATTCAGAGTGACTGTCACACCCCTGCCCGCAGGTTGCCCCGAGGAATCAGGTCAGAGGTCCATCTGCGAGCCTGCTACGGGTGCCTCCCCCCACCCCCCCCCCCCCCCCCCCCGTTAGCAGGGTGAGGCCAGAGCTGGTGTGGAGGGGGCTGTTCCAGGCCCAACGGACCGTCAGCATGTTGGGGGGTGTGGGGGCCTTGGCATTCTGACCCGCATGTGCCGTAGCTGGAAACAAAGCCCGGCATGAGGGGCTGAGCCTGGTGAACGGGACCCCGTGGGCCTTAGAACCCTGGACAAGAGGAACGTTCCCGCCCGGCCTTTGGGACAGGGCAGCCACGGACACTGCAGCCACCTGGAAGAGGCACGGGGCTCCCGGCTCTGGGTCGAACTTGATGAAAGCCCTGCCCTGGGGCCCCCATCGCCGTCGGGTCCGTGGGTGCCCGGACCTGAGGTGAGAGAAGAGACCCGGGACAGCTTTCCTGTCCTGTTTCCAAGGCTGACCGCCCTCTCCCCTGAGACCCGTCTGCCGTCTGAGGCGGCGGGAGGAGAGGGAAATGAGGGAGGAGAAAGAGGGGGGAGGGGGCAGGAGGGGGAGAGCCTCGACTGGGCAGGGGGGGCTCGGGGGAGCGGGGTGGGCTGCATGTTCACGCCCGCCGCGCCCTTTGGTGGGCAGCCCCCTGCCTCTCTGCCAAAGCCCCCCGGCCCTCGCCGGGGACGGGTCCTCGGGCTTCCCTGCAGCCTGCCAACAGCCCAGCCTTGCCGACAGCCTTTTTCGCGTTCTGCTCTTTTCTGAAGCTTCCATTCAAACGCTTTTAGCACAGATGCCTCATGCATCAGTCCAATGCTAAAAAGATGCAGTAAGTGAAATTTTTGCCATATGTTAATACACATGTTTTAGTTTCCATAAATGCTCAACGTGGTTTTTATGGTACTCGGAATGGTGGTGTTTATACTGTTTTGAGGGGCTTTGAATTCAAATGTGCAAATGATTTTTTACAAGATGTGATTCAAGGACGAGCTACAGTTGGGGTCGCCTGCCATCCAGATGGAGGAGGCTCCTGGTTGCCGTGAGCCTCACGCTCCTGACGCGGGGGCAAAGCCCCTGCTGTCCCTGGCTCCTCGCTGCAGGGGGGTGGGGGGGGAGGGGGGGATGGGGGCTGGTTCGGTTAAGTGTCCGACTCTCAGTTTCAGCTCAGGTCATGATCTCACCGGTTGTGAGTTCGAGCCCCGATATCAACGCAGAGCCTGCTTCGGATTCTCAGTCTCTTCCTCTCTCTGCCCATTCCCCGCTCATTCTCCCTCTCTCTCTCTCTCTCTCTCTCTCTCTCTCAAAATAAATAAATATTAAAAAAAAAATCTCCTTCCCCTGTATGCCCACCTGGAAATTCTCTACTGATCCCTTAAAGCCCAGCTTCTGCCTTCCCTGACCGGTCCTGCCCCACCTGCCCTGTCCAGGTACTCTGCCTGGACACATGTGTTTCACATGTATTTCACGACAGGCCCTTCTTTGGCCACGGACCTCTCCCTCCGAGCTCCCTCAGGACAGACCTGTGCCCTTTATGTGACTCTCCCCAGAGGCTGGCCCAGGAGGCCCACAGAAGGAAGCAAGCAAGGAAGAGAGGGGTGGTGCCTGGCCCGGGGACCCAGAGCAGAACTGGGGTGCGGCCCAGCTTTTCCCATCTCCCTCCTGCCCAGGGGTCCCCGGGAGGAGCTGAGCTGGGCCGTGACTCACAGCTCCCTGCCATCGGCCCAGCGGCGGGAAGGGTCCACAGCCCGCCTCAGGCAGGCCAGGCCCCCACCCCTCGCCCCGCCACCACTCTGCAGGACAGAACAGTGCGGGGGTATAGGGGTTACCAGACCGGTGCCAGGCTCTGGGAATCACCCCAGTGGAGTGAGGACGTCTCTGAGGGCACCAATGCTCGGCTAGTCCTGGGAGGCAGAGGTGTCCTTGAGGGTGTCCTCCGAGAGTGCCCGAGGGGAGCCACAGGGCTCCCGGCCACCCGGCTGGAGTGTCCCAGGGTCTGCGTCTGCTGTCTGGATGCCAGCCCTTCCCCCTGGAGCTCCATGCCAGGGCACTTCTGTTCTCAGTCTCCCCCTGAGAGTTTGCCCTCACATGTCCAGATTTGTTCACGCCAACATCTCAGGCTTGGTGCCTTCCGTGGGGAGAGCTGATATGTTCTGGGGAAGCCCGGGGGTGTGTGCATGAACATGGCAGGGGGCGTCTCTGTTGTTTTAACCGAGCGTCCCTGAGATTTGGAAATAGGTTAACTCCCCTCCTTGGCAGCGGGCTTTTTCCCAGGGGATCCAGGGGCGAAGGGACGTAATCTCGGAGACTCAGTTCCTTCAGGGGGATTCGTATATATGTTGCCTGTAATTATAGGTCGATAATGATATAATTTATAGTATGTATATCATCATTTGTGAGTGACTGGGCAAGCTGGCAGCCGGGGAGGGTGCAACCATGTCATAAGCTCATAAAAAGGTAATTATATTTCTTTCTGATCTAGCTTTCGCCTACCTGGCCAGGCTGGGGAATTGAGAAATGGGTGATGATGGCTGAACGCAGGAATTGCTGGACGTTCAATAAATGTGGGCAGCCGTCTTTTTTTTTTTTTTTTTTTTTTTTTTGGTCTGGAAGTGGGGTCTGACTTGGGGCCAGGAAAACTGTGGGAAGGGATCCCACAAGGGGTCCCAGTTTAACCCAGAGAGGGGCCCCAGAAAGAGAGTGCATGGCCAGATGACTCAGGGTCTATGCAGCGGGGAGCAGTGTCTGTATGAATTCAGAAGATCCCTTGATCTCCTAAGACCACCCTCCCCTCCAAAAAAACGGTTGCTCTCAGGAGGAGACTCAGGAGACAGTCTTTCTCATTGTCTCTCTGGCCCTGGGGCAGTTCTGAGGCTGGAGACGCTTGTCATGTTTTCCAAGCTTGATGGAATCTCCCGGAATTTAGATCTGGATGCAGTTTGGTTGGGGTTTGGAGCGATGGTTGGGGGAGATTGGGTTTTATCTGCACCCCATCGCCCATTCTCAGTAATAAGTGCAGCTGCAGAAAACCCTTGGCCTGAGATATAATAGTGTAATGTAATTACAGTAATGATACTTTGTAGTTCTATAGCGCCTTTCATCTGTGGACCTCCAGGTCCTTTATAAACATTAATTAATTCCCATAACTCGGCGATGAGGTAGGTAAGTATCATCATCCCCATTTCGCAGATGAGAAAGCCAAGACACAAAGAGGGTAAACGATTAGCTCAAGTCGCCCCGAGAGCCCACTGGGTCTAGCTGGCAGGGGGCTGAGAAGTCCGTTCTCCTGAGCTGGGTCGCCCACCGTTGGAGGGAGGATCGCGGGTGTCCTGGGGCGTCCCTCTGCAGGTACTCCAGGGATTTGTGTGGTGCCTGCCTCCAGAAGAGGTCAGGCGGATGTCCCTTGTGTGCCCACACCCTGGCCTTGGGGACCAGGGAGGTCTCTGAAGTCATTTGGATCTGTAGGGGTTCCCAGCAGGTTGATCCTTGAAAGAGAATCTCTGGAATGAGCTCACCCTGTATCGGAAGAGTGGAACCCTGTCCCGAGCTCTTCTCATCGCTGCTCATTCCGTAATGCCTCCTTCTCACCACCAACCCAAGCCAGGTGACACATCACACCGAGCCCACGTTTATTTTTCAACACCTGCTAGGTACCGAGATCCGAGTCGCCCCCTGAGAGGACTTGGTGTAATAGAAAGACATCTTGTTAGAAATGAAAAAATAACAACAAAATCAAGTCTGGCCCAGGCTCTGTTCCTTGATAGCTGTGTGACCTTGGCCACATCACTTTCCCTCTCTGGGCCCTGCTTTCTCACCCGCGGATGATGGGAGATGCAGATCATCATTTATTACCTTCTCTGGGTGACGTTCTGTAATTTCTCACCTCCCACTCGGATGGCAGGGTGGCCAACCAGTGTGGGTTCCCTTCCTCCCCTCCCCATCCCCGGTCCACCCCCTAAACTTTCTGAATCAACGGCCAGCTCACAAACCTTCAGTCATTTCTCTAGGCCTGCAAGGAATCCAAAGCTCTGAACCTGTCATTCAAGGCTTTGCATGAGCTGTCCCAACTCCCCAGTTCAGCCCGGGTCTCCCATCATGAACCCCTGGCTCAGCCAGACCCATTTTGTCTCCAAACAGGCCATGATTGTTTTTGACTCCACAGCTTTGGCCATACCACACTCTCTATTTTCTGTGTACGTTTGAGGGTGACTTCCAATCACCACTGTGTTGGATACTGGATTACGATCCTGTTGTTCCTCAAACTCAGCTCACACCTTTCGTGGTTTAGGAGATGACCGCCTGAAGCGCAAATGGGAATTTGGGCTGCATTACTAGAGGCCTAGTATCCCATAAAAAGGGAGGTGACCGTTCTGTTCTCCAGAACTGAGTGCTTTGAAAGAAGAAGCAGGCCAATGAGGGAGCTCTGTCGTGTGCGGAACAGTAAGGGAGCCCACAATCATTTTCCTGGGGGGAAAACTTGGTGGGGCCGGAGACCCTCCCTCCCCTGAAAGAAAGATGGTTCTTTGAGGTCACAAAGGGCCCACAGGCAGAGCTTCCAGGAAGCAGGGTTTCAGTTCAATGTAAGGAAGAGCATTTTTCCCCACGGGAGCTGCTGGGAAATGTGATGGGGTAATCAGTTGTCTGACACTGTCAGCCGGGCGGCCCCCGAAGGGCCCAGGACAGCAGCCCTCCCGGTGTGAGCTCCCAGCCTCCTGCCCAGTAAGTACTTCCCTGGGTCCCTCATGCTCCTGGTGGGTGTTCTAAAAGAAAGGACGGAAAAGTGTTGCCTGACCTGTCAGACAACATTCCAAGACAACAGACTCCGACAGCAGAGCCCTGTCTGGGTTCTCAGGTCCTCACGGAGCGCCAACTCCTTGCTAGGCGCTCCCCTGTCTCTTACCCCGGTGGCGATGCAGTGTTGGAAGTTTTTCCGTCCCTGCCGGACCCTGGAGGACAGACCGCAGAGCTCAGGTTCAGGAGAGTTAGGTTTTGAGTCTCCGCTGAGCTCCTTTACGAGCTGTGTGGCCTCAGGGAAGTTACTTAACCTTTCTGGGTCTTGGATTCTGAGCGTAATTGTGTCCGCCTCCACAGGTGGGTATGAGGCTGAACTAGGCTGCGAGACAGAATTACAAACTGTCTGCCATTTCCGGGGGGCAGGGGGGAGGCCGGGGTGGGGGGACGGGAGAGACCATTCTCGGAGGAGGGAAAGGGCCCAGGGGATGGCGGTAGTGCTGGGGGCTAGGGCGGCATGAGGAAGGGAAGGATTGGCCAGGGAAGGGCTAGATGAAGAGGAAGCCCCATCTTCCTCATGCAACCCCCGCCCAGCATAGTGGCATAAGGCCAACCACGCCAGGGGCTGGACGGTGGAAATCAGGATGTGCTCACAGGCGTCCAGTGAGAAAATTCCTCACTGCCCCGAGACCCTGATAGCATCGGTCCAATCCATTCATTTCACGGGCACCTCTTAAATGCCAAGGACTGTCTGGGCACTGGGGATGCAGTAATTAACAAAACAGAGTCCCCGCCACTCTGGCTCTTATATTCAGGCCCGGGAAGACAGGGCGTAAACAAAAGAAAACAATTAATAAAGAACAGAATATCTGGGAATGTTCAGAGCTGTGAAGAACTGAGGGGTGCTGCTTTACAAACGGGGTGTGCAGGGAGGGCCTCTGAAGAGCTGACTGGTAAGCAGAGACCTGCTTGTCCTAAGAAGATAAGCCCTGGGGATGTTGAGAGGACGAGTCTCCCACACAGAGGGACAGCAGGTGCAAGGGCCCTGAGGCAGGGCAAGGCTCTGGCTATGCCCGGGTTGGGGCACACAAGCAGACCAAAGCCCTGAAAAGGGCAAGCTTCGATCGATGTTGAGCTGGCCCTGCCCCCGGCTTGCTATGTGACACAGGTAACATTTTTTTCCCTCCCTGGGCTCTATTTCTCTCTCTGCATAACGAAGGATCGGCCTGAGCTCCAAGGGTTGGGTTCTAACATGCGTGACCTTGAAATCTGGCAACCAGAAAACAGGCCCACCGTGTGGGGATAAGGATGGAGTGGAGAGTTGGGAGACGGCCCACACAGAAGGGGCTTAGCAGTGGCAGAGAGATGCCCCGTGGCCCCTTAGACTCTAAGCCCCTCGCTCTGCCCGGTTTCAGTTGCTGCGGGCACTGGTGGCCAGGTAAAACTCTACCTGTCCAGGTGACAGGCACAGCTATCTGTGCAGTTTGCTCAGATCGGGCTTGTTACCCGAGAGACCTCTCGGTCTGGGAGGGCGTTGCGGGGAGCTGGCCTGATAGTCCTTGAAAACCAGCCAGCCCGTAGCGAGGCACCAGGGCAAGCAAGGACTTATTCCAAGGAGGCCCTCTCCTTGGGGGCCGGCCACCTCCTCCCGGGGTGTTCTTGTAAGTTGCCAGAGAAGACCCCCGAGCCCAGCCTCTCAGCTCTAACGAGGGGACTTTTGGCGGCCAAGTGTCAGGCCACTGGACGGGGCCTTTAGGGGGAAGTCCCCTGCTCTCTGAGCTGAAGCTTCTTCTAGAAAGCTGAGAAACAGCTCATTCTGAACTTGCTGGGCTCCACCTGTAGGTTTAAGCCAGACTCAAGTAAGACCGTGCATGTGGAGAGCCCTTGGTGAATTTGATGATCCTATGGCCTGGTTGGTTTTCACTAGGAGAATGACCCAGGACCCAAATCGGGGCCCCTGGACTTACTCTCCTTTCGCCCTTTGGACCAGGCTGCCGTCTGATGGCCGGGATGCCCCGCATAGGCCTGCCACTCTGTCCGTCCCTTTGCCTTTCTGCAGCCTTAAGTTGTCATAGATGTGTGCCTTTTACTGCAAGGAGCCATTCCAGGCCCCTTAAATCGGTGCTTTTCAAAGCTAACGTGCGCATGACTCATGGGCAGGGGAACTCGTTAACATCAGCGCCCTGGTGCAGTAGGTCGGGGCACTGGCGATCTGGCACCAGAGACCCCCGCATCTCTAACTAGCTCCCAGTGTTTAAGAAAACATTATCCAATGACACTTGTTAAAGCTGGTAAGCAAGGCTTTATTCAAGGGGAGGCAATGGACTGTCACGCTAGGTCTTGGGACCACCGAAATGGGGTCTTGCGGTCGGGGAGGGAGGTTTGGGTCACCTCCAATGACAATGAGAGGTGGGGACCCAGAGCCAAGAAGCAGGGTGGGGCTTGTGATAGAAAATTACTCACGGGAAGCACCAGGGGTAAGGGGGATTGTGGCTAAACTGACCCTAACAGGATTCTTGCCAAAGGCAGGCCAGGGTGTCACCATCCGGGGGGAGGGTGGAAGGGGGTGAAGAATTTAGTCAGATACCGAGGGTGATCAGATATGGAGAATGGGGGATTCTGGTTAAACTGACTTAGCAGGATTCTTGTTAAAACTGAACAGCGCCCGGATGGCTCAGTCAGTTCAGCGTTCAACTTCGGCTCGGATCGTGATCTCGCGGTTCGTGAGTTCAAGCCCCGCGTCGGGCTCTGTGCTGACAGCTCGGAGGCCGGAGCCTGCTCTGGATTCCGTGTCTCCTTCTGTCTCTGCCCCTTTGCCACTCATTCTCTCCCTGTCTCTCTCTCAAAAATAAATAAAGCATTAAAAAAACTGGACAAGGCAGAAACAAACATGGCAGGTAAAAGTGAGGGCCTAGTTGAAAAAGAGTTAGGAGAGTCCGAATAAACTTCGGTCCAGGAGAGAATCTGTCACTCAAGCTGCAGGTATAGGGATCCCTCTTTGAGTAGAAAACCACAGACATTTGAAATGCAACATATCAAAGACAGGGTTCAGAGTCTTCCCTTCCACACCCTCCCCTGCCCCTTATCCTATATTCCCCAGGGCACTGACAAACACTACCATCATTCTCTTCTTCTCCTGGGCTTTTTTTTTTTTTTTTTTTTTTAAAGGTGTACGTTTCATACAATAAAATGTACCCATTTTAAGTTCATTTTGCTACTTGTACACACTCATGTAACCATCACCCCCATCAGGTTCTAGAACTTTCTCCCTTTGAGTTCTAGAACTTTCTATAACCCCCAAAAGTTCCCTTTTGCTGTTGATATCCATCATCGGCAGCCAACCTTCTCACGGCCTTTGCTCTTACATAGGTCTTTCCCACTCGTGTGCCAACACGCTGTGGTATACCCTCCCTTGACCCCACACGCTTTCCCATCAGAACAAGATGGGCTGGATTTGACTGTTGACCTACGGTGCCTTTGATTTTTTTTTTTTTTTTTTTTTTTAGTGTTTATTTTTGAGAGACAGAGAGAGAGACCAAGAGAGGGGCAGAGAGAGGAGACACAGAATCCGAAGCAGGCTCCAGGCTCTGAGCTGTCAGCACAGAGCCCGACGCGGGGCTTGAACTCAAGAACTGTGAGACCATGACCTGAACCGAAGTTGGACGCTTAACTGACTGAGCCACCAACCTATGGTGCCTTTGAAGGCAGGGATTGAATCTTGTTTTCTTATCATATCCTTCACAGTCAAGAAACACTTAACTGAAGGGACCAGTGTTAATTTCTGAGGCCCCAACTTTCCTGTTGTTTATGCATTGTTAAATGAATAGATGCTTGTCTACCTGGAATGTGAATATTCATCTGTTTCCATAGATACCTGGTCGTAATGCCTAATTAAACAAAAAAAGGGTTTTTTCTATTTTATTATCTCTCTGGTATGTATGTTTCCCAACCTTTTTATTTTATTCACATTTTTTCTTTTTGGAAGGGGAAACATGACCAGTCTTTTATGGCTTTAATAAAGATTGCACAGGGGCACCTGAGTGGCTCGGTTGATTAAGTGTCCGACTCTTGGTTTCAGCTCAGGTCATACCCTCATGGTTCATGAGTTTGAGCCCTGCACTGGGATCTGCCCTGACAGTGCAGAGCCTGCTTGGGATTCTCTCTCTCCCTCTCTCTCTGACCCTCCTGTGCTCATTCTCTCTCTCTCTCTCAAAATAAATAAAAACTTTTTTTTATTTAAATTTTTTTTAACGTTTTTTATTTATTTTTGAGACAGAGAAAGACAGAACATGAACGGGGGAGGGTCAGAGAGAGGGAGACACAGAATCTGAAACAGGCTCCAGGCTCTGAGCTGTCAGCACAGAGCCCGACGCAGGGCTCGAACTCACGGACCGCGAGATCATGACCTGAGCCGAAGTCGGCCGCTTAACCGACGGAGCCACCCAGGCACCCCAATAAAAACTTTTTTAAAAAGACATTAAAAAAAAACCAAAACACTTCATAGATAGAGTTCAGGCTTTTCCTTTATAATGTGGTCTTTAGTGTTTATTCTCAAAGACGACACCGGGTGAAAATCTCTTCCCTTCACCATTTCAGAAATTTTATTCATTTGTTCATCAAACTGGCCCTGTGGGCTCTGGGGAAGGGTAAATACGACCCAGTTAGTTGGGGAGGCAGATAAGCAGAGACCCAGGGCTCACTGTGACATTTGCTGGGATGCAGGGGAGCCCAAGAGGTCCTCGAAACACAGAAGAGGGAGTATCTATCCTAGAAGGGTCACAGCTGGACTTTGAAACTACATTTGGTTTTTTTATTTTCTTTTACGTTTTTTTTTTTAACGTTTATTTATTTTTTGGAGAGAGAGACAGAGAGACAGAGTGCGAGCAGGGGAGGGGCAGAGAGAGAGGGAGACACAGAATCCGAAGCGGGCTCCAGGCTCCGAGCTGTCAGTACAGAGCCCGAGGCGGGGCTCGAACTCACAAACCGTGAGATCATGACCTGAGCCGAAGTCGGACGCTCAACCGACGGAGCCACCCAGGCGCCCCGAAGCTGCGTTTTGTTTTGAAGGATGAATAGGAGTTCACAAAGTAAGCATCCTGGAAGGCATGTGGGTGGAAACGGCAGTGGGAGCCAGGCTCCCACTAGCAAATAGTGGATATTTGTTAGATATTTGTGCCCTTGCTGCAACCACATGAGGTAGGAATCGTTATTATCCTCACTTTTCAGGTATGGCCGTCAAGGTGGAGTGAAGTTCAGCAACTTGCTCAAATTCACGCACCGAAAGACTTGTACTTGACATTGCCAGGATCCGCAGCCCCGCGGCTGGACTCCAGAGCCAAGGTCCTCGCTACTATTCCACCCTACACGGGCGATGCCGAAACGTGAAACGTCGAGAGGCTGGTGGGTAAAGGGTGGGGTATAAATGGGAGCAGAGACAAGGAAAGTTTTTCAGAATTTTGAGAGGTCCCAGACGCTGGGCTGATGAGTTTGGACATCTCCCTGTAGGCAGTGGGGAGTCATTTAAGGACTGAGATGGGAGAGAAATGAGAGCAATTTGCATTACGGACCACTGCCCAGGCAGCAGTTTGGCGTATGGACGGGAGGGGCAGAGGCTGGAGGCAGAGGAGCCTAGGGAAGGAAGGTGAGGATCCCCAGGCAGTGTGGGGAGGACGGAGGGGAGGAGCAGGCTAGGAGCAGGGTAAATGGAGAAGGAAGTGGATGAGGTACCCAACCGCCCGCAGAATCCAGACGCTGGGTTTGCTTTCCTCCCTCCCTGTGGATTGACTCGAGTGGAGGTGAGCCTGGCCCCACAAAGAGCACCCTCCCTGGCGAGGCCACTGGCCGGCGCCCAAGGTCACAACCGAGCCGTCTTCGCCATTCCGAGGCGGCCATCGGGATCGCTGAGCTCAGCATCGCGGCCCCGAAATGCGGGACTAGGGGGTGTGGCTCCCCGGGGAATGGCACCCTCCTTTTCTCACACTTGGGTCCGTAGGATCTGGGCTCAGGCAGGTGGCCTAGGCGCAGACAGGCCGGAGACCCTGCCACCGTGTGTCCCAGCTGGGGCCCGGGCCGTCCTTGTTATACGTCCCCATCACGGAGCCAACAAAGCTTGGGGGCTGGGGGGCCGGGGGTCCTCCCTGTACTGGTGCCAGTTGACAGCCTGCCTCCCCGCAAAGGTGGCCAGAGGTCCCGGGGAAGACCCCTTCCTCACCCGCCGCGTACACCCATTTCTGCTTGGGGGAGCTCTGAGTGCCAAAATCAGGTTGGGTGGACAGATTAGGAACTTCAGCTTGAAACTGAATCTGCACCTTCCTTTTACTTCGGTTGCGTGGCTCCCGGTGTGTTGGTGGGGATTCTGGTGTGGCCCCGGTCATTTCTGGGAAACTGACTCATTCCTCCTGCCACACTGCAGTCAGAAGAAATGGGCCACCTGTCTTCCGCAGTTACCACATTATCTTGTGATACAGCGACAAGTACAGGTGATCTCGGAACCACACAGGTTTGAACTGCACGGGTCCGCTTATGCACGGATTTTTTTCTTTTTAAATAAATACAGGACTGTAGTGTACCTGTATTTTCTCTTTTGTAGGATTGTCTTTTTTTTTTTTTTTAGTTTATTTATTTATTTTGAGAGAGAGAGAGAGAGAGAGCACAAGCTTGAATGGGGGGAGGTGGAGAGAGAGGAGGAGAGAAAGAATCCCAAGCAGGCTCCGTGTGGTCAGCACAGAGCCCGCTGCGGGGCTTGAACTCACGAGCCTCGAGATCGTGACCTGAGCCCAAACCAAGAGTCAGACGCTTAACCGACTGAGCCACCCAGGCGCCCCTCTTCTGTATGATTTTCTTTTTCTTTTTTTAGTTAAAAAAATTTTTTTTAGTGTTTATTTTTGAGAGAGACAGAGCACGAGCAGGGGAGGGGCAGAGAGAGAGGGAGACACAGAACCCCAAGCAGGCTCCAGGCTCTGAGCTGTCAGCACAAAGCCTGATGCAGGGCTTGAACTCACAAATCATGATTATAACCGACTGAACCACCCAGGCGCCCCTTCCATATGATTTTCTAGGTAAAATTTTCCTTTCTCTCGCTTACTTTATTGTAAGAATACAGTACATGATACATATAAATACAAAAATATGTGTTTATCAACTATTTATGTTATCGGTAAGGCTTCTTCTCAACAGTAGGCTATGAGTTAAGTTTTGGGGGAGCCAAAAGTTCTACGCGGATAATTGTGCGAGGAGTAAGTGCCCCTAACCCATACATTGTTCAGAGGTCGCCTGTATATATTTGGCTCTGTTCCCAGTTCCTGACACAGGGCTTCTAAAACCCTTGGAATTTCCTGGGGTGGGGGGGGCGTGGGAGGGGAGATAGGAACACCTTCTGTTATCCGTAACGAGTCCGTTGTACCCTTTGTAATATTGTTTAGAGTAAACTGGTAATAGCGTTTCCCTGAGTTCTGTGAGCCGTTCTAACAAATTGCCAAGTCTAAGGAGGGGGTCATAGTAACCTGTGACTTTGCAGCCACGTCAGACAGAAGCGTGGGCACTTTGGGCGCCTAATACTTGCGCCTGACGTCTGAAGTGGGGGGCAGTCTTGAGGGACAGAGCCCTTGAGCTGGGTTAGTAACTCCAGGGAGTTAGTATCAGAATTGAACTGAATCGTAGGCCAAAGTCAGAGAATCGGCTGGTGTGGGGTGAAGCCCCCCCACAACTGGTTTCAAGAAAGGTTGCAGAGAAAAACAGTTTAGAACCGTCTACGTCTGTGGGCACCTGGACAGCTTAGTCGCTCAAGCGCTCGACTCTTGATTTCAGCTCACGTCACGATCTCACAGTTTGTGGGTATGAGCCCCGAGTCGGGGTGGTGCAGAGCCTGCTTGGGATTCTCTCTCTCTCTCTCTCTCTCTCTCTCTCTCTGCCTGCACTCGCTCTCTCTCAAAATAAATAAATAAACTTAAAAAAAAAAAAGAATTGTCTATACCTGTCTTGCCCTGGGTGCTAGGAGCTTCCCAGCTGTGACGTGATGAGTGGTTCATCTACGTGCCCAGAGCCCAGCTGCAGGCCCGGCATGGAAAGGTCCAAGGAGTCAGAGGATGAACAGAGGCATCCCAACCTCCCAAAGACAGAGGGCGAAGAAACTACTTGAACCGTCGGAAATGTGACAGAAAAGTCAAAGAGCCAGGGAATCAGGGGCACCTGGGTGGCTCAGTTGGTTAAGATGCTGACTCGGGCTCCAGTCGTGATCTCGCGGTTCGTGAGTTTGAGCCCGAGTCGGGCTCTGTGCTGGAGTCGACCTGGTGCAATCCAGCACTCCTGGTGTTTCCTTATTACCGAATAATCTGTATACAAATGATGCCAATATATAGGGAGAAAGTAGTATGGTTTGAAATGTGGGATGAATAAACTAATTTTTTGTTTAAGAGAGAAAGTACAAACAGAGGAGACGGGCAGAGAGAGAGAGAGAGAATCTTAAGCAATCTGAGCGTGGAGCCTGACGTGGGGCTCAGTCCCACGACTGTGAGATCGTGACCTGAGCCCAAATCAAGAGTTGGAGGCTCAACCACGTGAGCCACCCAGGCGCCCCAAAATGTATTTTTTAAAGTTTATTTATTCATTTTGAGAGGGAGGGGAGAAGCAGAGAGAGGGAGAGAGAATCCCAAGCAAGCTCCGAGCTGTCAGCACAGAGCCCGATGTGGGGCCCAAACTCATGAACTGTGAGATCATGACCTGAGCCTACGTCAAGAGCTGGACACTTAAGTGACTGAGCCACCCAGGAACCACCGCAAAATCTATTTTTTTTTTAAATTTTTTTTATTTAAAAAAAATTTTTTTTTCAACGTTTATTTATTTATTTTGGGACAGAGAGAGACAGAGCATGAACGGGGGAGGGGCAGAGAGAGAGGGAGACACAGAATCGGAAACAGGCTCCAGGCTCCGAGCCATCAGCCCAGAGCCTGACGTAGGGCTCGAACTCACGGACCGCGAGATCGTGACCTGGCTGAAGTCGGACGCTTAACCGACTGCGTCACCCAGGCGCCCCGACAAAATCTATTTTTAATGTATGAGGAGTTTAAGGCCCGTCTGGAAATTATGAGGACTCCTAATGTTCAGATTTGCAAGGGGAGTAGGAAAGGAGGTGGTAAAACATGATCCCCTCATTTCTTGTACCGATGGTTTGCCAACACAATGCACCCGCAGAGGAGAATCAGTCCCGTAGTACAGGGAGTTTCTGTTTTGGGAGAAAAAAAAAAATCTCCGTGAAAAATCTGAAAACACGAAAGACGTAAAATGCACCTGAAATCATTGCGGTTGGGGCAGGGACGGGGGAGAAAGCATCGATTTCCTGGTGAAACAGTCACTAACAAATTATTATCTGCTCACTCCTAACAGCTTGAGGAAACAGAACATTCCGGAAATCCAGAGTTAAACGTATTTTATCCCTTGGAAAACAGTGTTTATCGTGAAGAAGTCGTGACAAGTGTATTTCATCCGTGAATAAAGGCAATTTGGAGGGAGAGAGAGAAAGCCAGCCATTCTATCTCATGAATTCATCGGTGCCTAAAGAAGTCAGCAGATTCAAAAGGAAATCGCCAGAAAAAAATAAAACCTGAAACGTTCCAGGGCACAGCAGATGAAATCGATGTTCCCCGATTGGCTAACATGTGACAGGACCACCGGTCGGGCAGAGAAGGAGCCCCGGCAGTGTAGGTGGGAAAGGTCTCGATTGCGGGGTCAGTCACAGAGGTGCCTGGTGCCTGGATTTGGCTGGTATCGAAAAAGATGACCGGGGCCAACTCACATATGGTCCCTAAAGGTTTGTCTGCAGCAAATCAAAGTGGGGTTCCTAACACGGGCGATCAAATCCGCCACGCAAACGTGGGAAACGTGGGGGTGCCGCGCCGTGGGGCGCGAGCACCAGAGGTGTTCAGGAGCATTGGCGTGCCCATCGGTTGTGCTCTGTGATGCCAAGGCCTCTGCAGAAAAACGCAAAAACCTGTGACGCGCTTCCACGATGCTCCGTTCCTTGTTCCACGCCACCCATGCATCTGTCACAAGACTGGCGATTGCCCAAAACACATGTAACCAGAGCAGCGAGGCAGTATCGGGGACACGGAGTGGTTCGCTCCAGTCACATTGGGCCGTGCATCAGCAGGCTTTATCTGCCGTGATTTGAGCGGCTTGCAAAGATTATTGAAACTTGGGAAGCAGCATTAAACGATTATCAGACACACAGGTGGCCCATGAATTGAGAATTCCTTTACACGTGCTAAATGTTATAGGGGTTTTTTTCTTCCCCGACGAGCTTCAAAGTGAAACTGTAGACATGTTTTCACTGCCTTCAGAAGTAAAAGCAATCTTTAGCATCTCAGAGAAATGATGACTATTTCAAAACCATTTGGTAGACAGCAAAGGAAACTCGCCAGAGACGAATCTCGGGGGGAGGGGGCGGGGGGGTTCAAACTAAAAACAAAACAAAAACCCCTTTCCTTCAGAGAATAAAGATGCTGGCATGGGGGCAGTGTGTGTGGGTGTTGGGGTGCGGGGAGATCATGCAAGTTCAGATGGTGGAATTTTCCCTGCTTTGTCGGAACAGCATCCAACAATATTCGACCCATAAAAGTGTTACTGTATCACTAAATTTGAAGTGTATTTATTTATTTAATTTTTTTGGGGGGGGGAGAGAGCGAGAGAGAGCACGCGTGCAAGCGAGCAGTGGGGGAGGGACAGAGAGCAAGGGAGAGAGAGAGAGAATCCCAAGCCGTCAGTGCAGAGCCTGATGCGGGGCTCGACCTCATGAACTGTGAGATCATGACCTGAGCCGAAATGAGTCGGTCACTTAATTGACTGAGCCACCCAGGCGCCCCGCTTTATTACTAGATTTAAAAACCTTTTTAACGTTTTTTATTTATTTTTGAGAGAGAGAGAGAGAGAGGGAGAGAAACAGTGTGAGTGGGGGAGGGGCAGAGAGAGGGAGACACAGAATCCGAAGCAGGCTCCAGGCTCCGAGGTATCAGCACAGAGCCCGACGCGGGGCTCGAACTCACGAACTGTGAGATCATGACCTGAGCCAAACTCGGATGCTCAACCAACCGAGCCAGCCAGTCCCCAAAACAAATTAAACGTTTTTACGTAACTGCTTAAATGCAACGAACGTGAAGCAATGGACGGACGCATGGGGCGCATCCGCAGACCCGATGTAAAAAAGACGCTAGAACTTGAGTCTCACCAGAGCCGCACAGAGGCTCAGCTTCCCCATGACGGCTGGCGCCGACCGGAGCTTCAACACCATCACCCAGGACAGCCTGTATCTCAGCTTTGCACTCGGCCCTGGCTTGGCCAAGTCCTGGGACAAGTGAGGAGGCTTGCTTTGGACCCTGGGAGGGACCTGGTGGCTGACACTGACAACGGCCGGGCAGGTCCTCATGCCAGGACGAAGGAAGGAAGCAAAGGCAGCTCTCGGGGATGGTGCCTCGGAGAACCTTATGGCCCCGACAGGTGTGTGAGCCCAGCTTCCATATTTTACCCTTGAAGCCTTAACTCACGGGTCTCCAAACTGGCTGCCCCAGTCTCGAGTTGAAGGAGGGGTGGTTATTAGAAAATCAAGAAGCCTTTTGGAAAACAGTTAGCCGGAGACTTGTCGAACTCTCACTCCTGTCCACCGGCGGACGGGGTAGTTACTAAGCGTGCAGGTAAACAAATGGTCAAACACCGGGATCGAATTCAAACGAAGGAGCGACTGCATGCCTGGGAGGAGAGTGGGGGGACGGGGACGGCACTGGGCCGGCTTCCTTTCCCGCCTACATGCCTTGGCATGTGGCTTCTGTCGCCCCACACTGCCGCCATCCGCACCTGTGTCCTCCCCCCGAAGCCACGGGTCCAGCCCGAGGGTGCCCTGAAAAGAGCCTTCATGAGGTGGAAGCCTGGATGCCCCCTCTGTCCTGCCGTATGTACCTTGCCCCGTGACCTCCGGGAGCCCTGGCCCCACCATGTGACATGCGACCTGCCAAGTCCTCTGCTGGCTGGCATTAGCTGACATCGGTCCCTTCCAGCTGCCCAGGCTGACCTGTGTGACCTCTCTGAGGGGGTTCTCCAGATACACAGAGGGATAAAGAGAGATTCACTGGAAGGGATCGGCTTCTGTGATTATGGCGACTGTTAAGTCCCACGATCTGCCGTTTGCAAGCTAGAGGCCCAGGAAAGCTGGTTGAGTTTCAGTCCAAGAATTAGGAAAACTGAGGGTGTAAGCGCTAGCCAAAGCCCTAAGGCCTGCAGCCCAGGGCCAGCCAGTGGCAAGTTCCAGTCTGAGTGCTGGAGAAGACCGAGGTCCGGGTTCGCAGTCAGGAAGAGAGTCTATGCAGGCCCTCAACTGGTTAGGCGAGGCCCACCTATGTTGGGGGAGGGCCATCTGCTTTACTCAGTCTACTGATTCAAAGGCGAATCTCGTCCAGAAACACCCTCACAGACACACCCGGAAATTAAGTTTAGCCAAACATCTGGGCACCCCACGTCCCGGGCAACTGACACACAAGGTTAACTATCGTGGGGGTGGCGGGCCTTGAGCCCTGAAGCTTCAGGATGCAGGGCCCATCCTGGAGCCCCGCCGGTGGGTTTCAGGGCCCACGTATGGGGTCTGCTGAGGTTTCCAAGAGAAGAACTAGGGTCGGGGAGAGGCCCCCTGGGAGACCAGACACTGAGGCGGCTCACCTTGTCAGCCGGGTGGGAACCCTGGACGACCTGAGCCTTAAGTCCTTCAACTTCAAGTGGGAATAAGAGAATACCCTCCTGGAGGGCGACAGTGGATCTCAGGTGGGATAGAAAAAAACCACTTGGTCAAGTACAAAGCACAGCCCAAACGGGAGGCTTTACCATCAAGAATCCCAACCCAGTTCCCATCTTCTGGCTTGCTTCCTTCCCGGGGCGTCGATCTCCCCGTCTCGCAAAGCATTGCCAGATAAAGTATAGACTGGATACTTCTTCATATAGGCATGCCCCAAGCATTGCCTGGGACCCACTTACACTGAAAAAAAAAAAAAAAAAAAAAAGGCATTGTTTATCTGAAATTCAAATTTAACTGGGTGCCCTGTATTTTTTATTTGTTAAATCTGACACTTCTATCCCCGCAGGAAGCCCAAGGTGAGTGCAGGCTTCATTTCAAGTAACCTTCAGCGTGCCCTCAGATGACCAGAGGTTTATTTACATCTCATTATCCCTGCCTTGTGTTTGCCCAGAAACCACAGGGCTCCGGGGACGGCAGATCACCCAGAGAGTAAGACAGGGGGCCAGGCCTCACCCCAAACCAGCCTCCATTCCTCCAGACCAGCCTGCCGAAAGGCCGGTGGGGCTGGGGGCTGCTTTTCTCAGAGCTGAGGACAGCCTCTGTCCCCTAGGTAGTAGCTATGAAAAACATTTCTTCCTGGCGTGCATGTTGAAGTACGTAGGGCGAAGTTACTGTTGCCTGCAATTTACTTTAAAATGCGTTAAAACACAAAACCAAACCAAGGTGGATTTATGGGTGGATCGAGGGAGGGATAGGCGGGTACGTGACGTAGCGTAATACAAAGTTAGTGATAGAACTGGAAAGAGGTACCAACTTGGCTCCATGTTTGAACTCTTTCCAATGAAGACGCTGGGGAATCTTGAACTAAAACACATTTAAAAAAACCCGCCCCTTACAGAAAATCTCTAATCCCACAACTCGGCAACATTTTGTTGCATTTCCTTCCCGCCTTTTTCTACGCATGTTTTACAGACTCGAGATCATTCCATATACCGTGTTTACTCATTCCTGCTTTTTAATCGCACTCCAACCAGGGGCAAACGTCGGTGTCCATCATGTTGCAGGCACCTACCTTACTTACCTTCTGTAATCCTCGTGTCGTCCTGAAGCATTTCCCGTGTTCATGAACCCCAGCCACGAGCGCCGCTTGGAACAGTGATGTGGCGTTCGGCTGCATCCCGTTTCTTGGCATCGTGTGTAAAGCTTCCGGAACATCCTTGGTACTTCTTGTCGCTCATTTTTCCCCCTCCCCTGGAGATGGCTTCCTAGCCTGAGCATTTCTCTGGCTCTGTCTCCCCTTAAAGACCTTCAAGTGTCCTTTCTGGGCCAACTTCTGGGGCCCCTGTGGGGCTGGAGGCCTTGCTCACTAAGGCACGTGCCTTCTTCCCAGGCCAGGCACTGGAGCCCGGGGGGCACAGGGCTGCACCCGGGTGCCCACAGCTAGTCAGCACCCCAGGCATGTGGCTCCACGTGCTCTCTGTCCACTGGAGAGGGGCTTTTGGGGGGCATGGGGGTCAGATGTCTGGAGGTCCGTGAGAGTCCAAGCTTATAGGACATCTTTTGGAATTGACTGGGGGATGTCTAGAAAGAGGTCAGTCGCCAGCAAAGCACACCGGTGGGGAGAGATCTTATAGATGTTTTTACAGTTGAATGTGTCATTTAAATCCTATTCTGGAGGCACCTGGCTGGCTTAGTCAGTAGAGCGTGTGACTATTTTTTTTTTTTAATTTTAATAAAAAAAAAATTGATTTATTTTGAGAGCGAGCGAGTGGGAGAGGGACAGAGAGAGAGGGAGACAGAGAATCCCAAGCAGGCTCCACACTGTCAGCGCAGAGCCTGGCACAGGGCTCGAACTCACCAACCGGGAGGTCATAACCTGAGCTGAAGTCAAGAGTCTGACGCTTAACCGACTGAGCCACCCGGGCGCCCCTTCGAAGTTGTTAATCTCACAGTCGTGAGTTCAAGCCCTACGCTGGGCACGGAGGCTACTTAAAAACAATAAATAAACAAATTCCGTTCCTGTCTGTGGTATTACCGCTTCCCGGTATCTCCAAGAGATCTCTGTCCTGTTTCTCTATCTCTAGGTTACGCCTAGAGTTTAAAATCGGGCCGTTGCTCCGGGCTGGGCACCAGCAGGGAGAGTTGGGAGACACTCTTCCTTCTGCGCTCCCTTTTCGGGGAAGCGTGAGGTCCTGAAGAGCAAGGCATTTGAGCCGGAACCCCGGCTCTGCGGGTGCCCTGGGTGACCCTGGGCACAGGAGTCCTCCCCTGCCAGCCTCAGTTTCCCCATCTGTAAAGCAAAGGCAGTGCTTTCTGTTCCTGTGGGCGGGCTGACAGGACGCACGCGGGTGTGCAGCACGGGGCCAGACACACACTAGGCCCTCGGGCCGCTAGTGGGACTGGCCGCCTCCACTCACCGCCCCCTCGGGGAGGTCACGTTCACTTGCAGACCTGGCTGTGCTCCATCTTGCTCGGCTCTCTTCCCTGGAGCCCGAGAGGAATGTTTTCTCTTCCCTCCTCCTCCTCCTCTTCCTGTGCACTGTCTGTGGGACTCCTCCAGTGTCCCGGGCCCCCCAGGGGAGGCCTGAGTCCTCTCCCAGCCCTGCTCCTGCCCCATAGCCCACCAGGCTGTTTCCAATTTGGACGCCATGCATCTTGCCCCCTTCAGATCCCAGCCGCCTCTTTGATGGAACTAATGATGATCTAGGACTCCAGGGCCCCGGACCTCCCCAAACTGAGATAAATCCTGCTTCTTTTCAGACAAGGGGCCTCCAGCCCTGCAGCTGACGCCCCTCCTCCAGGCAGGATGAGGAGGAGAGGTGTCTCTGGGAGCCCCCTCCTGGAGGGCTGTGCGCTTGGCTGGATCCAGGGAGACAGGAAGAGAGGGATTTCTCCAAGGCTCCCAGAGGGTCCCACCACTTGGTGGGGGGAGTTGGCAGGTTTGTGAAAGAGCCGACTGCAACACTCCTGCGCTGCCCCTCAGCTACCCTGGGATTCACTGGGATTGACTGGTATCTCTTGAGCACGCTGTGTCTCTCAGGCCGGCCACTGGATGCGGGAAGTGATGGCGCCATGTTCCAAGAGGTTGGACGACTTGGAGAAGAGCCAGTAGTGAGGGGAGTGGAGGGGCGGAACCGTCCGGTTTTGCCCAAGGACACTCTTTGCTGGCCTCCAGCCAGCACCCCTTTCTTCTCGGCGGCCCAACGCGGCCCCGCTGCCTTTTTAACCTTTCACTTCCTCCTCCTTCACCCCCTGCTGCTGGCTGCCCCAATTTTACCTCAAATGTATCAATGTAAAAACTTAAAACGAATTCAGGTTTAACTAAAGGGCTTTGGGCTTTCTGGGGGTGTCACTTCCTCCCGAGCAAAGGGCTCCATCAAACCACTGCAGTTGAACATCAGAAACGCGTGGGACCCTCACATGTGAAAGCCAGAGCTCACCTGGCCCCGCCCTCGGGGGGTTGAACTCCAAAAGGGACAAGTGCTCCCGTCCTGGCCTTGTCTTTCGGACTCCTGCTTGACGTCTGAAGCCGTGGCTTCGGGGACCCCAACAGCCTGGGCTACTGCCTATGTACCCCGACCGGTGGGACCCGATCTTCTGAGTCCTGTAGCTGCTTAGAAGAGGCCTCCACTCAGGCTGGCGGTGACCCCCCTTTGCAGGGGCCCGAGGAAGGGATGAAGGGTGAGGAAAGAGGGTGTGGCAGCTCTCCCTGGGGCCTTGTGGTGGGGGTGGCAAGCCCTCCGTGTCCAGCTTTGCCACTTGCCACCCGGAGCAACTTCCGGCCCCAATCCCGCCCCTGGAAGCCCTCTTCTCTTTCCTGCTTAGGGGTGTGTGGTCCCAGGCGCCTCTGGACTGGGAGGCCCCGAGGGCAGGCACTGTTCTTGCTTGTCTTTGAGGTCAGGGCTTTGTTCAGGGCCTGGGGATACAGCAGGTGCCCAATAAAGGTTTGCAGCGTGAGGCTCTGTGCCCAGCACACCCTCTCTGTTCAGTCTTCCAGCAGACAGCCATGCCCCCCCCCCCCCCCCCCGCCCCGTGTGTGGCCTTTGGGGAGGTGGCCTGGTTATGGGAGGAGGGGTCGGTCGTGCAGAATCGTGGGAGCGATTGAGAGGAGGGTCGTCCCACGGGGCTGGGCTAGCCCAGACGCGGACCCTGGACCTTGGCTTTGCCGAAGGTGCCTGGGCTGTGGTTTCTCACCCCGGGGCGGCCGCCGAGCACCCGGAGGAGGAGGAGGAGGAGGAGGCGTCTGCAGTCTGTGCCCATCACCTGAGCTGCACCGGGCGGGGAGGATAACAATTATTGGGAGAGGTTTAAAAAAAAAAAATCATTATCAAATAACTACAGCTTGAAAAAGTTGGCGGGCGGCACGGAAAACGCGGCCTGGATCGCGCCGGGGCCGCCGCCGCCGCTCGCAGGCGCCCCGCGGTAGCCAAAAATGGAAGGAAACACATCTGTAACGCATTTGTGTGATGTTCACCTTTGAGACCGCGCGGCTGGATGGAGGCGGTGAGTTCACGCGAAAGGAAAAACTCTTTAAGAGGACTTTCCTTAGGGGACCGGCCAGGCGCGGCGGCCGCGGGGCCCGGGCGGCGGGGAAGGGCGCCCCCTGCCTGGCGCGGGCGGAGCGGGGACGCGCAAGTGGTGGTGGTGGTTGGGGGGGGGCACCCTCTCCGAGCCTCAGTTTCCCAGCCTGGATAACAAGGCGGTTGGATTTTACAAGGGCCCTTCCGCTGGGAGACATTCCAGGAGTCTCTTCTTGTCCCTTGTGGTTCTGTGCGCGTCCCGGGCTCGGAGGAGAGGGACTGGCCCTTGGGTGGGGGGAAGGGAGGAGCCCTGACGTCCTGCGGGTTGCCAGGCCGCTGTCACGGCATTCCCAGCTCTCTCTCTACATTCCAGAGCCAGTGACGTCTTCTGGGTGAGCGTTGGTCCCCCGAGCCAGGCCAGATCCACCTTCCTGGACAGTCCCTGCTCAGTTGGTGTGGGGAAAGTGCAAGGGGCCTCTGCTCCTCAAGGGCAGGGGTGACCCACTCCCTCCAACCTTCTCATCCGCAACCATTCTTACCTCTTCAACACACCCCTCCCTCCTCGGGCCCCACACATCCCTGTCTCCCTTAGAGCCCCTTTTGTCCAGGTACCCACCACCTGCCTGCCTTCCCCATGGGGATTTCCTTCCCAGAATGCTCCAGCTCTCCCCATCCCCCTCCCTCTTTGACAGTGACCCAAGCTTCCCCACCCTCACATCCCAGGGGCCCAGCCTGACTCCAGAGAAAAAGCAGATTGCAGGCTGACTCAGGCTTCCAGCAGGCTGGGGAGAGAGATGTAGGAATGAAGTATAGGGACTCTCTTCCCTGGGCAGGGGGTGGGGGGGGTCTGCTTCCTGCCACTGGACGCACACACACACACACACACACACACACACACACAGTCCCACTTTGCCCAGGAGAGGCACAGCTGGGGCATTCTCAAGGTCCAGGATTTCTGTCCATAATGTTATGTCCCTTGCAGCCTTTGCCCACAAGGAGACAGAAAGCACTGGAAAAATGGTTAGGTAGAGCCAGAAACACAGATAGTCCCTTTGCACAGGTCATGGTCAAATGTGCACTTAAAAATGGTAAAGATGGTAAATGTTATGTGTATTTTACTGCAACTAAGAAAACAATTAAAGGGGCGCCTGGGTGGCACCGTCTTTGGAGCCAAAGCATCCGACTTTGGCTCAGGTCATGATCTCACGGTTCGTGAGTTCGAGCCCTGCACCCGGCTATCTGCTGTCAGTACAGAGCCCGCTTCGGATCCTCTGTCCGCCTCTCTCTCTGCCACCCCCCCCCCCATAAATAAACATTAAAAAAAAAAAAAAAGAAGCATCTGTATTTAAAAAAAAAAAGCAGAGAAGGGACTTGAACTCAGGCCATTTGGCCCCAGAGTCTGGGCTCTTATCTCTGTACTATCCTACATGCCTAGAAGAAGCTCAAGAAATATTTGTTGAAGGACTGAACGGGAAAATGAATGAGTAACTTCAGAGACTTTCACACAGGTCAGTTTTTCTTCCACTCCCTGGCGCCTCGGTGTCCCCGTATTACCCACAGCCCCGGACACATGCGGTCCCCACGTGTGTCTTCACAGTGGTGATCTGTGAACACCGGTCCCCCTGCACTTGCTGCTGTCTCTCTCCTTCCCCGGGTTTCTCAGCCCTCCCTCAAGCACCTTCTGGCCAGTGCCAGTGCTGCCCAGTCTGGTTGTGGGGCAGGGAGGCAGCCGGGCACGGGAACAGCCACCTGGGGCTCTCACACCTTCTCCTTTCTCCTCAGGTGTTGCTGTTTCCCGTACACCTCGCCTTGGACATGACCGTGACCACAGGCAGCGTCTGAGAGATCGTGTGACCCTCTTGGGCACTGACTTCCTTCCTAGATCTCAGAGTGGAGTCTGGCAGGTTAGTAGGGTTGGTGGGATTCCACTTAGGCCATTCCCCTGTGTTTTGCGGCATCTCGACTGAAGTCGGGGATCCAGGCGTCTGGTTCTCTGTGCCCCCCCCCCCCCCGGCCGTAGGGATCGGTTTCTGGATGACAGATAAGAGCATCTCGTTTGCCATCACTGGTCAGAGTTTGGCCAACCCAACCCCAGGCCACGCCTCCATCCCAGGTTGCCGTAAGACCATTTCTCCCGACTGAACCCAAGCCAGCTGTCTCTCTCTGTTCATTCGCCTCATCTGTTCCTTACATGGCCCAGACACGGCACAGGTTGAGTACTGGACAGAGATTCAGAGTTAGCCAGATCTGGGTCAGCCTTGAACTTGGGCCCTGGACGGGCCCAGAGGGATGGTCAGGGGGCTTGGGAGCTGGCTGGTTTACAGACGATTGGGGATCACGAGTGCAGACCCTCGGCCTCCCAGGGTGCGAGTTACATTTGGTCAGGAGGTGGTCCCTCGGGTGGACAGACGCCTCGGGGCAGGAGCAGGTAGGAGGAGGGACCAGCAGCCTGGCAGCCCTGAGTGAAGCTGAGTCTGGGGCTCTGGGGCTTGGGTGAGGCGGGGATCCGCGGGTGCAGACAGGGCTCCAGGCTGGCAAGAGTTCTGGGCAGATTGACAAGGGCAAGGCCATCCCTTAGAGACCCCAGGAGGATGCGGGACGCTCGTTAGAACTGGGCCACCGGGTCACACAGAGCACACGTGGCAGGGCATCAAAAGGTCTTTACCAGGGGATGGCCGGGTAGCAGAAAGATATGGAGGGGCCAGTTTCCGTGGCAGATTCTCTCACTGTGCCTCTGTCATGAATTACCCAGAGCTCCCAGTTCAGGAGCCAAAGCAAACCCCTCAGCCCAGCAGGCCCAACTGCCTCTTGGTCATCCGTCGGGTGGGTTCCTTGTAGCTCCCTGCCTCTCCCCTCACTTCCCCCTGCCAAAGCTGGCCCTGTCCGGAAGATGGAGCCTGACATGGGCAGACAGCTGGGCACGGCTTTGGCGTTGTCCTGCCTGTCCCGTCCGCTCCAGACCCAGGGCCCACCTGGGCTTGCTTTTCTCCCCCTCATTTTCCCCGAGAGGCCAGTTTCTGGCACCAACTGTCATCAAATTCTAAACAGCCCAGCACAAACCCCCCTAAGAAGTTTAAGATAAGAGACACCCTTGCGGGGAAGGAAGAAAAAACCTAACAGGAAGCCAAGTGGGTAAACCGTTACTGGCATTGATGTGAGGGTCGTGTCTCTCTGTCCCGGGCAAGAGACACTGTGACTTTGGCTCCCAGGCTGGTGCAGTGGGGAGTCACAGAGGGGAGACCTCTGTGCACCTGGGTGGGGGGCGGGGAAGCCAGGGAGCAGTGTCACCAAGTCATGTCATTTCCTTTTATGACCTTCTGGTCCCTGCCAAGGTCTCTCTGCATGGTCACTTCTTTTTTTCTTTTCTTTTAAACTTCTTTTAACGTTTATTTATTTTTGAGAGACACAGAGAGACAGAGCACGAGTGGGGCGGGGGGGGGGGGGCAAGGAGAGAGGGAGACACAGAATCCGAAGCAGGCTCCAGACCCTGAGCTGAGCTGTCAGCACAGAGCCCAATGCGGGGCTCAAACTCACAAACTGTGAGATTGTGACCTGAGCCAAAGTTGGACGCTTAACCGATGGAGCCATCCCAGGCGCCCCTGCATGGTCACTTCTGAGTGGCCTCCCGAGGGGCGGGCAGTTCGGAAGCAAAGTGACCAGGAGCAGAGACCCGGAGGTCAGACAGGCCTGCCATGAAGTTACTGAGTGTCCTTGGGAAGTCACTTGGCCCTCTTGAGTGTCCTTTTTTTTTTTTTAATTTTTTTTTAACGTTCATTCATTTTTTTTTCAATATATGAAGTTTATTGTCAAATTGGTTTCCATACAACACCCAGTGCTCATCCCAAAAGGTGCCCTCCTCAATACTCATTCATTTTTTAAGAGACAGAGAGCACGCGAGAGAGGGGGACACGCAGATCCGAAGCAGGCTCCGGGCTCCCAGCTGTCAACACAGCGCCCGACGCGGAGCTTGAACCCACGAACCGCGAGACCGTGACCTGAGCTGAAGTCGGATGCTTCACCGACTGAGCCACCCAGGTGCCGCTTGAGTGCCTTTCTTGAGACCCTCCCGAACGTACCTCCTGAATCAAGTCATGGGGGTATCGAGAGAATTACCCGAGACAATGCGGGTGACGTTAGCACTGTGCCCGCCAGCACCTGCCACACCGTGAGTGCCCAGTGAAGGGTCCCTGCTGTTCCTTCCAGCCATGACTGGTTAAGGCTGGCAGCTGGAGACAGGCTGGGGGGTGCCTTTTGCAGATCTGGAACCTGGGGAGAAAAATCTTCCTCAACCATCCAGAGCTGGGATTGGTCTCCCGAGGAGAAACCCCCTACCCCCACCATCTTATGACAGAGACAGAGACAGAAACAAAGACAGGGGCACCTGGGTGGCTCAGCCCATTAAGCATCCGAGTCTTGGTTTTGGCTCAGGGTCATGATCTCCCAGTTTGTGAGTTCCAGCCCCATGTTGGGCTCTGGGCCGGACAGCACAGAGCCTGCTTGGCATTCTCTGTCTCCTTCTCTCTCTGCCCCTCCCCTGCTTGCACGCAGGTGCACGCTCTCTCTTTCTCTCTCTCAAAATAAATAAACATTCTAAAAAAAAAGAGAGAGAGATCTTCAGCCTAGCTTGAGAACTATGAATCAAACACTTTTGATTCAACACACCAAACATCGAGTAAGCACCCAGTATGCACAGACGAGAGCTTGAAAGTTGGCAGAATTGCCCCGGCCAAGTCTGTGTCTTCAAGTGGGATCGTGGAGAGCAGAGGAGGGCTGCCCGTTCAGGTGGGAAAGTGGCAGAAAGGAGGGTCCCGAAGACCAGGACTGACACCGAGCTCCATACCTGATGGCACGCTGGCCCCCCCTAGAGGTGGAGGCACGAAGTGCAAGCCTGTGACTCACTGTGCCCAGCTCGGCCTGGACAGCTGCATGACCGGTGGAGGAAGGGGCATCCCGGCCTCTCTCTCCCCCTCCCTCACCCCTCCCGTCCTCCCCGGAGTCCGCCCACGCTGCCTCCATCGCTGCTTCCGGCCCCAGCCTTTTCTCTCCCCGAAACTGCAGGAATGTGTGCCAGTGTGGCCGGAAGAAGTGGGGAGGTGGGCTGTGGAGGGGTCGGGGCCAGCTGGGTCTCCCAACTCAGAGTCCCAGTTCCCAAGAACTCTCAAGACCTGCTTCCATGCACAGCAGGCCAGCCCTCGGCTCTAGTGAGGGCACCCACTCACCTGGCCCCCATTCTGTCCCCAAACCCTCTAGCACTCACCCCTGAGCACCAGCCCCTGTACCCTGCTGCCCCTTAACACCTCCACCTGGACGTCCCCAGGACACGCCCAACTCCCCATGTCCCCAACTCAACGCTGACCATTTCTCCTGTCCAGAAAGCCCGTCACATGGTGTGGCTTCCAGCTCCAAAGTGCACCCCCCATAAGGCTACTGCACCATGGCCACGGCCATCACGCCCGTTTCAGCTGCCACGACCCATCGTCTGGACCCGCCGTAGCGGCCACAGCACGAGCTCCACCTCCCGTCCGTCGTCCACACAGCAGCCAGAGCAACTGACATGCCGATCAGGTCCCGTCTCTCCCTGCGGAGAACTTCAGAACGGCCTTCGATGAGATTTAAGGTAAAATCCGAATTCTGTGCTGAAGCCCATGAGGCCTCCATGATCGATCTGTGTGTGTTGTTTCATATTCTGCCCCGGTAGACTGGAGGCTCCGTGAGGGCAGGACAGGGCCGCTTTTACTCCACAATTCATAGCGCCTGGCGTATAATAGGCACTCAGTAAATATTTGTGGATCGAACTCATTTACTGACATGCTCACGCACACATTCATGCTACACCTGTTCACCTAGGCCCTCCTCCGGGCCGCCTCCCACACTGGTCTGGGGAAACGGGGTGAATCAGAGGGCCCTCCTTGGCCTGCTCGGGAGTGGATGACCCAGTACCAAGCCCAGGTTACGACGGTCTGCCCAACAGAATTGCCCTTTCTTACCAGACTGTGACCGTCTGATCCTCTGTGAGTCAGGCCAGTACTGGCTTAGGGTCAGGAATCCGGGAGAGCTCACTGGGGCTCCTGTGGGGTGTAGGAGAGAATCCTAGCCCTCTGCCATTGTCCTGAGCTGGTGTATTGCACACAGCTTCTCCATACACGTTTCCATAGCATCCTCACAGAACCCATCTCGCTGGGTGCCATCATTACAACCAGCACGTAGGCAAAGAAGTCAAGGTTCAGAGAGGGCAAGTGACTTGTCCAAGGTCACACAGACGGGAACCAGAATGTATCGAGCACATCCTGCACACCATGCCTGGCTGCCAGCATTCTACATGTACTTTTAATTTTTAATTTTTAATTTTAGAGAGATAGAGAGCACGAGCAGGGGAGAGGGGCAGAGGAAGGGAGGGAGAGAGAGAGAGACAGTCTTTTTTTTTTTTCATTTTTTTTAACGTTTATTTATTTTTGAGACAGAGAGAGACAGAGCATGAACAGGGGAGGGTCAGAGAGAGAGAGGGAGACACAGAATCTGAAACAGGCTCCAGGCTCTGAGCTGTCAGCACAGAGCCCGACGCGGGGCTCGAACTCATGGACCACGAGATCATGACTTGAGCCGAAGTCGGACGCTGAACCGACTGAGCCACCCAGGCGCCCCGAGAGAGAGAATCTTAAGCAGCTTCTGTGCTCAGCGCAGAGCCTGACATGGGGCTTGATCCCACAACCCCGGGATCATGACCTGAGCTGAAATCAAGAGTCGGCCACTCAACCGACTGAGCCACCCAGGCGCCCCTCTGCGTGTGCTTTTATACGGAATGCTCGCACACTTTTGCCCTGAGCTGGTTACACAGTGTTATTTCTAGCTGGGTAGCTAGAAGCCTGTTTTTACACGGCATCTCATTCAGTGCTTTCTGATGAGAACTCTCGATGCGTCTGGTTTTCACTGCAAGCTTCTAGAAGGCAGTGGTGACGTCTGATGGTTTTCTCTGAGGTCTGGTCTGTGAGGGGAGATGGCAAGTGCCACGGAGCGAGAACTGGACGGGAGTCACCAGGCCTGAGTTCTAAGGGTGCCTGCGGCACAGGCTATGTGCCTGACACGCCACCTTCTGAATCCCTCGGTCCCATCCCTGAAGAGTGGGTGGTCTTAGGTCATTTAGCCTCAGTTGTCCCTGTCCTTCAAATGGGAATAATAGTAATACGCACCTTACCGTGTTGTTGGATAATTATTACGTACCTGCTGTTGGGGGTTTGGGGAGGCCAAGAAATACAACTTCTCCCCTGGCAGATTCGGAACCCAGTTGATTCAGACACTTGCAGGAGGTAGACCCTCCCTGCACGTGGCCGGTTGGCAAGGAGCATGCCCAGAAGGAACTACGCTGGGCACGGTCATTCCTGCTCCAAACTCCACCAGTCCGGGGAGTCCATTCTCCTCCCCGGGGGTGGGGGGGGAGGGGAGGAGGATCAGGAAGCGAATAGGGGGCACCCTGCCCCAATGGACACTTCAGCTGATATTTAGAATGTCTGGCACAAAATAACTAGTAGCTGTGATGATCTTTTTCCAGCTTTTCAGGGCGCCTTGCATCACCCATCTGGGCGGACGATGTCATTCCTAAAACCCTTCGCGGGCTCACACGCACAGCCCCGGGGTGCGATCCGAACCAGGCTACCATCCCCTCTCCGTGCGCGTTTGTGCTGAGATGTGCCCTGGGCCATGCCGCTTCAATCTCAGCAAAATTTCCCAAAACATATTTGAAACCCAGTTTCCCTTTGCTCGCTTCAACCCCAGCAGGAATTAAGTCCCAACTGAGTTGGCCTCTGGTGCAGGGGCGGCGGGGGCTCGCCATCGGGGGGTTGGGTTTGGGGCTGGCGCTCGCCTGGCTTGGCGGTGTCACGATAGGAAGGAGCTCTCAAGGCCTCAGTTTCTCCGGAAAGGGGGTCCCAGGGCCTTGCCCTTTCTTCTTGCCCTCTGCTACGGTCTGAATGTTTGCGTTGTATCCTAACCCCCGGTTTGTAACGGTGGTAGGAGGCGCGGCCTTCGGGAGATGATTATGTCAGGACGGTGGAGCCCTCGGGAATGGGATTAGCGCCCTCATAAAAGGGGCCCCCCCAAGAGCTCCCTTGCCCCTCCTGCCACATGAGGACACATCAGGACGAACGCTATGGACCAGGAAGAGAGCTCTCACCTGAAACCATATCTGCCAGAGCCTTGATCTTGGACTTCCCAGCCTCCAGAACTGTAAGAAATAAGCTTCTGTTGTTTATAAGCCACTCAGTCCCTGGTACTTCCGCTACAGTCACCTGGGTGGACTACACCATCTTCCGTTCCAGAGCCGATACGAGCAGCAAACTAAATCGTAGCCATGGGGGACGGACGTCTGAGCCTGTCTGCCCTGCGCTAATTCCTTGCTTCTCCTTTTAAAAAAAATTTTAAAATGTATTTATTTAGTTTTGAGAGACAGAGCACGAGCGGGGGAGACGCAGAATCCGAAGCAGGCTCCAGGCTCTCAGCGGTCAGCACAGAGCCCCACGCGGGCCTCAAACTCACAAACCGCGAGATCATGACCTGAGTCGGAGCTTAACTGTCTGAGCCACCCAGGCGCCCTTCCTTGCTTTTTCTGAAGGACCCAGTTCTCTGGCCACCGTGACTGGGCCAAAGGGTGGTCACATGACACCACATACGCCTATCACAGTCCTTCGCTGGGGCTTTAGAATCTGGAGTGGGGAGAACAAAAGTGACTTTGTACCCTGGTGGCGAGTTTGAGGAAGTGGATCTGGAGCAGCCAGGAGGAGAGAGAGGTCCGCAGTGACAGCAGAGGAAGTAGGGACAAGAGGCGGAGCCAGAGGCATGCAGGGTCTCAACCGCCTGAACCAAAGTGCCTAAAGCCAGCACCTCCGCGGCCTGACCTACATTTGGGTCACTGGAGTCAACGGATTTCCCATTTTTGTAAACATTTTTTGTTAGTTTATTTATTTTGAGAGAGTGAGAGAGAATGAGCTGGGGAGGGGCAGAGAGGGAGAGAGAGAATCCCAAGCAGGCTCCTCACTGTCAGCTTAGAGCCCGACGCGGGGCTCCATCCCATGAAGCGTGAGATCATGACGTGGGCCAAAATCAAGAGTCAGACGTTCCACCGACAGAGCCACCCAGACGCCCCTAGATTTTCCATTTTTGATTAAGCTTGTTCCGTTTGGATCTCTGTCATTTGCATCTGACAATCCCAGCTGCTATCTCCTCGGGAAGTTCCAGAAGGCACGTGCCACGAGGATGGGACTCTGCATGGTTCTCTGCTGTCACTTCAGTGTCTGTTCGAGGCTGAGCTTATGGGAGGTGCTCAAATAACAAGCACTTGCTGAATGGATGGTTCCCGTTGCTCCAGTAGCCCCTGTGGGGGTAAGATCGCAGGTCCTGAATGCTGCCACCCTGCCCGGCTTCATCTCCCACCTCCCCTCCCCTCTCCTCCCCGCTTTCTTCTTTCCTTCTGCAGCCTGGCCCCGAGCTAGCATTCTGGTCTGCAGGAATTAGGCCCAACCCAAGCCTTGCCTTCCCAGAGCGAGGATTCTGGGTGGGCCGGTAGGATGGAATTCCTATGCCCACACGAGAATCAGATTGTAAATGTACCCTTGGGGCACAGACCCAACGTGTTGGGGCTCGGAGAGGGAGAGAACTTAAGGTGAGCTTCTAGACAAGTCTCTTCTGCTCTGTGGGCCCCAATCCCTGTCTTGTGGACTTGGGCTTAAAAGTGAAAATGGACAGGGCGAGGCTCGGTCGGCTGGGAATACGGGCGGAGGGAGCTGAGGTCTCAGGAGGAGGCTGGGGGCGAAGGAGGTATACCCTGGCAGAGACCCTTAGGCTGATCTGTCCACCCGGAAGCCCTGACACCCCATCCAGAAGCCCCGACAGTCCCCTTCTGGGGCTGTCCCAGATTCTAGGTTTACCTGGGAGAGCAAGGTCTCCAACTCAGAAAGCTCAGGAAGCTGGAGACAAGGAGAAGAGGCCAGTGGCCGGTGTGGTCCCCATGGGCCCCTTGGTAGCTCCGTGTGAGTCTGGCCCCAGCTCTGTTATGGCCATTCCAGCCCTGACTGCCCTCTTGGATTTGTTAGCTGTGGGGTTGTCAGACGTTGGAAATGAAGGTTCATTTCCAAGGAAGGAGTCATTACACACTTGACTATCTTTTCTAACACCTACTAATGTCCTTCATGTTGGGCTCAGAGTTCCGGACGGCTCCCTTCTCATAGAATCTTCAGGAATGGGCGTGGGGGTGAGGTCGTGGGATTCCTCTGGCAGTAGCCAGCCATAGACCTGCAGGCAGGTGGGGAAGAGCCGGGGGGGGGGGGGGGTCTGTTAGGAGAGGAGGGTGCTGTGGAGGAGGGGTGGGGGGTGGGAGTGGGCTAGGGAGGTCAGGGTTCACATTTCCCTAAAAAGGTAGAAGGCGGAGCTCCTGGCTTTCTTGCACAAGCTGCTGCCTTTCTCTGAGACTCAGTTCCATCGTCTGTAAAATGGGCACAATTAGTGTTCCCCCAAGGATGGTTGTGAGGCCCCAGTGCATCATGGTGTGCGTGGCTAATGTCTGTGACGGCGGCGGGACCCTAACAAGGGCCAGATCTGAGCGGCCGAATCTATCTGAATCCCCTTGCGAAAACTGGAACAGAGGACTGTTTTCCCGGCCAGGGTTTCCCAGCCCACTTGGCCAGTGTTTCTTTCCCTGGTGTTTCTGTTGAAATTTTACAATTGACAACGATTTGTGCTGCCTGACTAGTCATTAAGCAGGACCTCGCTTGATCCTTTCTGAGAACAGGGCCCCAATCCTGCCTCTTCTCCCCGCTGTCATTTATTCCCTCTCTGCTGTTGGGGGGCAGGGGGCAGAGGCACAGGAAGGCGCTCCCCACTGGAGTCTGACCAGCTGGCTCCCCGTTGGCTATAACTTTGCCCCAGTTTACTCATCCAAAAAAATGCAGAGAACTCGGCCTCCCTGATAGGAGAGTAAGATACTCGTAGATCGGGGTGAGGGGAAATGCCGGCACAAGGAACAGCCAGGAAGAATATTCAGAGGCTTTCTGTTTTGCTCTCACCGCCCCGCCATCCGCAGCGAGGCTCATGGCATAGAGGCTCGATGGAAGGATCTAGAATGCCCACGCTCATCTCAGAGGAAGCCAACAGACCTTAAATGGATGCCATAGCCCTTCCCAAGCCCCAGTCCAGAAAGCCTGTCACGTGAGGGCTGCTTGAATTCCTGCAGTGTGACTGAGTGACTGAGCCCCCACCTCCCTCCCTGGCAGGAAATGCTGACCTGCCCAGCCATGTGGAGTGATATAAAATTCGTGCCTGTGTCAGGGAACCCCGAAGGCAGAACACGAGCTTTGCCCTCCCTTTTCCTACACCTGACCAAGAGGAGAATGGACGGTGGGCATCATCCCGCAGAGCAGTGACGTGCAAGGTGGGGGCAGGTGTGTGAGTGGCCTGTGGTCCTTCCCGGGTGCAGGCGGCAAGGGGGTGCGTCATCTGCGGAGGATTTAACAGCGATAATAAAATGGACCCAGAGTTTGCTTGCTGACACTGCGTGCTGACAATTCTATGTGATGTCAGCGATAAAACTCTTCTGATTGGGGGCACCTGGCACCCCCCCTTGCTGGGCCAGGGGGGTACAGGCCCCCAGGAGGCTGGCAGGTGGTTCTTCGGGTCAAGCTCAGTGCTCAGGGCTGGCCCTCCTTTCTGACTGGCTTGGCCCCACGCAATGTGGAGACGGAAATGCATTTGGAGGGGTCAAGGGGCACAAAGAGGTCAAAGTGGCAGCTCAGGAGGCAGAGGCTTGCCTAGAACCCTCCAGGGCTTCCCGTAGAGATGGAAGAGAGAGGCGGAGGGATGAGGCCCCGCGAGTCCTTGTAGACGGAGGCAAGGAGTTTGGATTTTATTACAGTCACAGTGGGAAGCTTTTGGAGGGTTCTAGGCAGAGGAAGGCTGTAATCTGATTTATGTTTGGAGAGAATGGGGTAATTCAGGAAGCTGAACACAGGAATGGGCGCCAGTGAGACTTCAGAACGGCGTTCTTTCTTTTGTTTCTATCAACAAGGCCTTTTTAAAAAAAAATGTTTATTTATTTTTTGAGAGAGAAAGAGACAGAGCGTGAGCAGGGGAGGGACAGAGAGAGAGGGAGACACAGAATCTGAAGCAGGCTCCAGGCTCTGAGCTGTCGGTACAGAGCCGGCCATGGGGCTCGAACTCATGAACTGCGTGAGATCATAACATGAGCCGAAGTCGGACACTTAACCGACGGAGCCACCCAGGCGCCCCAGCCACCCAGGCGCCCCGGGGTTTTTTGAATGTCTGCTGTGTGCCAGGCTCTAGGCCAGCTACACGGGCGTGACCGCGTGAGTGAAGCAGAGACACATCCCCTGCCTTCAGGGGATGCTCAGCCTGGCAGGGGAGACAGACATTAATTCCATCATTGCACCAATGTGGACAACGCTGGCCAGTGCTGGAAGGGGAGGTGCCAGAGTCCTGGGGCATCAGGGAAGACGTTCTCGAAAGAGGGGTTTCAGCCCTCAATGAGCTAATCAACTAGGTGTGAGAAAAGCAGGGGGAAGGTTGTCCAGGGGCCCGGAGGCGAGAGGGGACAGGGGGACTTGGAGGAGCCGAAATAAAGCCAGCGTGTTTGAGAGTGAGCAGAACACGTGCTCGCGAGGCCCTGCAGGAGCACGCCCCCTGGAAGTCACACCAGGCCAGCTTTGGAAGCTCCTTCTTTACCCTGGGAAGGCATCGAAGGGCATTAAGCCGAAGGCAGGGGCCCTGACTGAAGTTGGTTTTCTTTTTTTGGTCTTTTTTTTTTTTTATTTTAATTTTAATTATTTATTTATTTATTTTATTAAAAAAATTTTTTTTAATGTTTATTTATTTTTGACAGAGAGAGAGAGAGAGAGAGACAGAGCATGAGCGAGGGAGGGGCAGAGAGAGAGGGAGACACAGAATCCAAAGCAGGCTCCAGGCTCCCAGCTGTCAGCACAGAGCCTGCCCGCGGGGCTCGAACCCACAGACCGTGAGATCATGACCTGAGCCGGAGTCGGACGCTCAACCGACTGAGCCACCCCTAATTTTTTATTGTTTAAAGTAGGCCTCACACCCAGCACGGAGCCAACGCGGGGCTTGAGCTCACGGCCCCTGAGATCAAGATCTGAGCTGAGATCAAGAGTCAGATGCTTAACCGACTCAGCCACCCAAGTGCCCCGCTCTTGGTGGGTTTTTTGGGGGGACATAATTGACACATGTCATACAGCCTAGTGACTCGATATTGGTATATCTTGTGAACTGATGGGCACGGGAAGTCTAGTTAACATGTATCGAGTTAACATCCACCGCCGCCCTTTGTAGTTACAAGATTTTTTTTCTAGAGGCGCCTGGGTGGCTCAGTGGGTTGGGCATCCGACTTGGGCTCAGGTCATGATCTCACAGTTCATAGGTCTGATCCCCACCCTCCCCCTTCGGGCTCTGTGCTGACGGCTCAGAGTCTGGAGCCTGCTTCCGATTCTGTGTCTCCCTCTCTCTCTCCCCCTCCCCCTCCCCCTCCGTGCTCTGTCCCTATGTCTCTCTCAAAGATAAATGCAGCATTAAAACATTTTTTTAATAGAAAAAATAAAAAGATTTTTTTTTCTCGTAATGAAAACTTTTAAGATCTCTTCGCGCCTTTCAGATGCAATGCAGTATGTTAACTGTAGTCCCCACACCGTGCCTTGCATCCCCAGGACTTATTTAGTTTACAGCTGGGAGTTTGTATTTTTAACTCCTCTCCTCCTATCACCCCTCCTCCCCCTCCCCACCCCCATAGGGTTGTGTTTTATAACGTAACGTGAAGGAGAGTAAGAAAGCCAAAGCCAGGGAACCCAGCATGGGCCCGGCCCGGGCCTGGCTCACCCACCAGAGTCACTGAAGCGGCAAATGGGGACGCAGACTGCCAGGCTCCCAGCGGCACCGCTGTGACGCCACGGGAAAGGTATGCCCCGGGGGCGGCGTGTGGTGAGTCCAGAAGGATCCGGGAGCACGGCTCTCCCCAGTGGGCACCAGGGTGCGGCCCGGCCCTCTGCCACGAAGGCGCCAAGAAATGTGGGTTGTTTCTTCTACATGCACAGTGACCGCAGCCTTCGGTCCTGATAAGTGGATTATGTTGATTCATGGCCTTGGGCTTCAAGGCACAAAGCCACAGTCTGGCTGAGGATGTTTCACGGGGGGAGTGAAGAGATAGCTGGTCAAAACGCAGCCGTGAATCTTCCCCGTCCTAATCACGGGAAAGTCTGTCACGCTGGCCCGTGGGGGTTGCCGGGCCTGAGAGCGTTGTTGATTCTCTGCTGGGCTAGTTGGGTGTCAGCTCCTTTGGGCCAGAGCAGCTGGAGGCCGGAACTCAGGCGGCCGGACTGGGCTGGGCAGGGACGCGGAAACTTCCTTCTCCTACAAAACTCCGAGAATGTTGTTGTTGTTGGTGTGTGTGTGTGTGTGTGTGTAATAACAGCTATTGAGATATAACTGTAATAACAGCTATATTGAGATATAATTCACATACCATACAGGCCACCCATTTGAGATATACAAATTAAAAAAAATTTTTAATGTTTAGTTTTGAGAGAGAGAGAGAGAGCAAGCACGAGAGGGGGAAAGGCAGAGAGAGAGGGAGACACAGAATCTGAAGCAGGCTCCAGGCTCTGAGCTGTCAGCACAGAGCCCGACACGGGGCTCGAACTCACGGACCGTGAGATCATGACCTGAGCCGAAGTCGGACGCTCAACCGACTGAGCCACCCAGGCGCCCCTGAGGTCTATAATTTTTAGTGTATTCATGGGGTAGGGCAGCAACTGTCACAATTTTAGAACATTTTGCTCACCCCAAAAAGAAACCCCGTACCTATTAAGAGTCACTCCCTTGCCCCAGCCTCTGGCAATCACTAATCTACCTTCTGTCTCTGTAAATTTGCTTATTCAGGACATTTCCTGAGTGGAATCATAGAACCTGGGGTCCTTTGCGTCTGGCTTCGTTTACTTAGCATCACGTTGTCAAGGTTCGCCCGTGGGGTAGCAGCACGTATCTGTCCATCATTTCCTCTTACGGCCAGATAACATCCGTCGGGTGGGTAGGCCACACCTTATTTGTACACTTCTCACCGGATGGGTATTGGATGGTTTCCACCTTTTTTGC
Organism: Acinonyx jubatus; assembly: GCF_027475565.1. NCBI lineage: Eukaryota > Metazoa > Chordata > Mammalia > Carnivora > Felidae > Acinonyx > Acinonyx jubatus. Next base: position 27,998,656 of record NC_069398.1, read on the forward strand.
CACGAACATTTCCATACAAGTCTTTGCGAGAACGTACGCTGTTTCTCTTGGGTATATGCCTGGGGGTAGGAGAACTAGGGGCATGGGAGCTCGTATCTTTAACCTTTGGAGGAAAAGCTAGACTTTTCCCAAGCAGCTGCACCATTTATATTCCTCCCGGCAGCAAGTGACCGTTCTAATCTCTGCAGCTTTGCCAACACTTGTTAGTGTCTATTTCTCTCTCTCTCTTTTTTTATTTACTTATTTCGAGAGAGACGGAGAGCATGTGAGCTGGGGAGGGGCAGAGAGAGAGGGAGAATCCCAAGCAGGCCGCACACTGCCAGTGTGATCACAAACCGCAAGATCACGACCTGAGCCAAAATCACGAGTTGGACGCGTCACCGACTGAGCCACCCAGGCGCCCGGTGTCTGTTTCTTCGAGACAGCCATCCCAGTGTGCAGAAAGTACATCTTACAGCAGTTCTAACGTCCATTCCCCTAACCATTATGTGGAATATCTGTTCACGCTTATCGGTCACTTGTAAGTATTTTTGTAGAAAAATGCCAATTCCGGGGATGCCTGTGGCTCAGTCAGTCGGGCATCTGACTTCGGCTCAGGTCACGATCTCGCGGTTCGTGGGGTCGAGCCCCGCGTTGGGCTGTGTGCTGACAGCTCAGAGCCTGGAGCCTGCTTCGGATTCTGTGTCTTCCTCTCTCTCCAACCCTCCCCCTGTCAGGTGCTCATGCTCTCTCTCTCCCCTCTCTCTCTCTCAAAAATACATAATAAACATTTTAAAAATTAAAAAAAAAAAAAAAGAAAAATGTCAATTCCAATCCCTTGCCCATGTTTTTAAACTGGCTCATTTGTTTTTTTTTATTATTGAGTTGTAAGCGTTTTAAAATATATTCCAGATAAAGTTTGCAATATATCAGGTGAGCTGCTGTGATTCCCAGAGACCATCCTCTGTTGAGTGGATCCTGCTTTTCTCTTCCTGACAGCAGAATTTCAACCAATAAATGTAGGAGTCGATGGGCTTGAGGATCACCATTTGGCAAATGCCAGGGTAGAAACTGTTTCCGGTGAGTATGGGTGTTAAAATTGGTGGGCTGCGTGTATATGAAAAACACGATATTTATAGTTCTTTTTAAAAAAAGTTTTTTATGTTTATTCATTTTGAGAGACAGAGCGCGTGGGGGAGGGACAGAGAGAGAGGGAGACACAGAATCCGAAGCAGGCTCCAGGCTCCGAGCGGTCAGCACGGAGCCCGACGTGGGGCTCGAACTCATGAACCGTGAGATCGTGACCTGAGCCGAAGTCGGATACTTAACCAATTAAGCCACTCAGGCGGCCCGGATATTTATAGTTTTAAAGCATTCTCCCCCCAGGATACTTATTAATAAACTTGGCAGGCAACATCTCAATCACTCGGTCAGAATTAATATCAACCATATTGGGATGAGCTGACATCACATGCCTCCTAGGATGATACACTGAGAAAGATACAACCTGTCTTTTGTGGCATTTTTTACTCAACCAACATGCATACCTTGGATTGAATGACGAGGAAACATCAGAAAAAGGCAAGTAGAAGGGCATTCTAGAAAAGAAGTGGCCAGTGTGGACACAAAGGTGTCAAGATCGCGAAAGACACGGATGAGGAACTGTTCCAGATTCAAGGAGACCGGAGAGTCGTGACAACTGAGAGCAACGTGACCCTAGACTGAATCCTGAACCAGAAGACGTTAGGGCAACTACCTAGGAAATGCAAATAAGGTCTGTAGGTTACGTAGTGGGATGTCCCGATTTTGACGCTGTGCCGTGCCATGTTGACATCTGGAGAATCGGGATAGAGTTGATGGGGATTCTTTGTCCCATTTTTGCAGCTTCTTGGAAAGTATGAAGTTCCTTCAAAATGAAAAGTTCACGAGAACAACAAACTCTTGCTTCCAAAACTCTTTTAGTGCCCGTTGCCTGAAGGAAGAGGCCCAATTTCTTAGCCAGACTGTCACCAACCTTGTGTCTCTTGCTCCAACCCACCTGGAGCGGGGTCGGTGGCCCCGGAGCACACAGGGTGGGTCTGCCTGTTACCCCGAAGGCAGTGGGGGTTTCCTGGGAAGGTTTTGGCTGGGAAGGGCCGTGGGTCAAGTCGACGGCATTTTGCTGGGAGGATTCGATTGGATACGGAGAAGCCAGTGGAGAGAGGATTTGCAGAAGTCCAAGGGGGAGAGAATGAAGACAGAGGAGAGGCCAGACTCCAGAAGTGTTCGGGAGATGGCATCATTAGGACCTGGTGATGGCATGTGGGGGGAGAATAAACAGAGAAAGCAAGGGTGACTTTAAAGCCGTTGGGTCCCTGGAGCCCCAGGGCAGATTCCATCTGGGTGGCCGTTCAGGGTGTGGAACGTTCCACGCTTGTTCCTGAAGATGTGTTCCCCACGCTTCCGCATCCGCTCAGTGCTTGGAAGGCGCTATGGATTGCCTCGCTCGGGCTCTCTCTGGCTTCCGGTTATGTTCAGCCAAGGAGAGGGCAACAGGGGACAGAGACTGGGGTATTCCCCCAATGCCTACTCTTCCCAGTTTGGCAGTGGCTGTGCTAATCCCGCTACGGCCGCCACTAGTTGGACAACCTCCCCGTGGCCTTCCGTGCCTGGAGGGGGGTGTGGAACCGCTGATCCCCGGTGCCTCGCCACCCCTTCCCGGCCCCCTTCGCTCTCACCCTTGTAACGAGTCTCCTTATTCAGTTTCTTCAATCACCGCTTTGAGTGAGAGATCTGCTTCTTACCGGGTCCCAGCAAATAAATACACCCGGTCAACAATGCCTTCTCTGGAGTTTGTCGCTGTTGGTATTATTCCTCTAACACTACGAATGGTTAGTCTTTGCGGGAAGAGGGGTTGTTGGGATGGGGCTTCACTCCTCCGTCTTAAATGGAGTTCCTCTGTCTGCATGTTACCGTCTGTGCTCGGCGACCCCACGCTCCTGGCTTCAGCAGAGTGGTGGAGGGTGGGCACTTGACCAGACTCCTTAGAGTCCTTCCCTGGGATCTTTCAGCGTGGAGCGGTGCCGTTCTTGGTGATGGTGGTGAGTGTCAGAACCAAATGGCTCCTTGGGCCCCCTGGTACCCAGCACCCCATGGCTACAGATGATACCCCAAAGCCTCCCATTGACCGGGCTAGTTCAACTTGGTTTCCCGTCACGACGGCCGAAAGCAGACGACGGATCCAGCTGTCCAGCGGGAGGGTGGGGCCCTGGGACGGGTGGAGCTCCGTACCGCGTGCATCTGTCCCTGTGCGATTGTGATTTGGGGACGGAGAGTCTCTCTGGGCTGGACGCTGAGATTTAGGCGTCATCTGAAACGGTGGCGGCTGAAGTCATTGAGCTGGGCAAGCTCTGAAAGAGGGGACAGACCTTAGTACCAAGAGCCAGACTTCCTTCGAGGTACACGTGTCCCGTGGGCACTTGCCTTTTTTGCTGCACGAGATGCTACAGCAGAATAATCATTTTTTTGTTCAATAAAGTGCCGATGCCGGGGCCCCACCCCCAGACCAGTCAAACCAGTCTCCTTGGAGGTGGGGCCCAGGGAATCAGTATTTTCTCAAATGTCCCTGGTGATTCTTTTTTTTTTTTTTTTAATTTTTTTTTAACGTTTATTTATTTTTGAGACAGAGACAGACAGAGCATGAATGGGGAAGGGTCACAGAGAGAGGGAGACCCAGAATCCAAAACAGGCTCCAGGCTCCGAGCTGTCAACACAGAGCCCGATGCGGGGCTCGAACTCACGGACCGCGAGATCGTGACCTGAGCCGAAGTCGGCCGCTCAACTGACTGAGCCACCCAGGCGCCCCATGTCCCCGGTGATTCTAATGGGTGGCCAATGTGCAGAGGGGCCAGCTGCCCCTGCTGGATTCCAAGGGAGAGCTGTGGACCTGGTTCCGGGCTGGCACTGTGGGAGGTGGTGGGCACAGAGAAGATGAAGAAGGTACGGCCTCTGTGCTCGAGGGTCCAGTGCTTGATGGAAAAGGCCTTTCGCAGGAGTGACCCGAGGACCCGCAGCCCCTGATCCTTCTCACTTTCGGTGCAAAGTGATCACGTCCACGGCCAAGTCCGCCTCTTGTCTCTGCCCTAGCATCAGGGGTCCTGCGGCCGCCAGCACCCCCGGACTCTAGATGCTGCCATGGCTCTCTCACCCCTACTCACCTTCCTTCCCTTCCTTCCTCCCAGGGCTGAGACTGATCGAACTTGGCCCTTGAAAGGAGATCACCTTCCAGAGCTCCCGGCCTGGCGGAGGAGGCAGACCCAACAGCCAGTGATCACCGCGCAGCCTCAGCAGGTGAATCTTAGAGAGGCGCCAATGAGGATTCTGGCCCCACTACCTCTCGCGCTCTTGGAACCCATTCAAGGCCAGCTATCCCATCACGTCTTTGGTGAGGCCCTTTCTGGCTCCTCCATGTGGGGGGAGCTGTCCCTCATCTGTCCTTGCCCATCTGTGTTGTGCCTCCCTCCACCCGGTGTCTCCCCACCTTCTCTGCCGTGGGCGAACCCCTTAGGGCTTGACCCTGACCTTGGACTCCGTGAGGTCTGCACCTGTGCTCCATTCAATTCTGGGTCCCTGGAAGGCAGGAGGGACCGGGAGCTGTGAGTCTGGTGGCAACATAGCAGCCGAAAATTCATCATTTTAAGAACTAGTACCAAGTTCCCCTTGAAAGCGGATCCTCCTATCAGCCTCGCTAGGGGAGGAAATGGGACTATGGGGCCAGATTGTTCTGCTTTGATAGTGGGTGGGCAGGATTGGGGGGGCAGGGGGAGGGGAGTAGTGGGTGGGCCAAGGCAGAGACAACAGAGAGACATCTAGGGAGAAGGATTTTTTTGTTCATGTTTATTTATTTTGAGAGAGAGAGAGAGAGAGAGAGGGAAAGCGAGAGAGCGTGAGCCAGGGAGGGAAGGAGGCAGAGACAGAGACAGAGACAGAGGGAGAATCCCAAGTAGGCTCCACACTGTCAACACAGAGCCCAGCAAGGGGCTCGATCCCACGAACAGTGAAGTCATGACCTGAGAGTGTTTCTGGTGACCATGACCTGGAGGAACAGAGACCCCTGGCACTTTGACCCTTTGCTGCCCTTGGCACCTGGCTGGTGCAGTGCAGTGGCCCGATGGCCTCTGAGCAGCTTGCCCGGAGCTTCCCCTGCCTGCCAGGGAAGGAGGGAGAGGGGGAGGCGTATGCCCAAAGGGATGCACTTGACTTCTCTACCCAGTGTCGCTCAGGAAACCGCTCTTGCGGCCACGTGCCTTGATGTCTGCGTGACAGGCGTCCCAGGCAAACAAATGGAGAGGCTTAAATCTCCAAGATACAAATCAATGTGGGATAAAGGGGGCCTTGAAGCCAGTCGGTAGCTCTAGATTTATTTCCCGGGAAATCTTTTCCTGTTGAATTTGCTCTGAAACTCGCGCGGTGGATGGGGCTGCAGGCATGGACCAGCCGCACACATTCCCTTTGCACAGAAGCAAGCCGAGCACGTGCCTGCCGGCCTGGGGGTTCAGGTAGGGGTGGGCGTGCCCGCCAAGCCCCAAGGCCCTGCTGTAACTGTCTTCCCTCTCCCGTTTTCACCGAGCCCAGAGACCCCTGGCTTCTCCCACCCACTCACTCAGTCACTCAGCAAACGTTCCCGGGGCATCTCCTGTATGCCGGGAGCACTGAGTGCTCGGAGTGGACCAGAGGTGACCCCTGCCCTCAGGAGGGGGCAATAGACAGTGACCGTGCAACGTGGAAGGGCATTGTCAGATGTGGCCCTGGGGGCTCTGGGAGCACCGAGGAGGCGCCTGGCCCAGAGGGGTGGGGCTGGAAGCTTCCAGAAATAGACAATGAGAACCCGAGTCTCTCAGGATGATAAGGAGTTATCGGAAGTGGTTGGGGGTGTGGATAGGCAGAGGCCTGAGCAGGGGCAAAGACACAGCGGTGAGAGCCGACCCCCACAGCTGTGGAGCCAACCTCAGGATGTAAAGCAGCCTCTTCTCAGGGTCCCCACTTTGGTGCGTGGGCACCTCTGGTTCCCCCTGCCCCCCGCCTCCCCCAGCCTGCTGCCCCACACAAGGCCTGACGTCTTACTCACACACAAATACTTCTCGAAACTGGGACCTGCCAAGGCTTCCTGGGGCACGTTCATCACCGTGAGGTGAACAGGTCGGGGTCTATGATTTCAGACACAGAAATCAACTCCATCAACTCTGGCCAGGTTGAGTAGACAAAGAGTTTATTCAAGGGTACCCCATAGCACAGACTCTCTGAGAAAGGCTGTGCAGAGCCAGGAGTGGGAGGAGTGGGGGCCCCCAAACCCACGGCAGGAATCGCTGCAGGGAGCTCACGCCAGCTGCTCCCCCCTGGGCACCCTGCACGAGTCTCAGCACTGCCTCCTGCCCGCCAGAGTAGATTCTACACCGCAGCACCTGCCTCCTGGGTCGTCCCTGCCCATCCTGAGTCTGGCAGGCTTGTGATGGTGGAGCCCAGGTCACATGATGTAACTCTAGCTGCAAGGGAGGCTGAAGGGGGCTGGCCGGAAGATGAAAGACGGAAAGGAGGCGATTCACCAGGTGGAGGAGATGCGGCCAGAGGTGCTGGGCAGGCAAAGAAATGATGTGCCGGTGTTCTCCGAAGCAGAGGGTGAGGGCTGTGCTTGGGAGGGCCCCAGCGCCACCTGAGGGTACCTCAAGGCCCCCCAGGCCCCTCTGCTTCCTCTTCTTTCGTCTTTTTGCTCATTCATTCGGCCAATGGCATTCCCGTGTTCTGGGGGGGGGGCCCTGTGCTGAGCCACACCCTTCACTGCGTGCCCCCTACCCTCGCCCCAGGAGCTCACCGTCTGATGGGGGGACAGAGGTAGCAGGCCTACACCCGTGATGCCAGCTGCGATCCGGGCGGCGGTCGCCTTCACTGTGGGGTGACTTCTGGGAGGGTGGAATCGGCGCTGGGCATTGACGCGCCTGTGGACTCAGATGCGGCTGGCTGGTGGGCTCCGGGAGCGTGAAACTCCAGGCCGGGGCCTGGAAGGGGGGGCACGGTGTGCACAGGGACCGGTCTGCAGCTTAGTACAGCCCGGGCGGACAGGAAACCGTGCGCTGGCCGTACATCAGCCGCTCTCAGGCCAAAGCAGAGAGACTGTGCAGTTGTGAAGCGGGAGGGGAGAGGGGGAGGGCCTCCAGTGGAGGCTGAGGAATCCCTTGACCATCTGGGCGGCGGGGTTGGGGGCGCACTGTTGGATCTGGGTGGGCCAGGGGCGGGATTGGAGGATCCCCCTGCTGCACGCGGGGCTGGATGGCAAGGCTGAGGCTGGGGGCGGGGGCAGGGGGAAGGGCAGGGGCAGGGGCAGGGCCGGGTCTACCCCCACCCCCAGGCCTCTACCGCCAGCCCCGGGCACAGAGTGGGCTCTGGGGCAATGCTTGTGGGCTAAGGAGGAGAACGCGGGGGGCAGGTCCAGGCACTGTGTTTTCTAGGTGTTTTGGTGTCCCAGCTCAAAGGGTGAAGGGAGATGAGACAAGGGAGAGCTCTCTGTAAACTGTGAAGGCCCTGCCCAGCTGTGAGGGGTCCTCGGGTCCAGGCCCGGACCGGTGGGATGTGACCGGGACCAGTGACTGACTCTCCCCGGGGGACCCACCCCTCCCCGACCCCCCCCACCCCCACCCCAGCAAGCGTGGTGATTCACGAGGGAGGCAGGGAGGGCCGAGGCTGAGGCTGTCATTTATAAACCACCATGGTCAGCCAGCCACGGCGCTTTCCACGGGAGCAGGACAGGCCCGCTTCGAGTTGGACGTTCCCATTAACAGCCGTGAAGAAATCAGCTCCAGGGAGAACACCCAGGCCGAGAGGCCATTAGGTCAAGTGGCCACATTTTCCCCTTCTGGGGACAGCTCTGAGGGAGACACTCAAGAAGGGGCCTGGGTGCTGACTCAGTCACAATGATCTCGTGAGGTCCATCCAGGAGAGCCCTGCCTGCCCCTCAATGAGCTGAGCGGAGCGCTTCCCCTTCCCGCTTCCCCCCTGCTTGGGGGGGTCACCTCGTGTTGTAATCACTATCCCTCAGGGGACTAACCTGAGAGGGTGGAGTGAAGGCATCCAGGGCGGCATTGCTTTGGTGCCAGGGTGGTTTTTAGGTACCTTTGTGAAGCGGGCACCTGTCTGCCTAGGGAACAAGGCCACGTGGCTCTGTGTGTCCCTCCCCTGAGGGTCTGAAAGTTTCCTGTGTGGCTTTGCATGTGTGTGGCGGGCAGGGCAGAGCAGAGAGAGCCTAGGGCAAAACGCGCCAAGGGAAACTGAGCCTCCCCAGGGCTTGGAGCTGACAGCTTTGTTCCAGAACAGCTCCCCCCAGGCCCACATCACCACTCTAGCCACATAGAAGGTTCTAGACACCAGGGGCTGCAGGCCAGGAGTCCCAAAGGCCTACAGGAAACCCTGCACAAAGCTACAATAAGTTTTAAGCTCTTCTCTAAACACACCTTTATCGCCATCCCCAGCATGGGGGGCCCCACCCTTGCCCCTATGTAAGCTCCACCCCCCTCCCGGGGGCAGGGGAATTAGTCCTGAAGTTGTGTTGCAGTCTCTCTAGGGGGTGCTCCACCTCGGTCAGCCTCCCTTTTCCTTTCTCCTTGCTGTCATGGTGACAGCTGTTGACCTGCCTTGGAGGTCCAGGCAAATGTGTGCACCCCGGAAATCGCAAATTCCATGGAGGAAGTGCGCGGAGTCACGAGGAAAGGGAGGGCGTGCAGGGCACTCTACCCGGAGCTGCGGTGAACATTCTGGAGAACCCTCCACCTCCTTCTTCTCCTGCGCGGGGAGGCAGGTGCACGGGGCCCGGGGAACCCCTCTCTCGTTTGTTCTAGGTGGGATGTCATGACTTGTTTCCTCCTACCCCTTCCAAGCTTCGGGGTTCCCATCTGGAAAATGGCGGCCTCTCTCTGGAGAAGCACGCACGTCGTTGAACTAACTTAGTCCTGCTCCCGCTTTGTTGGTTGTTTCCCGAGCCTGGAATGAAGCATTGGCCGTGGCTTTTTATTGAAATAGTTATCACCATGGACTTCCACCCGATGCCCCCTCCATTAGACGCGCACAGCATCTCCATCCCGGGGCGGCACGGTGGCGAAATCCCTGGGTCTCACCAGCTTTGTGACATTGGGAGATCCCGCTTCGCCTCTGCGGTCTCCGCTCTCATCCGGATAATGGGGATAACAGGACTCGCCTGGCTCGGGGAGGAGAGGGCCTGGTCGATGAGCCCAGGGCGGGTGGGATCCACTGAGAGGACAGGGTCCGGGGTCACCGGCTCACCAGCGGGCGGGACTCGCTAGGGTCCCTCTCCTGGGGGGACGTCATCCTCTTCCGAGAGCCGCGGTGGCCGGAGATGGCCCCGTGGCCCGCTCCACCTGTGGGAGCCCCCGAGCACCTTCCCGGGGACGTGGAGACGGCTCCCCTCCGCGCCTCCGGAGAGCAGCCACTCCTGCGAGTCAGAGGAGTGGAGAGAAACGTGGCACCGAAATAGCTCTTTTCCATAAACAAAGCTGCTTTCCGTTGGGGTAATGTAAACAGGCAGATGCAGCCGGAGCCGGTGCCATCCGGCAGAGCCGTGGGGGAGGCAGGAGGCCGCTCCGCTCCCGGGGCGGCACAGCGGACGGGCCACGCTCGGAGGGACCCATCGTGACGGGGACGGGCCTCTCCTCGGGCTGGGTGTAGCTCCGGGGGCCGGGGGATCAGGGCCCTCTGGGCCTGGCGTGGGCCTGGCAGGCCGCAGGCGGGAGGGAACGTGGCTGTCCCCGGGTGCCCCCGTCCCGCCCCTTGTGGTTCGCCTTCTCTGCTCCCCAGCCTGGGTTCCCGGTGCGTTCAGCGCGCTTCGTATTTGGTCATCCTGTCCCGTGAATCAGCCTCCGATCCCGAGAGTGTGCCTTTCGCCGGGAGGGCTGTATTGGGTGCAGAGAGGTCTTCCTGGCGAGGCGTCCATGGGACGGGGAGAAGGAGATGGGCCGGGGGAGAGCGAGTGAGAGACACGGCGTGAACGTGCCTGTCCCAGCTGGTCTGCCTCCACCGGGAGGGAGGGTGGCACGGGCTCCTGGTGCCTCCCGAGTCACCGCCCAGCCTCAGGGGTCTGGAGCCCCCCGCGGAGATCCCTTGGCTGGACTCCAGCAACTCCGGTATGGGCCCATTTCCGGGTTTGCAGCTGTGGCCTTACAGGGACCTCTACACAGACCTGTTTTGGGCGAAGGGGTTGGTGGTCCAGCCTCAGCGCTGCTGAAGCTGTCCCCTGGGAAGATGGTCTGTCAAAGAACTATAGAAAGTTCTAGAGCCAGACTGAACCTTGACTGAAAATATCACACAGTACCCTGGTTGCACCTGCCCTGGGCTGAATGCGAGGAAGAAACGCTGTTAGATCCCACTGACTCATGAGAAGACACGGGCCCAGAGCAGTGAGGAGGCCCAGCTCCAAGAGGCAGAGCTAGAAACCCACCCCCGCGGCCAGCCTGCCTCGGTGGCGGCTGTCCATTGTGCTGTGTTGCCGTCTCTTACCCGGAGAAGCTGGAGGCCACTGTCCCTTTGGCAGGGGTGGGAACAGAAGCCCAGGGGTGGTCAATAACTTCCCCCAAGATGATGGAGCTGGGACAGCCACGTGTCTGCCAGCCCCAAGGCCAGGGTCCTGTCCCGCTTCGTTTGGGGCAAGGCTGGTCTGAGACACCGGACGGCGGGCAGGTGCCTGGGAGGAAGCCAGGCCGGGGTGTGGGGGAGGGCAGGGACTGGGTGGCCCCCACCTGCCCAGGAAGCAGAGGGTGGCTGAGGCGGGCCCTGCCTCATGGGAGCAGCGGGTCCCCTCATCTGTGAAATGGGACGCTCGTGGTGCCTGCCACGGAGGGCAGGTGTGAGCACCAACTGAGACCCTGGCACCGGTCGGAGGAAACCGTCCCCCCTACCTAGACTTTGTGTGTGTGAGGGTGTCGACAGACAACACTTGGAAAGCGGCCTCTGGCAGAGGGGAAGTGACAGTCCTGCTGACAGGTCTCTGCCCCAGGACAGGCAGCGAATGCCTGGTTGAGGCACGGCGGGTGCACTTCCTGTGGGGAAGCTGGGTGGGGACCGAGGCTTGGGGCGCAAGGAGGGGACTTGCCTGCAGCAGAGGAGCCCGGTCCGAGAGGGGGCCCGGCGGGGGGCGAGCGTGGGCTGAACAGCGGGGGGGACAGGAGTGGGCCGTGTGGAGGACTGTTGTGGGGGTGGCTGAGGGGCCTGGGGCCCTGCGAAGGGCCTCCCTGGTGACCCCGAGAGGCCATGAAAAGCCAGGGGGAGGAGGGTGAATCTGGAGAAAGAGGAGGTGGGATCAGCGGGGATCAGGAAGGAGTTTGAGTCCTGGAGCAGGGGGCCAAGAACCACATAAAACCATTTTCTGGATCCATGTGTCCCTTTGGGAGAGTCTCCGACTGGCTGCAGAAAGTCCGACCAGAGCAGAGGCTCAGCGTCCCTGCTGAGGGGGACATGGGACCAGCTGGGGTCCCGGAAGGGCCGACTCCCGCAAAGACCCCAGAGTTTCCCTTGAGCCTCTCCCCACCCTTGAGGCCTGTTTCTGAGAGGGACCTGCTCCTTGTCCCTGTCCTCCCAGCGTGGGACCCAGTCCCGATGCGTCTACTCGAAAATGTCCTTGGGCCCATACCTCCTCTGCCTTTTCCTCTGCTCGCTCACGCTGGCCACCGTCCCCATCCGGCCGCTGTCAGCTTCCTGGTCATGCTCGGTGCCTCCCGCCTTCCTGGACCCTCCCCTGGAACTGTCTGCTCGCTTCTTGCTGCCCCCCCTCTGCCCCCCGCCACCAGCCAGAACCCTCTGTCCCAGGATGCTTTGTAAACGTGTGTGTGTGGGGAGGGGGGGTGTTGGGCATGGAGGGGAAGGTGGGGAGGTTGGTTCTCAGCTCGGACGTGCCCAGCATCGCTCCCAACCGCTGGTCTCCCCGCGTGATTGGCGACTGCTCTCTCCTCTAGACGACACCTCCCTGTTGGCGGCTGGCCCTACGCTACCTTCCACTCTCCCCTCGGCCTCCCTACGGGGTGGTTGGGGTTCAGATGAAATCTTGGATGGGGGCTGAGCTGAATCGAGGATTTCCAGTTCGAGATCTACGGAGGGGAGGCCAGCGGGTTCCTGAAGCCTCCCCCACAGCCTTTGGAGAAGCCGCCATGATGGGAGGGTGGCCAGCCGTGGGTGTTGAGCCAGAGCTCTGAGGACCCACACGCTTGTCCACCCCCAGGGAAGTGGGAACGCGGTCGGGGCCATGATTCACAGCTGCTGCTGCCATGAGGTCATCTGCGGCCTCCTTCTCGCACGGGGCCGGCCTAGGTGGGGGCCGGCCCCGCGGGATGGGGCCGGCTGGTCCTCCCCTCTCCCTCTCCCTGGCAGGCGGGAGGGAAGGCAGGAAGGCGGGCTATCTATCTCTGCCACCATCTAATTACCCCAAGAGGTAATTGCTTTGGGTTTTCTCTGACACCTTGAGATTTCTCTCCAGGGCCTTCCACGGTGGAGCCAAAATAACCCTAAGGAGGCTGCAGGCCCCAAGACAGCACCAATTGCTAAACCCCAACAGCTCCCCGTCAGCCCCGCTGCGACGTGCCTGAGCTTTGAGACAGCGTGAGTTTATGACAGGTCCCATTATGTCTCTTGCACAAGCACCGAGTGTTGAAATACCCAACGGATGATGACACTGTTGAAATAACCTGTCGCCTCAGCACTTTCTCCGTCATTAGCCAGATGTTCCAGCCCTCAGAAGCGTCTGCAGCCTTTTGGAGCGAGGCGGGGGGTGGGGGGGGGGGAGCTGGATGGAGGCGGCTGGGGCCTGGGTGGGAGGACGGGGCTGGGGGCTTGGAGGCCTGGGGAGAGCATGGCAGGGGCTGGTTCAGCCGTGGAGGAGTGTGGGAACGGGCAGAGGGGCAGGTGGGGCCTCCCGGAGGAGGAGGAGGGCGGGAGGCTGGCCTCCACTGTCCCTTCATCCCGGAGTCCCATGATCACCGTGGAGAACCCGGCATGTGCTTTGCCTGCTGGGACGGTCTGGGGAGGGAGTCTCTGTCGGGGCCCACGGGGAGCTGGGCCTGTGGGCTCGTTTGCTCAGGGTGCAGCTCAGAGAGGTGAAGTGACGTCCTGAGACACCCCCTGCCCCCCGCCAGGGAAAGACGAAGCCTCGTATCGAATCCGGCTTGTGCCCCTGTCATGCCATCGCCTCCCGCCCCAGCCCGGCCGGCAGTGGCCTTCCGGAGACCACACTTTAGCCAGAAGGGGAGCTAAGAGCGGGGCAAGCTGACCAGGCCACCACCTGCTAGAGAAGTTTCTAGAATCAGCCCCCGCCCCCCTGCCTGGGTTTGCATCCTGGCTCCATTCTTGCCCCATGATGTTGGATAATCCTTCACCTCTCCGTGCCTCAGTTTCTTTATCTAAAAAGGGAAACCGATTTATCCACCTGTGTTTGCTTTATACCCACCTGTAGGGCGCACACCTATAGGAAAGCACTTTCTGGGAGATGTCAAATAGCGTAAGATCCCTTGATAAGCATAAGGCCCTGTCACTGGAGGCGTCCCAGCCCGAGGAGGGACAGCCACCAACTGTGGAGGGGACCGCAGGCATTAGTGGGGGGCGGTGACGAGAGCCTGAGCTCCTACATCTGTTGTTGATTTGGGGGAATTAAGTGGAGGAGTTTGCGGCTAATAACTGAGCCCCAAGGGGCTACAGCTGCCAAGAGGGTACAAATGGGAGGGGACAAAGTTTGTATCTTTAGTACCTTCCTGTTTCTCCTGCTTCTGGAACCCATTGTGCGTCCCCTTTCAGGAAAGGGCTAACTATCAGTCATTCACACTTTAGTAAGAACGGCTTTCCTGGGAGCCTGGCTTCTCTCGGCTGAGGCCCTGGGCACCCCGGAGATGAACGTGCTGCCACCTTCAGGCTGTGTGGACCCAGCCTAGCTTGGGCTCTCAGTCCTGCTCCTGTTCGTCAAGACCACCGGGCAGCTTTCTGTCAACAAGTCCTCTCACCCTCCTGGCTCAGAGGAAGGAGGTGGGCCCGAATCGGGGACCCAGCCCAGGGCAGTGGAACCGTCAGTCCTGGATTTCACTTGTTGTGTGGTGTTGAGTGAATGCCTTTGCCTCTCTGAGCTTGAGTTTCCCCATCAGTATTAGGGACTCTGAGAACACGTGCTTACGGGGCGAGTGTGAAATGTGGTCCGTTAAGGTGTGTGGGTGCCTCTACAGGAGGGGACCTTGTGGCCACGACGGCTCTGGCTGGGGGGCAATAGGGCTCAAACAGTAGGCTGAACGCGCAAGGGCGATTTGATTCTGCTACCCAGCCTCGGGGCTGGTGGGGGCTGGGCGGCCAAGGGGCCTGTTTCAGTGGGTTGGCATCTCCTCTGTTGTCACCTCCCTGAGTCCAAGCCACCATCATCTCTCTCCCAGACAGAGTGAGGAGCCTCCCGACAATTCAGTCTCCACCTGGCAGCTAGAGTGATCTTTTTGCTTTCTAGAGACCTTTTAACATCCTAAACCAGATCAAAGATGGTCCTCCCACCCGACCGAACCTGCTGCAACCCTTACTGAAGTCTCTCCATTGCGCCAAGAATGAAACCCAGACTCCTTGTCGGTGGTGACTCCCTCTCCAGTGCTCCCCCCTCCCTCCAGCTTCGGGGCTGCCTCAGGGCTCTGGCACCTGCTGTTCTCTTTGTAGCAAGTGCTCCTCCACCCCCCACCGTCTCTTCTCCTGGTTCTGTCCTTCCCATCATTCCAGTTTAACTGTTACCTCCTCCGGGATGCCCTCCTGAACTACTCCATCAAATGGGAGCTCCCACCTCTCCGGTTACTTTCTGCTGTGTCTCCTTATTTCCTTTAGAGTCCCCGTCATGTGTAATGATCTCCCTTTTTTATGGTTTGTCTCCCCCATGAGGGGATCCATGAGGATCCATGAGGATCTTGTCTCTCTTGTCCATCACTGCACCCTTGCCGTGTCTTGCACATAGTAGGTATTCAATAACACTTGTTGAATGCACGAAGGTGTCAGGTGATAAACTTAACACATTTATGTGGGTAGATGATGATTTACTGAAGGCCTGCGAGGGGCCAAGTGATTGCAGATGGCCCACCCTTCCTCTGCAGACAGCCCACCCCGGCGCTGTAAATGGCATCCCGGAGGCTTGTAAACTATTCCTGCCCTCGGTTCCTCCCCCGGAGATGCTGATCCAGCTGGTCTGAGGAGGGGCCTGGGCCTCCTCTAAGTGATTCAAATTGTGTTTCCAAGGTTAAGAACCCCTGAGATGGTCCTTTAAAAAACATACAAAAACAAAACAAAACACAAAAACCAACGAAACTGTTTATTTTAAGCTCATTGCAGGCTTAACGCGGAAAACTTACAAAAAACAGGTAGAGTTCCTATGTATCTTTCAGCCGGCTTCCCCTAACGTGAGCACCTTATACGACTGCAGTACGATGACCCAGAGCAGGACATTAGCATTGGCACAATCCTACATGAGTAAGTAAACCGCAGATCTCGCTCCAGCGTCACTTGACTGGCCACTGCCGACCCCTTGCGGGCCCCGGACCCTAGCCAGGACCCCACGTTGCTTTTCAGCTGTCATTTCTCCTCCAGTTGCTAGCAGTTCCTTGATCCGAATTAATCTTTACAGCCTTGACGCTCTGGGAGAGTCCCGATCAGTTACTCTGTTGAATTTGCCTCCGTCTGGGTTTGTCCTGAGTGTTCTCCCGATTGGTGTGAGGTGACGCGTTTTAGCGGGAATGCCACAAAAACAATCGTGTGTCCTTCTCCGTGCCTCGTGGCCGGATGCCTTGTCACGTTAGCCTCCATCGCTTGGCCACAGCGTGCCGGCCAGGTGTCTCCTTATAAAGTTACTGTCCTTCCCCCGTCGTGAGCAAATAACTATCTGGGGAGTGATACTTTGAGGCCAGGCATCTCCCATTTCTCTCGAACCTTTTGTCCATCAATGTTAACATCGTCCATTGGCGGATCTTACTTGCAACGAGCATTGTCGGGTCGTTGGTTCACTGACCACTTTTCTGTTTCCTTCTTTCCTTCTGCAGGGTCGAGTGGCATTCTGGTGCCTGGAGGAAGTACCCTTTCTCTCCATTTCTTTATTTCTCTCCGTGTGGCTGAGTCCCTCTTTTTGTCCCTGTTAAATCTTGCCACCTTGGGAACCAGACGGCACCGCTGAGATTTAGGAACGAGGAACTGTGGTCAGGAGCAGGAGATCACTTACCCGAGGCCGGTAAGTGGCTGAGGAGGGATTCAAGCCCCGTCCGTCTTTTGCCTGGATCGCTGCCCTGGCGTCTGCACTGCCTCTGCCTCCACCTTTGGCCTCAAAATTCACATTTGGCCCCGCCCTTGATATGCCATAGCACCAGAAGACTTTCAAATCCTTTGCAGGGCTCCTGGTGCCCTCTAGATTGAGCTCAAACCTCAAAGGCCTTCGCCTGGCTGAAAAGGCCCTTTTGGATCTCGCCTCAGGGGCTCTTCAGGCCTTGGCTCTCCCCATCCTTCCCTTTAGGCTCCGGCGGTGTTTTGCCTCAGGACCTTTGCACATGTTGTTTTCCTGTGTGAAACACTACAGTCCTTTTCTGGCTCACTCTGACTCTTCCTCCAGGGCACAGAGTCAGGCATGCATCACCCTAGGGTTGCTTCTGAGCCCTCTGGCCTGTCTGGGGCCTGCTCGGGAGGGAGGGCAGAGCCCCCTTGGGCTTCCCTTGATCGTGGGGCTTGCCACCTGCCTTGTCTCCCCTGTTATTACTCTGAGTCTCCTCCCTGGCTGGACTGTGAGCCCCTCAAGGGCAGGGAGTGGGTCTCCAGATCCCCAGCACCTGGTGCGTCAAGGTATTTGGTTAATACTTACGGAATGGATGAAAAGTGGCCTCCAAAACGCGGGCTCTTTCCGCAGCCCTGTGTACCTACTGTGTGCACGGTAGACATTGACAGAGTTGGAGGGACAGGAAAGATGCTTGTAAAACTAAACCGTAGGAGGGCCTTTGCAGGACTCAGCATTGATGGAATGTCTGCCGTCAGCTCAATCATCCACCCCACTGGGAGTGGTGCCATTCTATAGGAAAGCAAACGCAGGCTCAGAGAGGTGAAGTTCCTTGTCTGGGGTCACACAGCGGGTTAGCACCAGAGGCAAGGTTTGAATGCAGGCCTGCGGGATGGGGAAGCACGTGCACCAGCCGCCACCCCGCACCCACCCAGAGGGCCCGTGCCCTGTCCAGACACAGCGCTTCCTTCGGGCCCCGAACCCCGTGGTTTTGCGTGGCTATTCCATATGTCATTAATTGCCTTCCAGACCCTGCCTCTTTGGGTGTTTCTGCTACACTTAAAAGAGCAATAAAACACGGCATAATTGGAAGACAAAGGCGACTGCCTGGCCAGCCCGCCCCAAGGAGCGGAGTGCCGGTAACTTGGGTGTGATCCTGCCTGTGATTCATGCAGAGAAATTACAGTCTTCCGTGTACAGGCGTGTACAAGCCGCCGGGCGGGGTGCAAGCGAACACGGCATTTAGTGGGGCAGTAAAACTCAGGCCCGTGGTGGGGGAAGCACCTCTCCCTCTGCCTCCCTCCCGCCCCCAGGGAGACACGACTGATGCACAGCCCTTTAAAGTCTGCAGAGCGCTCTTGATGGTGTGTTTCTCTGGACAGAGCCCCACCCATGCTGGGGCCCGACGGTGAGGGGCTGCGCGCTCCGGGCCGGGGGGCCTGACGTGCCAGGGCTGAGGGGAGGGTCATGGGATGGTGACCGTGTGCCGTCAGGGTCAAGGGTCCTAGCCCTGGACAGGTTGTGGCCCAGCAGAGGGCCTCTGAAAAGATGTCCTCCCGTCTCGATGAATCCAGGAAGACTTCCTGAAGGAGGTGGGGCATGGAGAGCCATCTAGGATTCCCTTCTTCCCTATCTAACCCTTGTCCGCGGCTGGCGAGAAGTCATTTTGAGAGAGAGGAGAGGGACACCCACCAGGTCCCCCCGCTGAGTATCAGAGCTGCTCAGCCACCTACCATCATGACGGCTGACAGGCCCTGGGCTCAGAGACTGGCCGCCGTGGGCTTACTGAGCTCGCTGATGTGGCCCCTCTCCCCGAAACAGAATCCTGCTTAGCAGAAAGCAGCCTGCACAGAAGCCGGGAGCCCGCGCTAAGCTGCTTCCAGGGAGCTTGGACATTGGGCATGTGGGGTTGTGACAGCTTGGGGCCCCGAGGAGGCCCCTTCTTGACCCAGAGCTGCCCCCAGGGCTCTGGCCACAGGTCCCCTTGCCCTGCAGGTATGTCCGTTGATCCCAAGCCCTGGTCACAGGGTTGTGGGCTTTCTTGCCCACACGTGCCTACCCCGCCTAGGACCCTCCCCACTGCCTACAGCTCTTTCTCCCCAAATGGAGAGGGACAGATTCCTGTGGATCTAGGACTTGGTGTCTAGGGCTAAACAGACCGCCAGATACCTGATAAACATCGGTGTTCACCTGGCAAGTTTTATTTCTGGAAATGCAAGTCACATTTCCCTCCACGTCCCGGCATCCCAACCCCCTGCTCCCTAGAGAAACCCTTAGGATCTCTTGTGTATCCTCCGGGTATTTCTACGTAAATGCATCAAGTGGTGGGTGTTTGCATACATATATGCTGTTCGACTTCTTGTGTTTTACCTAATGGTACACACGGGAGACTTCTGCTTATGCAAAGCTGCCCCCTCCTTCTTCCTCCTCCCCCTCCTCCTCCTCCCCCTCACGAGGTCCACTCGTGGCTGAAGCATGCTTTAATTCGCTTCTCCTTTCACGTAGACCCTTGGGTTGTGCATACGCACGCGTTTCTCACGTGCTCAACGTGTACCTGTGGATTGAATTCCCAAGCAGTGGGATCGTCGGCTCAGGGGTCAACCCATCTGCATCTATGATAAAAATGCCTAAATCATCTTTTATCAGGGTCGTATCATCTTGCATTCATAGTGACCTAGGAGAGCGCCTGGTTCCCAGTGCGACAGCCTTACCGAGAGGCTGTGTCGTCGCGCTTTGGGTATTTGCCTGATAGGTAAGAAATGGGATCCTTGGTATGGTTTTTCTTCATATTTCTCTTAATGGGAACGAGGTGGACTATCTTTTCCAATGTTTAAAGGCCGCTTGTGTGTCTTTATCTATTATTAGTCATTTTTTTTAAATTTTTTTTTTAACGTTTATTTATTTTTGAGACAGAGAGAGAGCATGAACAGGGGAGGGTCAGAGAGAGAGGGAGACACAGAATCTGAAACAGGCTCCAGGCTCTGAGCGGTCAGCACAGAGCCCGACGCAGGGCTCGAACTCACGAACTGTAAGATCATGACCCGAGCCAAAGTCGGCCGCTTAACCGACTGAGCCACCCAGGCGCCCCTTATTAGTCATTTTTAATGTTTATTTTTTTATTTTTGAGAGAGAGCAAGAGCGAGGGCGAGTGGGGAAGGGGCAGAGAGAGAGGGAGGCACAGAATCTGAAGCAGGCTCCAGGCTCCGGGCTGTCAGCACAGATCCCAACGTGGGACTCGAACCCACAAACCGTGAGGTCATGGCCTGAGCTGACTGAGCCACCCAGGCGCCCCTGTTATTAGTCATTTAATTGATCATCCTTTCCAGCTTCTGAATTTCAAGTCATTGTTGGAAGACTTTCCGCGTGCCACGGTTGTAAAGGGAGTCAATCACGTTTTCCTCTGATTGTCTGAGGATTTCAATTTCTACATCTAAATCTCAGATCTCTTTGGAGTTTGTCCCGGGGGCTCTCTGGTGAGGCTGAGATGCAGCCTGATTGGTCACCAGATGGCTTCCTTGTTGTGCCAACACCATGGATTGAAACTCCCGTCTTTGCCTCCCTTCTTAGCCGCCTTCGTCCCGCCCTCACTTCCAGTGTTTGGGGGTGTATTTCTAGGCTTTCTTTCTGTCCCATTGATCCATCTACTCATGAATGTGGTAAGCAATTTGAAAACGTGTTTTCCGGGGCACCCGGGTGGGTCAGTTGGTTAAGCATCCGGCTTTGGCTCAGGTCACGGTCTTGCTTGTGAGTTCGAGCCCCACGTCGGCTCTGTGCTGACAGCTGGGAGCCTGGAGCCTGCTTCGGGTTCTGTGTGTCTCTCTCTGTCCCTCCCCTGCTCACGCTCTGTCTCTGTCTCTCTCACAATAAATAAATAAATAAGTAAACCTTAAAAACAATTTTTTAAACCCTGTTTTTCTCTGAGAACGAAGGCTATACTGTGGAGCAGAATGAGAACTTTCACGTGTATTTCCAAGATGACTCTGTAAAGCTTCAAAGTGATTCTGAACTTGCCCCCAACCCTCTTCCCTTGGCGACGGACCCAGCCGCTTTCTGCTCCACACAACGGACCCACCTCAAGGTGTCAGCTGAGCTCTGCCATTAGGACAAGTCCTAGCTAGCCGCTAGCTGATGCCTATGAACCGGGTGTCCCCTCTTCCAGGAAGTCTTCCCGGCCATCTCCTTGCCCCCCGGGCAGAGTTAGCAACTTGCCCGGCCTGCACCTGAGTGAGCTCTCCTCTCCAGGCACCCATTCAAGCTACTGGGCTGCACTGTAATCACCTGTTTACTCGTCTCAGGCTCGAGTCCTCCTGGTCGTGAATCCGTCAACATGCTCCTTACTCATTTATAGGGCAATCATCTGGCTGCAGTCCGAGCGCCACGTGCAAAGGGTGTGAGTCTTGTAAAGTGTCAGTCAGTCCGTGGGCATTTTCTAGTTCCTTCTAGGCGCTCCGCGCTGGATTTCTCTCCTCCTCCCATTGGCCCCACCCCTCAGCCTTGCCTCCTGGCGGCCATGGGCCCCCTCACCCTTGGAAGAGGGCTCTGCAGAGTGGCTGAGGGCCCAGACCCCCACTTGTCCCAGACCCTTGCCCGGGAGAGCTGAAGGGCCATCATTGCTCCTTCCTGGACACCTCACCATGGCTTCCTGGGCCTGGCTGACATGCCCCCCGCCAACCCTGAACGCCAGACCCCGGCAATTTCATGGGCAACGAGTCTCAAAGGGCTGTTACAGTGGGTACCGATGAGCCACAGACGGATGCAGATTGGGGGGGGGGGGCTTCCTTCATCTTCCAGAGGAGAAAGCTGATGTGAGGTGGGGGAGGGCCAGGGGACGGGAACCGGGGCTCCGGGGGCCTCCTCAGGTAACCCTGGTTCCCCAGCCCGCGGCCTGGATTCTGGCAGAGTGTGACCGGAGGGCTTAGGGCAGGGCCAGGGCTGGACTCACAGCGGGAGCCGAGACTGCACGGAGCCGGGTTCTGAGCAGGTGCCCTGAGGCTGGGGCCAGAAGACGGTGGCGGGGACGGGGCACAGAGATGCAGTGCGGGGGACAGAGCCTCGCTCCTCCAGACCCCTCCTGTGCCGCCTCCACCTGTGGCCCGAGGTCCTCATCTGAAAGACTGAACAGTGACCCGGGCCTGGGCTTCCTGCCTCAAAGGCCTGTGTGTTGTGTAGACAGCGGTCGTGAAGGTGCTCCGGGAACCGTGAAGCTGGCCCTTCTTGTATGCGGTGCCGTTGCGTCGCTGGATGACCGCTGTCTGCAGGGCCCCGAGGGGTCCCCGTGAGTCCCCAGAAGAATGGCTCTGAGGAGACCCTGAGGGGCTGGTTCCATCTCATTCTCTAGCCAGAGCTGTAAGCAGCTGGGACCGACTGGACTTAGGCGGTGAGTTCCCCGTCACTGGCAGGGTGAATGCAAGGGCCGGCGGTTTCCCTGCCTGGGAGACCATGAAAAGACGCAAGCATTGGATGCTATTCTGTCCTTTCCAGCCCTGAAAGGCTCTGGTGGTTGCTTTGAAGACTTGTTTCCTTTACTCCAGCTTTCAGCGCCCCCCCCCACCACCCCCAGGCACACAGGGCTCCCCTCTCCCGGCCCTGCAGAGCTCGGGCGGGGACAGCAGGGGTGGAAGCCGAGAACCTTCTACTTACCTGACGCCTGACAGCTGAGACGTCATCTCCCAGTCCGAGGGTCCTGCTGGCTCAACATGGCCGGGATGGCAAGGATTCCGCATAGTTAGCCAGGGCAGGGCAACTTCAGCTCTTTCTCTGCTGGACCCCCACCCTGTCCCCCCGTTGAAACCCGTCTCCTGTTCTCTCCTGCTTGGTGGCAGTCTGTGGAATCCAAGCTGCGCTGTGATGGAGGGACCTTCATAATTTAACTCTGACCACGTGGCTCGGGGAGGAGGACCAGGGAGTGGGCCCTCATCCAACCCTCTCTTCCCCTTGCACGACCTGAGGGCAGCCAACTCCACTGACCTCAACTTTGGGGGGGCGGTAACCCAAGGACATTCTCCCTCCCCACACTCGGCTCTCTCCTTCTGTTTCCCAGACCCGTCTCCTTCGATCCGGCAACCCAGCCCTCCCCAGAGGGTAGAGGGCCGTGGTCCCATCCCTTCTGGTGCCACGGGCATTGGCGACGGGGAGCCTACGTCCCCTGACCCCACGAGCGAGGGAGACGGTGAGTGCTTCAGTCCCAGTTCTGTCCCCTCTCCCCGGACAGGTAGGGATGCCACCCAAAAGGAAAACACACCTTGTGTCTCAAGGAGCATCTCAATTTCTCAGCGTTTAACCCTGAGGATGGAGAGGCTGTTTCCTTCGGGACTGTGACTTTGACCGTGACCCTTGCTGGCGAGGTCACGCCTCCATCTAGGACGGATGCAAGCACATGCCTTACCTCTCAGCCCTGCTGCCCCATAGGTTGTGCTGTTTGCTTGTCAAGATCCTTCGCCAGGATGGGGGAAGGGGGCGACCCAGCCCAGGTCCTGAGTCTGTGATGGGGGCAGTGAAACACGGCCCCCAGTAGCCCAGGCCCTGGGGCTCTTCGGGAGCTGGGTTTGCCTGTGGTTCTGTGGCTTTAAGAAGCTTTGTGACCTTTGGCAAGTTTCTCAGCCTCCTCTGGGTCCCAGCCCATCCGCCACCCCCCCTCACCAGGCTGTTGTCAGATGAGACACGGTGGCGCGGTCGGCCACACGGCGACCGCTCGGTAAGCCCGGCTCTGTTGCCGGCTGGAATGGAGACGCCAGCCTCTGGCCCTCGGCCCCCTACTCCCCTACACCCCCAGTTCCCTGTCTGGCCCCAGCACACAGGCCCCCTTCCGCTGGTGCCCCCCACCCCCACCCCATTAGAGCCAGATCATAAAATCTCCAGGGGAGGGAGGCTGGTGACATCTTTAGTGGCGACATTTGGGTGAAAAATTCATGACCATCAGTGACTCAAGGAAGAGGGGAAAAATGAGCCATTTCCACGGCTCGGGAACGTGGCTCTCCCCGGCTGTGAGTCCACAAATCTATTTTATGTGACGAGATCTATAGTCTAATAGAAGGAGCTTATCACAGACTTAAGAAAAAGTGCACAATAATGCTCCACTCTTTCCCCACCTCTCGGCCCCGCAAGGCGCCCTTCGGGAAGGTGAGGGCACTGGCTCTCCAGGAGCCACAGAGAGTTCACCAGCCAGCGGGGTCCCGTGGGGGGACGGCTGGGTGGCCCAGGGTGGGAACCGGTGACCCCCGTGCCCTGCCTGTGTTCTGCACCCCTGGAGGCCACACGCCATCCTCTTCACCACGGTGGAGGGGACCCTGGGAAACCCGCCACCTTGTTGTGACAGACACGAGTCAGTCTGTCTGTCTGTCTGGCAGCACAAAGGAGGAATGGAGGTTTCTCTTCTCCTACTGCCTCTCATCCTGGGGAGGGGGGGCCAGGCCGAGTAAGAGGCAGGCAGGTGGGGTTGCAAATCCTCTCTGAGACCCAACAGCCTTGGGCCCAGGTCCCGGGGGGCCCCGGGGGGCCCCGGGGCAGCTCTGAGGGGAAGGGGCTTGGCGGCTACTCTTTGGGGAGCCTTGGTGCGGTGCTGGGGGAGGCTGATGCCCTGAATGCTGCAAAGAGCAGGGCTAGGGATGCCGGGGCCCGACCTGGGGGCCCACATCTGTGGCAGGGGGCAGCCGGGGCCAGCTCCCAGCTCTGGAGGCCCACGGCAACCCCTCATCCAGGACCACCGTGTCCATCTGGCCCCATCGACCAACCTCTAAGACCCCCTCTCCCCGAGACGTGGGTGAGCCAGACGGCGGGTCCCCGTGGAGCCTTGCACCGTGTGCCTCACAGATGAAGAGTGAGTGAATGAATGGATGGCTGGGGGCGGGCAGATCCCAGCTTGGTCCCAAGCCTCTTCCCCTGCAATGTTGGGCCACGTCCAGAACTGGAGGGCAGACCGGCCTGGGGTTTGTTTGCATGAGAAGCCTGGAGCTTCCAGGGAATAAAGTCACCTGGGCCTTGAGACACACACTTTTGGATGGGGGTGATGGCTCGGCGCTGGGGGCGGGTGGGGGAGGTCATTTTAAATTTATCTGGGGGCGCCTGGGGGGCTCCGTCGGTTAAGCATCAGACTTTGGCTCAGGTCATGATCTCACGGTTCGTGGGTTCGAGCTCCTCATCGGGCTCTATGCTGACAGCTCGGAGCCTGCAGCCTGCTTCCGATTCTGTGTCTCCCTCTCTCTCTGCCCCTCTCCTGCTTGCTCTCTGTCGCTCGCTCTCAAATATAAAATAAACATTAAAAAATAAGAAAAAATGTATCTGGTTGGTTAGCTGTATTTACCTTGTCTGGCAAAGAGTTTCGTGAGGTATATGGGGCCAGGGGGGTTCTGGGGGGCCCCCCGGGGGATAGAAGCAAGAGGAAGAAGGTTGCAGGTCTGGTCGGAATCCCAGGTCCATAACCTGTGGCCTCCATTTTCTCATCTCTAAAATGGGGGCAATAGAGAGCCTTGGGTTGTTGTAAGGATTCAACGAGAAGAAACCTGAAAAGCAGCCCACACAGTGACTGACATGGGAGCCTCAATACATGACAAACCAGCCAGTAAATAATCAGTTCAACCAGGGACGTTGTTCTGATTACCGCATGGCCCGAGGGCCACTTGCTGGGCCGGACAGCTGGACTGCTAAGGTCCTAGGAGGCCAAGCAAAGAGGGAAAGTGGACCAAAGGGTTTCGCGAGGTATACGATATCAGTTTTGGTGTGTCTGAATTCACGCAGTGAAAGAGATCACATTCCGTGAGTAGGTTAAGCATCTCCGTTGCGATCCTGAGTATAGCTCAAGAAAGATGTTTTTTTTTTTTTTTTTTTCTAGAATGTTCGAAGGCCAGCGTCAGCTGAGCCCATGTCCCACTTAGGCCAACTCCACACTGCTGCTGCCTGAATTCGTGAGGGTCCTGCCTGCCCATCTCCCTGATGGATCAGTTCTGCCGGCGCCGGGGACTGTATGAGCAGATTCTCCGTGGCTTGGGTTTGCTGCTGTGTCTCCCCTGCGTTGAACCCCAGAAACCACTTCCTTCTGTTATTGATGGTCTCCACGAGGCCCAGAGGTGGCTCTGTTAAAATATCATCTCCTCCAGGGACGCTCCGGGACCAGAGTGCTTGAGGCACGCGTCAGGTAGGATGGGGGGATCCGGACGGTTCTCCGCGCTCGTGTAAGGGAAGGAAGAAATCAAGGAAGTGATACAACAGACATTGTGGCCTTCCTCTGTGTGGCCCGGTGGGGCCACGTCTGCTGCTGGGAGGGGCCGGCTTGCTTCCCGAGCCCGCTGTTCCCCAGGGGGAGGAAGGTGCCACTCCCCCAGACTCTGAAGGACAAAGATGGACAGCTGGCTCTAAGGGGCGCCTGGGTGGCTCAGTCGGTTGGGCGTCCGACTTCGGCTCAGGTCACGACCTCGCGGTCCGCGAGTTCGAGCCCCGCGTCGGGCTCTGTGCTGACCGCTCAGAGCCTGGAGCCTGCTTCGGATTCTGTGTCTCCCTCTCTCTCTGACCTTCCCCCATTCATGCTCTGTCTCTCTCTGTCTCTAAAATGAATAAACGTTAAAAAAAAAAAAATTTAAAAAGACATAGAAATAGAGACGGGCGTCTGGGTGGCTGGCTCATTCGGTTACGTGTCTGACTTCGGCTCATGTCGTGATCTCATAGTTCCATGAGTTTGAGCCCTGCGTGCTTGGGATTCTCTCTCTCCCTCTCTCTCTCTCTCTGCCTCTTTCCCCCTCACACTTTCTCTCTTTCAAACAAACAAAAAAAACATAAAAAAAAAAAGGGAAGGAGGGAGGGAGGGAAGGAAGGAGGGAGGGAGGGTGGGAGGGAGGAAGGAGCAAGCAATGACGTTTGCTACCTGCCATGGTGCGAATCCCCCCGCCAAGGCCGGGAGGCACCCACTCTCTCTAGAGCCGTGTGAGATGCCCCCGGCACACGGCCACTCAGAGCCCATCCTCGGATTGATGAAACCCAAAGAAGACCCCCAAGGCTACGCAGGGGCAGGGGCGGAGTGGGGCCGGGACCCAGGCTTCCAACGCCCCCAGCCAAAGGCTGGCTCCGTGATGCCATGCCGGGGGCACTCTCCGGAACGTCCACGGTGCCCGGTGACTCGGCCTGAGACCCCCAGAGAGAGGATCAAGGCCGGTGGGCCTGGCCCGAGTCAGCCCAGCCCACCGCGGGCCGTCAGAGCCATCAGCCCTGGGGACCAGAGGTGCAGCTTTCTCAGCTACACAAGCCGGGCCATGACAGATGGCATGTGGTGACAAGGCCCAGGACCCAGCAGCGGGCATTTCTGGCTGTGAGTCACTCCCTCCCAGCTGCATTCCACAACGTCACCATGTCTGGCCCCTTGAGTGAGTGGACGCGTGTGTTTTAAATTCATCCCTCTGGGGACTCCCTTTTTCCTTATACATGTACATTTTCTTCTCACGAAGTGTGTGACCAGACCTTGGTTTGCGTCTAGTCTGTGCTCTGGTTTGCTGTGTGACCATGTCGGCCACCTGGCCCCTCCGGGCCCGGGTTTCATCATCTATCCTGTCTGAGCTTGGCCTACCGGAACAAATACCACAGACCGGGCGGCTTAGACAACAGACAATTTTTTTTTTTTCTCACAGTTTTCTGGAGACTGGGAAGTGCAAGTTTAAGTACTGGCAGATTTGGCTCTCTCCGTGAGAGCCACTTACGGTCTCGCAGGCAGCCACCGTCTGGCTGTGTCTTCACGTACCGGGGAAAGCGCTCGGGTTTCTCTCCCCCTTCTTATAAGGACACTGATCTCACTGCGGGGGCCCCACCCTCACGAGCTCAGCCATAACCTCATCACGTCTCGGGCCCCGCCTCCTAACACCATCGCATTGGGGTTTGGGGCTTCGGTGTATGAATTTTGGAGGGACGCATTCAGTCCATGACGTACCCCAACGGCCCTTCTAAGAGCTGCTTTGTGGGGGCGCCTGGGTGACTCAGTCGGTTAGGTGTCCGACTTCGGCTCAGGTCATGATCTCACAGTTTGTAAGTTCGAGCCCCGCGTCGGGCTCTGTGCTGACAGCTCGGCTCCTGGAGCCTGCTTCTGAATCTGTGTGTGTGTGTGTGTCTCTCTCTCTCTCTCTCTCTCTCAAAACAATAAACATTAAAAGCTTCTTTGTAGACTGGGTTTGGTATGAGGTGTAGGTCCCCCCATGGAACAGCACCATGGGGGTGGTGTGGCCCCTGACAGCTGGCTAAGTCCACATGTGTCTGGGCAACGGACCAAGTGAGGTGCTAAGCTAAGGACACCCTCCCAGGGAGGGTCCACTGAAGCCTCCACCTAAGGAGTAGTCATGGAAGGCTTCCCGCAGGAGGTGATGCCAGGGTGGGCCCTAAAGGATGAGACTGGAAAGACATCTTTCTTGGCGGGAGGATTGGCCTCTGCAAAGGCTGGCCTCAGAGGAACCGAGGTGGAGCAGAGTCAGGAAGTCCGAGACTAGCCCAGTCGCTACACCTCGGGGATTAGTCTCAGGCAGGGAAAGAGGGGCTCATCACAGCGAGGGTCTGGGGCACCCTGGAGCGTGGCCACCCTGGCTATCATTGGCCCCTGTGTGACCTCGGGCTCTCTGGGCCCCGGCTGCCTTGATGTCTGTAAAGCACACAGAATTGTTGGGAGAATATGGTAGAGAAGCCGCTTTCACGGTCCCTGGCATGGCGTGGGGTCCATACGTGTTGTTAGCGCCCTGTCTCTTCCTCGCATGAATCGAGTTAACAAGCATTTATTGAGCACTTACTGTGCTCCCCCTTCCTGTGCCAGGCCGCTCTGATTGAACAGGATTTCCCTGTCCCAGGAGCCTACAGGGCTGGTGACAGGGGTGGGGTAGACCCACAGGACAGGCACAGAGGCCAGAAGTCTGGTGAATGCGGGTGTCCTAAGGCCTCCTCGTGTCTCTCTCCATTCTGGAAGTGGGGGTTGGGCCAAATGTGCCAAGGGGGAGAACACGGCCTTCCTTTTCTGGGGGCGCAGGGGTGGGGTGCCGGCTGCTGTTCATTAGATGCTCTGGGCTGCAGCCTGTGCTGTGGTGAGGGTGCCAGGGGCACGAACACTTGGCAACTGACTGGGCAAAGGCGGAGCTCAGGGGATCCCGGGGAGATATGAAGGGCAAACTGAATGGTAGGGGGAGGGTATCATCGCGTTTCCTATCTATTCACCTCTGCACTGTGCCCCAGGAGCAGAGGCTCCTTGTGGAGTCTGTGCCCTGGAGGACCAAAGGAGCTGCCCAGGGGGGAAGCGGGGCCACGGGTGGGGGTGGTGGAGGGAGCCCCGAGGGGGTATGTCCTGAGCCCCAGCCTGAGCCTGGGGCCGGCAGGGAGCGTGGGTCGGGGTCTGGGGGGCCACGGGGACCGGGGTGTGAGCAGCCGCGTGAGAGGGGGGCGCCTAGACTCTCCGCCCCTCACTCTGCCGACCAGCCCGTCCATCCCGATCCTCGTTAGCGCGGCGCCACCTAGCGGCGCTCGGGGGAAGCGGCGGCGCGACCTCGTCCGTGCCCACGGGCTGGGTCCCCGAGTTCCTGGGCAATCAGGCCCAGAGGAGCAGGCGGTGACACCCGACACCTAAAGGGCTGAAGGAGTGGGGGCAGAGCTTGGAGGGAAGCAGCCGGGCACACCAGGCTTTGACCTTGACCCTAGTCTCTGTTTGCCCCCTCCTCAGCCTCAGCATCAGGGAGTACAAAGAGGAGGCGGGAGAAGGAACAAGCCCGGAAGGGCAGGCAGGAAGAAACGTGCAGGTGTCCATGGTCCAGGAGCCCAGGACCGAGTGGGAACCCATCGCTACGGAACCTCAGTGGGAGGTGAGGCCATGCACACCTGCTTTCCGACGTTGGGGGCGTTCGTGTGGTGGTGGGGTCTGTGTTTCTGTGTGTGCGCCTGTGCGAGTGTATGAATGCACGTCTGCATGAGTGTATCTGTGCCGGTGTGCGATTGGATGTCTCTGTGTGTCTGTGTGAGTGTGTGTGAGCGAAACACTGGGCAGAGCTGTCCCTTTGGCTGTACGTTTGGGGACAGCCTGTCCTCTGTGCCCCACACCCCTTCCTGGGCCAGTTCATGCCCTCCCGTGTCCCCGGGGGGACGTGCGTGGAAACCTCTCCCAGGTGGGGCCCCTTCTGTCCCCACGCCAGCCCCACGCCTCAGCCCCAGCCCCAGCCTACAGGCCCAGTGTCAGCCGCTGAGGGAAATTGCTCCTTAAAGCTGGACGTGGAGGCCACCCAGCTTTACAGCCTCAGCCCGAGAGCCCTGTGTAAGGACATTCAGGTGGAAAATATGAGGACGTCCAGCAGCCCTTTGGTGTGTGCCTTAAAAAGCCACGTGTTGGGGCGCCTGGGTGGCTCAGTCGATTAGGCTGCTGATTCTTGGTTTCGGCTCAGGTCCTGATCTCACGGTTCGTGGGTTCGAGCCCCATGTCTGGCTCTGTGCTGGCAGCATGGAGCCTGCTCGGGATTCTCAATCTCTCTCTCTCTCTCTCTGTCCCTCCCCCACTCACTCTCTGTCTCTCTCAAATAAATAAGCAAACTTAAGAAAAATAGAAATGATTTTAAAAGTCAGGTGCGCGAGGACAAGGGTGTTTCTTCTGCCCGGAAGAGACCAGAACCTGATGCTCTAAACCCCGAATGAGGAGGTTTAGAGGAGACTGCCGCTCAGTGAGGACTCTCAGACCAAGGCAGTTACTGTGCCTGTTTGTTTTCTGGCCACTCTCGGAGTCTCTGTCTCCTGGAGAGGAAGGGGCTGTGTCAGTGCATGAAACAGTAACGCTCGAGGAAATCGGAGGGTGACGGCCACAAATCTGACCGACATTGTCCTTTGGTAATGCCCTTCCCAGGAGTGATCAGGCCCCAGATGTCCACGGTGGAGGGGGAGGGGGCTCCCCCTGGCCGAGGGCCATTAGCTCAGCCCCGAGTGTGGGTATCTCCTTACAGAAGCAGGGGCCGAACCTCAGGGAAGTTATAAAACCTCCTTGCCCAAGGCCCCTGTGCTTCTAAGTGACACAGGGAGGATTTGAACCAGCTGTGTCAATGCCCACAGGCAGGAGCACCGACAGATATCAAGGGCATGGTCGGGCATGGTGGGGCCGGGTGTGCCTCAGGGTGGGCACAGCTGCCCGGATCCCTGGCTGCTGTTCCCTGACTGTGGTGTCACGGGTGGACTTTGTGTGTGGTGCTCGAGCCTTTGGCTCTGAATTCCAGGCAGGAGTCTGGGAGTGCGGTCTTGCCTCTCTGAGCACTGTCTGCCCGCCCGCCACACCGTGTGGGCCCACAGGGAGGGGTTTTCTTGGAGCTTATCCGGGGACAGGCATCTCTGTCCTGGGATCTGATAACGGCTCCCAGTTTCCCCCAGGAGGCAAGAGGCTCTCCTGGGAAACCAGTAAATGTGTTTTCCACCCGTGCTGCTTCCCAGCGTTTCCTTCTCTGACTTCCTCCTCCTCCTCCTGCGCCCCGAGGGCTGGCACTGGCTTCTAGGGTCCTCCTGTCTTCCTCTAAGAGATTGTCTGGCTCCCCGCCCCCCGAGGCCCCAGGGAGACCTAGGGTGGGCCTAACAGAGGCCACACAGAGTTCTGAACTGGCCGTGGCGGGGGAGGGGGGCGTGCCTTTGCCTCTGCTTCCTCATCTGGGAGGAGGGCGTCGGCTCCAGAAAGCTCTGACCATCAGTACCTTCGTGGCAGGGGGTTGGCCTGTGGGACTGTGGCTCCTCGTCCGGGCCTCTTATTCTTCCTGGCTGCCCCTGGGCTCTGGTCTAGGGGCTCCCAGGCCTTTGCCCAGTGATTTCCCTGCTTGGGCCTCTCATTAACAGATTTGAAAAACCGAGGCTCATAATATTAGTGTCAAAAGGCAAGTAGGGAAACTGAGGCTTAGGGAAGAAGCTGATCTGAGGTCACACAGAAGTTGGCGGTGGGTTGGGCCAGAATCCAGAACCCTGCGCCATGTTCCCTTGCTGGGGATAACTGGGGGAAGGGTCCTAGGAACTGTTTCTCATCCTTGTCCCAATTGACCCCTCCAAATGGTTTTAAGGTTCCTCAAGTGTGAGCATATATGCTTTTAAAAAGAACATAGAAGTTGACTTCTCTCACACAAGCGGCCCAAGGTTTACCTGGCAGTGTCCTAGGAACCATTGTCCTTGCATCCGACTGTACGGCCATGCTCAACAGGTGACTTCCATCTGTGAGTCCAAAAAGGCTGCCTGAGCTCCTGCCATCATTTCTACACCCCAGCCAGTGGCAAGGGGGAAAGAGGAATGAGAAAGCTTAAGCCTTTCTTTTTCCCTTTTTTTTTTCAATTTAAGAAATTGTGTTAGGGGAGCCTGGGTGGCTCAGTCGGTTGGGTGGCCGACTTCAGCTCAGGTCATGATCTCGCAGTCTGTGAGTTCAAGCCCCGCGTCGGGCTCTGTGCTGACAGCTCGGAGCCTGGAGCCTGTTTCAGATTCTGTGTCTCCCTCTCTCTGACCCTTCCCCGTTCATGCTCTGTCTCTCTCTGTCTCAAAAATAAATAAACGTTTTTAAAAAAGGAAGAAATTGTGTTAAAACACACAAAACATAAAGTTTACCATCTTAACACTTGAAGCATACGGTTCGGCGTTATTAAGTACGTTCACATTGCTGTCCAACTGGAGGATGAAGATGTTTTCTAGAAAAAAAAAAACCGAGGCTCAGAATGGGTGCCTGGCTCAAAGTCACACAGCGGGTAAATAGGTCTTTCGACTCTAAGGCCTGCCTTGGGAGCTCCTGCCTGAGCTGGGTGTCACTTTCATTAGAAAGGTGGCCTTGTGAACAGTATCGGTGGTGGGGTGGGGTCCCCACGTGCCCCTCACCCCCAAGGAGATGAAGAAGCCCAGCGGGCACCTCCACGCTTGGGGGGCCCGGCCGGGAATTTCCACCCAAAGTTCACAGGGCTCACATGAGCACCTGCCTGCCCCCTCTCTCTGCTCCCTAGAAGCTTTAAGAGGCTGGGAAAAATAGGAACGACTTAGTACTGAGGCCCTCTCATTGGATTTTCCCCAGCATTTGGAGAGCTGACTACCGAACGATTTACTGAGGGGCCCGGGGCCAGAGTGTTCTCGCGGCGTCCCGAGCGTGCACGCGCGTGTATGCGTGTGCCCCGCGCACGGTGCCTGGTGCGAGCGTAGATGCGTGTGTTTCCGCGTGGACGTGCGTGTGCGTGCACGCGTGTGCCCTTCGCGTCCGGAAGTACCACCAAGAGCCCGGTACCCGGCGGGCATGCTGCCCGCCCGACCCCTGCCTCTCGGAGGAGGGACCCTGGGGCCCGCAGCGGTGAGCGGGGAGGGCGGGTGCCAGCTGGGCCTGGTGAGGAGTGCTGTCTGGGGTTGTGTGTTGTAACTGGCAGCCTGGCATATGAGTCACCGGCCAAATTAACTCAAGTTTCCTTTGGGGAAAAATGTAATCAGTGAGTGCGCTCCCTTCCATTTTAGCAAATTAACTTCTCCATTTTTTTCTTTCTTTCTTTCTTTCTTTCTTTTTTTTTTTTTTTAATTTGGGGGGTGGGTGGGCACAGAGCGGGGCAGAGAATCTTGGAGAGAGGTTGGGTCCGGGCTGAAGCGGGGGGCGGGGGCCACGCTGCTCCTGGAGGTCCTGCTGGGACCTGGGGGTAGACACACATATTTGAGGAAGAACTGTGTTTTCCTCTGAGCACGTTTCCTGGACGCTTTTTTCTGTGCCCACCAACTGGAAGGACGTAACAGCCCCACTGGGAGCAAATGGGGGGGGTTTTCCCGGGCCGGAGCAGGCCTCCTGGGAGAGATCGTTCCAGTGCCAGAAAACACCAGTCTGGAAGCTTCTACAGGCCTTCCTGTGTGTGAATGACCACACTGCCGTCATTCGCACGGGCACCGGAGGGCCCAGCCTGCCGTTTCTAGGACTTTCATCTCCATTCTTCATGTTCATACCTCTGAGGAAGGTACTGCAACCCCCCCTACCCAGGCGAGGAGTCTTTATCCCCTGAGAAGTGACACAGTGACCCCAGACCCTGTTCCCTTCAGCCCTTAGCTGGGCCACGTGATCCTTTCCCCTCAGATGTTGGGGGATACAAAAGGTATTTGATCTTTTTTAACATTTTTAATTTTTTTTATTTTTTAAGTTTGTTTCTTTATTTCTTTATTTAAATGTTTATTTATTTTAGAGACAGAGGAAAAGAGACAGAGCGTGAGCAGGGAGGGGGACACAGAATGCCAAGCAGGCTCCAGGCTCTGAGCTGTCAGCACAGAGCCTGACGTGGGGCTCGAGCCCACGAACTGTGAGATCATGACTTGAGCCGAATTCAGACGCTTAACCAACTGAGCCACCCAGATGCCCCTGAAGTTTATTTATTTTGAGAGAGACAGAGACAGCACAGGTGGGGGAGGGACAGAGAGAGAGGGAGAGAGTGCTGCCAGCCCAGAGCCCCCGTGCAGGGCTCGAACTCACGAAACCATGAGATCGTGACCTGAGCCCAAACCAAGAGTCAGATGTTTAACTGACTGAGCTACCCAGGCGTCCCCAAAAGATATTTGATCTTAAAGAGCCCAAGAGTGCCCTGATTCAGACCCTGGGCCTGTGGTGTGGCCTGGGTGCATGTCGAATCTCTCCTTGGGGGTCCACCCCTCTGTTGGCATCAGGCCCCTTCATTGCCCAGCCCTTACAGGCTGAGGTTCTGCTTTCTCTGAGAAGCTTCCAGACTGTCCCCAGCCCACATATTCTCCCCCACCCTCCTCCCACCTCCCATTGGTAAGTGCCCTGATATGCTGACCGCGGGTGCTGGATTTGTGTCCACTGTGGGCACGGAAAGCTGTTCCATCATGCATGGGTGGAGGGTGGGATGGGCAGGCCGAGCAGGGGGCAAAGGTGAAGTGTGTACCCAGCCTGGCCTGTGGGGTCTGGTCCACAGGGAGGTGGCTTCGGGCAAGAGCAGGGGCAGGCGTGGGGCCCGAGGAGCTGTGTGGTCCCGAGGAAGCAGTCCTCTGCCCCGAGCCTGGGTGGGGCTCTAGGGTGCTCCTCCCTCTAGGGTGCTCCTGAGCACTGCCATTTGGACTCCTTGGAGTCGCAGCCTGTGGGGTGCTGGGCTCCCTCGGTGCCTGGCAAGCACCTGACTTCCCCGGTGGGCGGAGTCAGGGAGGGGAAGGATCAGGGATCCAGGCTCCACTCAAGCAGGGTTTCTGGCCCCCGTTGCCCCCACAGCGTGACCGTGGGGCAGGAGCTGAAGCAGACGCCGTGTGGCCAGCCCCACCTTCAGGTGAGCATCATCAAGCCGGTTGTGGGTGGCATCAGATGGTCAGAGCAGCGCAGGACGACCTGGCGAGCAGCCCATCGGGGGCTCCCTGCGGGTGTTTCAGATGTGGGGTCCCGTGGGTGGCACTTATGGTGGTCACGATGCCGGGGGGGACGACTGGCGCTTGGCAGGTGGGGATGCGCGCGGGTCTCTAACGTGCCCAGTGAGAAATGGTGACTGCATCCCAGGGAAAACTGTAAATGTCCCTCCAGGCATTCCTGTGGGCGAAAAACTTGCTGAAAATGATCTGAGCCTAGGGACGCCTGGGTAGCTCCGTTGGTTGAGTGTCTGACTTCAGCTCAGGTCACGATCTCACGGTTCGTGGGCTCAAGCCCCGCGTGGGGCTCTGTGCGGACGGCTCGGAGCCTGGAGCCTGCTACGGATCCTGTGTCTCCCCCTCTCTCTCTGCCCCTCTCCCGCTTGTCCTCTATCTTTCTCTCTCAAAAATAAAACAGACCTTAAAAAGTCGTTCTAGAAAATGATCGGAGCCTAGAACTGGACCCTGCTTTTCACATTTTACATATCAGCACACAGTTTGGGGGTAGGGTTTTTGTTTGTTTGTTTGTTTGTTTGTTTGCACAATTTTAACAAAAAAGGAGTCTCCTGTGCTTGCAACTAGAGCGACAGTTGAGGAGAGATCGTCTCTTGTTTTGTCACGGGATTTTACCGAGAGTGTCCACTCTTCCAGACACGTCCCTCAACGCGAGGCTGCTCCCGGTATTTCAGTGTCAGATACAGCGTCACGGCACCAGCCCGTGCTTGGAAATGTCACATTCGTGGTGAGGAGATGAGCAGGTGCCTCAGTTCCACTGCCTCCCTAGTGTCTGGCTGCCGAAGCATTGAAAACAAAACATCGTTTGGTTGTAAATCACTGCCCTTTTATTTCTCCTTTGCGTTACAGGCTAGGGCACTATTATCCTGATTTTTATAATTATGTATGTGAATAGGTCGTGTTATCAATGAACTTTATTTCTGGAGGGAGAAGGAGGGGTCACCGAGCATTCGTTACAGGACAGAAATGCTGGGTCTGATCACGTGAGGACCGTTTCACGGATGGGAAATCTGAGTCCAGGATGTCATTGTGACCTGCTGGATGTCACCCTAGGAAGGGGCAGGACAGAATTGGAGCGCAGGTCCCTCAGGATTCCTGGTCCCGGGCTCTTTCTGCTTCCTCAACAGCCCTTAGCAGCCCTCCTCGGCCTGTCTTCTCAGCATAAGCCCTGCTCCCTGTTATAAAGGGAAACGAAAGATTTTTACCAACGTGTCGACTTTTGTTTGTCATGTCGTGGAAACTTCCTGAAAAGGCCTCGAGGCCCTAGGCTGTGTGAGCCCAGCAGTCTGCCGGTGTGCGGGGCCTCTCTGGGCTGTACCATCCGGTCACTCTGGCCACGCTCCCTCTGGAGACAGGGGGAGGGACCAGATGACCTCCTGTGACCTCATCCAGCCAGCACTATTTTCCCCCTTTCGAGATTGTTTTTCCAATCACCAAGTGAATCTGAGTGAGACTCTCTATTCTTTCGACGACTACCTTTCAACTCAAGTTATGGTTTTATAAATAATATATATGGCAAGTCGGGACTGGGGAAAGGACGTTCATTCGGCTCTGAAATATTTATGGCCTGGAGTGTCTGCTTACTTTTCTTTGGAGTCATTTTTTAGCATGGCGTGCCAGAAAGCGCGACAGCCCAGGGCATCTTCGGAAAGGGAGGCACGGATGGCCCTTCCAGCCAGGCTGCGGGGCCTATCCATCCTGCGGCCGACAGGGGAGGGGACAGCGCTGCCCGGGGGAGCGCTCCTGAGCCCAGACCTCCTAAATTATCTCGGGGAAGGCTCTGCTCGGGTGACAAGAATCAGCTTTCCAGCGTGCAGTTTGAATACTAACAGACTCTATATCAGACTTTCTCAGATACGTTCTGGAACCCTTGGGCCTTTCTTGGGAGGTGTGCATTCTAACCTTCATTTTACAGATGGAGAAACCGAGGCTCGGCGAGATCAAGGAATTTCTCAAGGTCAAAGCCACAATCCAGTAAGAGCCTGGATCTTTACCCAGCCTGGCTGCCTTCTTATTTCGATCTTTTCTCCTTACCCCACGATGCTGCCCAGCCTGGCCCATCACTCACCCGCAGCTGGGAGCCAGTGAATGGATTGTAGATCAGTTTCTGAGGCTGCACAGGCCGGTTTGTAACGGTTTGCAATTCCGGAGGCCTTGGATGTGGGACTAGCATAGCAATCTGTGCTGAACAGCCGGGCTCGAATCCCAATCCTAACGGAATGGATACATTCCTGCATGTGCTGAAGTGGAGCCAGATGGTGCTGGAAAGACCCACAGAGTCATCTTGTTCAACTTCCCATGTTACAGGTGGGATATGAGGAGCCTGGCAGGCGTAGGGGTTTGCTCAAGGCCGCAGAGATAGTTGGAACCCATTGGTCACAATGGTGTCTCTTGGAGACATCTGGTCAACCTCGTCTCCCTCTCATTACCCCTTTTCTTACAGGGGAAAACCAGCACCTGGAGAGTTAAAAGCTCGATCAGCGTCACAACGGTGGATAGCTATAGGGCCGTGTGCTTCCCTGGTCTGGCTGTAAATCCGCGAGGGAGTCAAATAATTTTGAGACTGTGCTTGAGGAAAAAATTCCAGGGCGTTTCTAAACTAGTTGGACCATGGAGTGGGCTGTAGTTGATAAATTATAGATATTTAATCAGTGATCGGATTGAGTAGTGAGGACAGGAATGTCTCACACCGTTGCTCCACTGGGAAAGACACTTCTTTTCCTGATAGTTGGTGACTCTAGGCACCCTGTGGGGCCAGGCTGGCACTGAGTCATAACGGGGGCAGGCAACAGAGAATAGTTGTGAAATCAGTCGGAGACAACATTTCTGAAGAAGTCTGGCTCAACTCTGAGCCAGATGGAACTGTCGGGCTGTCCTGCTCTGGCCGCCTTGGGCCTGGGACCCCCTCCCTGCTCCTGCCATAGGAACCCCCCCTGTGGTAGATATAATCTTCAGAGATGGCCCCCACAGTGAGCCGTGCCTCCTGGAGTTCATGCTCTTGTACAGCCCTCTCCCCTTGAATGTGGGCTGCCCCTGTGTGCACCAATAGATGTCGCGGACGTGACCGAGTGACTTCCAAGGCCACGTCGGAAGAAGAGGCTCCTCGGAGGTGACCTCTCCACAAACGAGAGCACGTGCAGGCATGGGGGAAAGCGGGGGCCTATGGAAGGAGGGTCTCTCTGCCCTTCCCTCTGGACAGCCCTGCCTCACCTTGAGTCATTCTTAGACCTCACCTCTGCCCTTGGTTTCTGACCATCTCCCAAAAAGTGTGGTCAGCAGGCCCGAATTGTCAGTATGTGAGGGGTGTCCCATTTGACCTGAGCAGCATTCTGGTCGCGTGCAGAGGGACCGCACATTGTCCGCGATGGTACCCTGCTGGCTTTGGAGATGCAGGAGGGCCATGGGCCAAGGGATGCAGAAAGTCTGCAGGAGGAGGAAGAGGTGAGTGGACAAGATTCTCCCCAGAGCCTCTGGAGTGGGAAGCAGCCAATGCTGACCCCCCGAAGAACGCAGTGAGCCCGCGTCAGATCTCCAACTCCAGAACTAGAAGATAATCGAAATGCATGGTTTTAAGCTGCTACATTTTGTGGTCACTTGCTACAGCAGCTGTAGAAAACTAATCCAGTGGGGCTCAGAGAGGCTCTGTAACTTACCCAAAATGACACAGTGTTAGGAGCGATCCCAGGTCAGCCTGACCCCAGAGCCCTTGTTCCTCTCTGCTCCACACTGCCTCCTGCTGGTGCTCAAGGTGGCCTCCATACGGGGGCGGGGAGAGCTCGGGGAACTGGGTACTTGAAGAATGGGGCAGAGAGACACAAAGCCGGGAGGGATCTGTGACCCTGCTGCCCATGGAGAGGCCCCCTCTCTTGGCCCCAGCTTCGAACAAGACAAACTGTGAGATCATGATCCGAGTCAAAGTCAGACACTCAACCGACTGAGCCACCCAGGCGCCCCTAGCCTGTTATATTTTTATGTTACTTAACGTATCTTGCTTATTTCGTGCCTCCCTCCGTAGAATTTTAGTTCCGTGAGGGGAGGGACTTTGTACATCTTCTCCTCCAAGGTGTCCCCAGACCAAACACAGTGCCTGGTACAAGACAGGTGCTCCAAATGCGTTTGTTGACTGAGTGAGTGAGCGAATGACAGCGTAATGAGTGAAAGCGGTCCTCTGTGGACGTGAGTCTCCCACCGAGGCATCGCTGAGGGCTGGGGATTTGAGGGACTGATTTTCTCACAAAGGGCCAGCAGCGAGTGCACCGGGTTGGGGAGGGGACTTTTAGGAGGCTGGCGGAAGCAGCTATGATCTGAGCGCACGAAATGGGCCTGACACGGCCGACCTCACAGGCCTGAAGGACACGGAAGGAGTCCTTGGCCTCCCAGTGACTTTCAGCGGCGGGGGGGGGGGGGGGGGGCGGAAGGGGGGTTGGGGGGACGGGCACCTGGGTTTATTTATAGCTTGAGTGGACTGTGTTCTCCATTCGGAAGGAGCAGAGAACAAGGAGCATGAGCTGAGTCATGAGCTTGGGGAACGGGCAGTGGTGGGGAGGGTCTGGGGCCCCTGGAGTGAGTGGGGGACGGGCAGAGGGAAGGAAGCAGGATCTGGGATTCCAAAGCGACGGGTGACTCCAGAAGGTCAGGTCCCCAGAAAGCGGACTCGGGCTGGAGACTTTGTGCCGGAAGGTTAATGGGGTTGCTCCCTGGATCAGTGCCTAAGAGGGAAGGGCAGCAGCGGGGCTCAGAGGGAGAACTGGCCTTGCAGCCAGACCTCAGCCAACCTCAGGGCTGCCGCTGGGCCTCCAGAGCCCCACGCTCGGCTCTCAGGGGCACAGGCTGCCCCAGTACGGGGTCCGGCCCGAGGGCAGGGGTGGGGCTCGCCTCAGAGAGGGCCATGCAGTCACCTTCCCTGCCGGCCGTTGGGGGATAATCCTTCGGACTTTCAGGAGCCTTTGGGTGGCCGGGGGAGAGCAGCAGGGGCTGGGGTGCGTGTGGGCAGGTGGGGGCGGAGGGGAAGGATGTGGGTGTGCAAGAGCATGGCCACGTGCGGACAGGGTCAGAGCCTCCACGGGCCAGCTGTGTGTGTGGGAGCCCGCCTCTGTCAGGGCTGTGTTGCTGAGGGTCCTTGGGGTCCCATCTCCGGGGGTGGAGAGCCCCTCTACTTCCTTGGCGACGTCGAGGAGGTGCTGGGGCGGCCCTCAGGGTGGGGGACACTGGGGCCGCCCCACCCTGAGGCCCACGGGGGACTCCGGGCTG